>NC_142166.1:40505488-40819059 GCF_029865625.1 Vigna umbellata
GATAGACGTGTAAAGTTCGAGCATCCTGGGAACAACAGTTGCTCTGAATCATCTATAAGAGAATCATACAAGTTAGCTCTTCCAAAATTATCTTCATCAACATCATGTATCATGTCCTCTAAATGATCACTCATCCATTCTTCCACATAATCCGTTCCTCGTGATGTGGTAGGCTGGTCTAGTACTTTTCCATGCCAAGTCCAAAACGACATAAGTTCTCATTATGCCGAACATGAATAGATGGTTACACACATTGTCTAAGTCTTGCCGTATTTGATTAAGACAACGAACACAAGGACAAAAATATGTCCCGTTCACAGACTTTGCATTTTGTTGAACATATTGCAAGAACACCGAAACACCCTTCTCATATTCTTCACTGATGCGACGTTCATTCATCCAGCTTTGATCCATACTATGTTCGTAACATACTTCATCAGTTTCAATTTTTTAACTCTCACAAGGTTAGGCCTTACCCATTCAGAAAAATTATTTTTCATAAATTGCTAAGACACATGCAAAGAAGTCTACATAATAAATTTGATTAGATTTCGGCAGCATTTCGCATTGGTCTCTGAAATACACAAAATGAGAGTAGTCAAGGATGACCACAATCAAATATGTATCCGGAGAACAACACAAATATTGAACCGAAATTTTATCAATCTTATCCATAAACTCCAACATACATGTTATAGCAAATTATGAAAAATAATTTTCCCAAACTGTCCAATCGGACAATTCAAAATTTAAACAAACAATTAAAAGATTAATCGTTTGTGTTAAATTTTAAACGGGAACTAAGTTTCACTCAATCATTTGATACTTATAATCTAACATGCCAATTATAATAACACAACTAAACTTTATCACATGCATATTCAAAAGTCAATAACATATGCATACCTAAAAGCCAAAATCATGCATACGCAAAAGCCAATAACATGCATACACAAAAGCCAATAACATGCATAAAAAAAAGTTTTCAACAAAGAAGCTAACCTTTTTAGTAGATTAAAAAAGCAATGGGAGGAGTGCACGACCTAAAACGTAGGCCAAAAAGAGTCAAAAACGCCACCCAAAAACACGCTAGAAACTGCACCAAAACGCAACGAAAACGAATTTTAATCGGTTCAAATGAATGATATTTCATCAAAGACTAATTTAATCAGAGTAAAACTAAATTTAAACGGTCCAAAAGAGAGAAAACACACATGGAAATTCAATGCCGCAGAGAGAAAACACGAGGAAGATAATGAACAGTGAGCGTAACTCCTCGCGGGTTCGCGTTTGCAGTATATTGGCCTGCAGACATCGGGTGCTTGGGGGGGTCCGACGTCTATAAAAATATAGACATCGGGGCACTCACTAATATGACGTCTTTCTGATTTAAAAATTAATATTCGCGGGGCATATAGATGTCGGGTAGGACAGTGTCCGACGTCCAGGTTAACTTTTCACCTATTCTGTCAGCCATATAGACATCTGCTACAAGGGGCCGACGTCTATAATATTATAGACGTCTATAATATTATAGACGTCAGTGATGGCAGGATTGGATGTCTATATGGGAAAAAAATGACTTTTCATCTACTTGTCAAGAATATAAACGTCGGGTATGTGGGGGGCCGAGGTCTATAATATTCTAGACGTCGGGCCCCCTACTAACCGATGTCTATATGACCAACTTATTTACGAAAATTCCACCGGTCAATTTTTTACGTTGGATATTATGTAATCCGACGTCTAATGGGGTGACGTTGAAGGCCATTTCTACACTAGTGCGCTTATGGCTATTTTATTATGATTCATGTGACAATCTAGTCCATAGATAATTTTTTTTGCTATAATAACCTTTTTCAAACTTTTTAATTAAAAATATTGATTTTCTTCGTATTCATTTTCCAATTGTTGAAAATTATATTATTGTTCTACGAATAAAAGATATATAACTAATGTTAAAAAGATATATATCACTGCAAGCATTTAACTTTTCTATGCTTATCTTTGAGTAATTAATAATGTTTTGAGATTTTTATGATACAGATTGTCATGTAGATTGAACAGGTTGAGTCTCCCAAGTTATTTATGTTCCATCACTTGGTTTCCACAATGTCTACAGTGTTTGTTTTGCATTCTGTCCATAGTATTTGGTGTTTACATTGTCCATAGTCTGTTTGGATGGTATTTGGAGAAAGTACTCCAATGCTAAAGTCAGTAGATAACCATTCAGTTAACAATCAATGCATATTATGTGCATGTTATCCTAAAATCATACATGAGACTTTTATATATAATAGTTGTGATAACTTTTACCTTAAGATGTTAATTCGTCATTATGTTGTTAATCTGACCATGCTTTGATTGGTCGACCATGTTTGATTCAAATTGTGCTAAAACCGATCTACCATTATGCTCTAACTGTGCTGTAATCCCCTTTGGCAATGTTGTTCTTACCATGTTGTGAAAGGTTAGCCTAGAGAGTTCGGCTAAAAGAGCTCTACCTTGTAAAACCATGACTGAAGGAGCTCGGCCTAGAGAACTTAGCTAAAGGAGCTCGGTCTGTAGAGCTCGATTAAAGAGTTAAACCTGAAGAGCTCGATTGAAGGTGCTCAACCTATAAAGCTTGGCTAAAGGAGATCGACCTATATAGGGATATAATACAATTACTAAATTAAAAGAATGACATTTTTGTAAATTAAAACTTACATATTACATATTAGGGTAAACTTATTATATTACCTAACACATATGCATACGAATGCCTTAAACAATAGATATATAAACCTAAAAGGTTTTAATATATATTAGTATCTACACTATAATAAATATGGTATTATTGACTATTCCTACAAGGTCAAATGTGGTCTTTACTCCAATGGTCTTCAAAGACTTAGTGAACTCTTCTAGCTCTTAGATATCCTTTGACTTCGAATTATACTAATACTTGGATAATACTTGCAAAGGACACTAAAATACTTAAGTCAAATAAGGAGGTTTAAGTTAAGTGGTAATAAATGCTAGAGTAACCAACTAAATTCATTACCTAGATCACCAATTTATATGTTTGTGTTGGGCTTTTACTTTTTTGGATGACCTAATCACAACCCAAATATGTCTTAAACCTCATTTGATGATTAACCTATGTTTTCAATTGCTAATAGGTTTTTTTCTTCAATTGACAATGTTTCTTGCAAGTCGATCCATTCAACTTAACAAACTATTTTAAAGACTGATCGGTCAACAAGTGAACCATGGGTTTCATATTTATATTGAAAAATTTGTTTGTCAATGATCACAAAAAATTATTAATAAAATAAAATAGTAACAACTTATAAATGACATCTAAAAATATATTAGTAAAATGTTTATTTGTAAATTTTATTTATTGATAATTTTTTTATCGATATAATTAATTGGTAAATACGCAATTTGTACTAATAATTTTTTTACTATCAATAAAATTTATACATGTTATTTTATCAACAATTTTTTTTTTGATAATATGATATTTTATTATAATATTAAATGTTATATTAATACTTAAATATATAATTATACAACTTTTTCATATTTCTCACGTAGTATACTTGTTAGCTTACGATGGAAGAAACAGAAAAAAAAAATTGAAGAAAAGACAAAGAAATGGATGCTTGGAAAAAGAAAAGAAAAAGACGCGAAAATAAAACGAGAATGACTCACTTTTATGACATGTCTGGAATACACAAGAAAGACTGATGGAGACATATTTTATGTACCATTTTCTTAGGTTTTCTTTATCATATATTGATGATTTTTAATAGACAGAATTTCCAAATATCTACACTTTGTTCATCTAATATAATATAATAAGAAAAAAAATATTAGAAAATTTATTTTTTTATTTATATTTCCAAAAATTGAGTTTTTAGTCATATAACACTTTAATATATTTTTTATTTATATTTACTTTACTGTTACTACATGTGTATAAAAGTTATTTTTTTATTTATTTATATTTATTTTACTACCATTTATTTTGATTTTTTCTATTTATTTATTTTTAGACTAAGTTGTCTATATTATATACTATTATTGTATATATTATCATTAGATAAGTATTGAAATTTATAAATACTAGATAAATATAACAAAAAAAATAGATAAAAATAAATTAATGTTTTTTCTATATATAGTTTTTCCATTTTTAATTATGTCATTTTGGAATTTCTAATTATTTGGTTTAATAAAATAAAATTTAAAAAATATATTTTAATTTTATTTCTTAAAATAATACTATTTAAAAAATAATATGTATTTATTAATAATACAAATTAGAAAAGAAGAAATTTGACAATTTATTTACAAACTCTACTGTTTATATTTTTATAAACATATTAACTTTCTAAGTATATAAATTATTTTTAAAGAGAATTTTTTTTATATATAAAACTTAATTATAAATTTAAAAATATTTATTTTTTTTCTCAATTTTTAATTTTTTTTAATAAGTATACAAACAAACATTAACAATTGGGTAAACAGAAGTTTAAAACTAATTTATTAATAACTTTTAACCGTATAAAAATTTAAAATTGATTTTTAAAAACATAATCAATTATATAATTAATGTAACATTCCAAAATAACAGTGTGGGGTTTGATGCCCAATTTCCGAGGTCTGACAATTAACATATGGATTGCATTAAATTTTGGTTTAATCCTTTACTACATCCCTATTTATGTACGAATTTCTCAATTGGGTCCTCGTTTTTTAAAGTGTATCAAAATGGTCCCTAATTTTGAAAATTGATATCAATTGAGTCCTTTCCGTTAAGTTGGCTGGACGGCGTTAAAAAAATTGATGAGTGGATGCTGAGATGACGAACGAGCGCTCGTCCACCAGCGAACGAACGCTCGTCCAGCAGCGAACGAACGCTCGTCCACCAGAGAACGAACGCTCGTCGACCTCTTACTGCTGGACAACCGTTCGTTCCACACTGGACGACCGTTCGTTCAGTGGTCGACGAGCGTTCGTTCGCTGGTGGACGAGCGTTCGTTCGCTGGTGGACGAGCGTTCGTTCGCTGGTGGACGAGCGCTCGTTCGTCATCTCAGCATCCCACTCATCAATTTTTTTAACGCCGTCCAGCCAACTTAACGGAAAGGACTCAATTGATATCAATTTTCAAAATTAGGGACCATTTTGCTACACTTTAAAAAACGAGGACCCAATTGAGACATTCGTACATAAATAGGGATGTAGTAAAGGATTAAACCTTAAATTTTTTATGTTTACTTTCTCTTTATTCTATTAAATCAAATTATCTTTATATTTCTTCTTCTCTTCTCTTCTTTTTTTTTTCTGCTGCCCTATTATCCTCAAATAATATAATAAACATAGCATTGGTGAATGTTGATAAAAATAAGAGTCCTGATATAATCATGAATTCCAATAAAACGGCTCGATTTTATGATGCTGCTAGGCATAATAATGCAAGTGACGTGGGCACTAAACGATGAGCTTCATTTGTGTAATTGTGGCTCAGATTGCAATGCTATCTTCAATGTCATTTGATTATTGTTAGTGGTGAGATCTAGCTCCTGTAATGCTCATCATCATTCTGTCTGTTGGTGGTTAGATCTAAATCTTCATTTCGAAAAATATTTAAAAAGTTAAGGATACAATTAAATGATTTTTTATCACAAATTTAAATATAAAAAATGTCAAAAAAAGTATTGTAACATCCCAATAAATAGTAATTACTATTAATCAGAACTAATCACATTTACAGAAAATACAGTGCAGTCTTAATATTTACAACAGCTGCTCCAACAGAAAACAGCACGTACAGCATCTAATAACAGCGTTCAGAATTCATAATCAGTACAAAACCAGTTCTGAATAATCTATTCTGCAAAACTATATACAGAATTGCCAAAATACAGCACAAAAATCTAATATCTACTACGGAACGAGCCTCTACTGCTCAGCTTTGACTTCAACTTCTACCAAGTTGGCATCCTCCAAATTTTCTTCTTCTAGCATTGATTCCAGGGGTGCCTCACCATCTGCTCACATCCACAACGGATGATCATTGCATTGACAAGACGGACATACAGATACAGTAGACAACACAAGGAAAATTGCAAGGGTAAGCTTAGGTAATTTAATTCAATACAATCATCATAATTTTTAACATAGTAAATCAATCATACCATTCATACATCATTAGATACATATATCCACGCATACAGTAACTCATGCAAATTCTCATAATTAAAGACTGTCCGGACTGTATGATCCATGTAACCGCAGGCGTTCGTGCACCCGGGTGATGTAGTAACTGGAATCCTCATCAGCTGCCACCCGAGGTTAACCCTTATCAGCCCAAAGTACTATGTAGGACTAGTGCCTCCTGCCATTCCCACGCATGAACTACTCTCCTCTACATGAGGATGAGCAATCACGGAAATCAGGATGAACAGCCATCAGCGATTTTACCATGGTCATACTACACTACTTCTCATATTCACATCATGGAGACGTTCCTCCTTGGAACGCTCATTCACAATCCAATCCAATAAATCCATTCACACTATCATTCGCACATTGTTAAACATTCCTCTTATTCAGATTTCCATTCTGTGTTCCACTCTCTTAATTTAAACCAAGTTTATCGTTTAATAGATCCAGACGAATGTATTACAGTACACTGATATCACGTTTCTGAACAAAAGAAACGAACCATTATCCATTCACGGACGTTAAGACAAAGGAGTAATGTAACTGAGATTGAGTCTAAAATATCAGAATAATACTTAGGAAAATTCTAAGTATAAGGACTTGAGGTTAAATGAAAAGGACCATCACAGTTTAAATGAATCCAAATAAATAATCAGAGTATTAATAAATTCGGAAACGAGCACTGCCAGTCAAAGACCGAACGTTAATTAATAAATTGAACGAACACTGTTGAAGTTCGCTCACGAAGCAATGATAAGGACGATCGTTCAGTAGAAACCGAACCCTCCTTAGAACGAACGCTAGGTCAATGACCGAGCACCAAATAGAACGAACGCACATTTGAACTAACGTTCAGTATCAGACCGAACGCTAACTAGGACGAACGCTCAATCTAAGCTCGAGAGTTCATTTGGACGAACGCTTAATATAATACTAAGCGCTGATTATGACGAACGCTGGTAAACAAGACGAGCGTCCTAACTACACTTCACTAAATTTTCAATTGTTGGACACGTTAGGCTAAGCCGAACGCTCACACCTAACTCTTGACACCAATAACGCTCGTTCTTAATCGGAGTTCTTTCCAAATGAAAGAATCCTTATTCTAAGTGATGTTCCAGGGAAACCGAACGGTATAAGACCGTTCGATAACGAGCGTACATGATCAATCAGAAAAGATAAGATTTCCAGATTTTTCATTCATATTAACTTCACAGTTTTCATACGAACCATAACTTAGGATTTATCTCCAACATAATTCTCATACATTACAGAATTCATATCATCATCTCATCAATACAGAATTTTCCATTTTCCAGTTCAACACATTTTCAATCCAAACCATACAGAAATTCAATCATATTCAACATCACACATCTCATTCTCTGCATACAGTTCACACAATATTCTTCACATACATCCAGTGCAACCATGCTCATTCATGCATACTTAAATATCATACAGTTCATACATCCAGTACAGTTTCATGCTTTCACACACATCATACAAGTATAAATTAAATTACTAAAGCTTCCCTTACCCGGATTGGAATTCACGTTTGCCCTAGATGTAAAATGGCTTCGTCCAACTACGTTTTGCTTAGGTCCTTGACTCTTCCAGAACAAAAATCTAACCACAGATTTCAGAATACTCAGAATACAAGTTTGCATGCAACTAAAACCCTATTTTTCCAGAAACCTAGGGACGAACTACAGTAAGGATACTTACCAGGTTGGATTTAAATTCTGTTCGGTTCCAAAGGAAGCTTACGACTCCGCGAACGTCCCTACGGTTTCAGAAAGTTGATTGGAGTTGAAAGAAATGAGTAATGGTAGAAAGAAGATGAAGGTTCTTAGAGAGAAGTTGGAGAAAAATGGAGGTTTTCGGTTCTGGGGAAGATGAAGTGTGCGTGCAAGTGAGAGAGAGTTTCTCAAAACTCAGATTTTTGGTGGATTTCCACGTCAAAACGGACGAGCGTCTCCCAGCCTGCCACCTGCACACCAAACCCAGATTTGGAAGCTTCTCCCGCGACACGTGGCGTGCGTGCATGCAAAGATTGGTGCGTTTTTAATGCACTGAGTGTGTGACGTGGTGCGTGTTTCAGAGAATGATGAGGCTCGGTTTTAGTGCACAGCAGAAGGATTTAGCAGATTTGAAGTGGGTTTTAATGAGATAAGCATTGATTATAGTGTGCATTAATTTGATTTAACACTGAGTTATTATTGCTAAATATTGAGGGTTTCACATTCTCCCTAACTACAAAAATTTTCGTCCTCGAAAATTTAGAGATTACATGTAAATAAATGCGGATACAAATCCTTCATTGCACTCTCCACCTCCCACGTTGAATCTTCAGTTTTAGCGTCCCACACAACCTTCACTACACGAACGTCCTTTCCCTTGTAGTACTTGATGCGGCTGTCTTCCACGCAAACTGGTTGTAGCTCCGGCGTTCGGTCTGGGCGAAGTTGGACGTCTTCCAACTCCAGTATGTGTGAGGGATCAGCTATATACTTCCGAAGTTGGGAAACGTGGAAAAATTGGGTGAAGGTTGGACAGTTGAGGAGGCAAGGCAATGCCGTACGCAATTAGCCCTATTCTCCTTAAGGGTGTGTTCGGTTGAAGGGAATTCACTGTTTACAGTAACTTGTGAGCGACGATGGAAATAGCGAACGTGTTCGTTTGTAGCGATTGTTGATGACGGAAAAGAATGGATTTGTGGGATGGCACAGCTTGATCGATAGCCGCACTACTGAAATGCCTTGAGCAGATTGATACCACGTTTACACAATCGCCATGAGCCATTTCCATAATACCCAGGAAGATGCACGATCAAAGGCCATGCGAGCACATTATTAACTATTGACTGGCAGACGCGTAATCGGTTTCAACCACACCGATCGGTTATATTTGAGTAAGGCTGAATGATTATGGGAAGAAAATGAACTACAGAAGAACGCTGACGTAAAGAACTGGTTGACAACATTTCATTAAAGAGATAATAGCTTTGAAAGGTCGACCAACTCATGACATAAATACAGAATGGGAAAATTACTAGTAGGAAATCACGAGTCTTTCCAAAGAAAATGGTGAAATGGGAAAGTTTATCACTGTTTGATTCGAGTGTGAACAGAGAAACAGAAGGAATCAGAGAAATAGAGGAGAGAAAACACATAAACAAGTAATCTGATCATCACTGGGAAAAATTATTATTAATTGAAATTCAAGACATATACATATATATATATATATGTATATATATATATATAGCTAATCCAAGTAAAGAATGGAGATAACGAATGTCCAAGAAGAGAAAAATAGAACGTTCGTTTATAACTCATGTGCAGAAGGAAGAGAATAGAAAGTTTCACTACGAACGTTTAAACGAAAACCGAACGACTAATCAGCAAGAAAACCCACTAAATGAATTAAAAGTTGGTCTATCTGACAGTTACTGTTTAAGAAGGAGAGCATAGAAACTTTTCCAATTGATTGGTGGAGAGTATCAAATTTCTTCAGTTTATGCAAGGACTGAACTGCTTGGTTCTTGGAGAAAATGAGACTTCATCTCTAACCCATAATCGACTCAAAACATGCGTATGCCCAGGTCTTCCTGTTTTGGGATTTTTCCTATCCGTCTGGCCGTTCGCTTGGAGTAATAAGTTGAACAAATCATCAATTGGTTTCCCCAACTTACTCTTCAATGATTGTACAGTACTAAAAGATGAACTAAAGCAGATGAAAATCTCTACTTATCTTGCTACTAGATTGCGTTCTAAGCAATCCGACTACTCCCCTACTGCTTCTCAACTGATTATTATAACGCACATACCCTTGGTCAACCCGTCCCTTAACTACTATAATATTATGGCTTTTTGACCGTTCGATAAAGGTAACTGGCTTAAGTTCTTGATAATCCTATGTCGTTGTCATGCTCTCTCGAAGGTTCTACCTTTACCTTTTGTCATGCTACCCATAACCCGCACGATGTCCGCTTTCGTAACCGACTATCAAGAATGATTTTCTAACTGCTTAACTCAGATCCTTGACAAACAGTTCACATACTACCTCCAACTGAAACGTCTGATGCCATTCGATTCTAGTCCTCAACTCATCCCTACTCATGGATCATCATAGCCTACACAAGTCTTAAAATTTTCACTTTATTCATCCAAAGTTCTAAAGTAAGGTTACCCTTAGACGTTCTTCACGTTGCATTTCGATTCATCCTTCCTATTTATTGACCAAACTGGTGCACTTATAGTAAAACGCTCGTTCATAATAACTGCCTTCTCAAATTCCATCTACTCTGCTGAAGCTATTCTATAAAAGGCTACTAACACTAATTACGCATCTGGTACCAGGTCAGAGAAAAGTTCAACTCCACGTTGAGGGGATAACCTAGGCGCCTCTTCTTGGGGACTCGATAATTCAAACGTTTCTGATTAACGTTAGGCTACCCAAGGTGATTTACACAATATTTACCTGGAATGACTTCCTAGTGAAGCGACGCCAGCAAGTAACACACTCACTACCCTATCACTGAACATCTAATCTTATGCACCTTTTAACACTGCAAGGATTAACGAAGAGTATAAAATTGAGATTACCGGATCTTACTTGTTGGAATAGAAAGAGAACGGGAGTTTGGTATCGAGCGTCTAATCAATTGGTTTAAGACGCCAAGCTTGTTAATCCGAACGGTAAAATCTCATTTACACCGAACGATCAAGGAGGGAAAAATACAATTTCACATGCACTGAGAATACTTATTTCACTGATTTTCAATTCGCTGTACAAGTACCAGGGTATAGTATTTATGAAAAAAATGAAAAGTAACTACCAAGGACAGTTAATCAGAAACTATTTGGGTCATTCAAAATAATTAACGCTCGGCTTTACTCTAACATCACTACCTATGATTTTCAACACTATTGACTCGGCTATTTAACCTAAAATCTACCATCTCCCTTTTGCTGAAGCTAGCTTTTCTGCCTATTAGGCATTCTTGGTCGTAACAAACCTTCTTTCTACACCGCTTACACTTCTGATTAGTGCTACCGAACGATTCCCTCGCTACCACCAACGGAGGCCCCTAATAACGTTCGCATCCTTACCTATACTATTAAGTCCCTGAAACTATCAACTAAACTCGATTCTCGATTTATCACGATTTATACACGCCCTAGCAATACTCCCATATATTCCACTCCTGTTGGTAAATAAGAGAAGAAGTAGACGACTAGCTTTAGTACTATCCTTCCACACCAAATCCACATACTGCTACTGAGACGTCTCTGCTAAAACTTGAACGCTCTTCAAATGTTGATAAGTCTGAACTAATGAAATGTTCCGTCGCTGCATATCGGTGATTGTTCATCCCATCCCTGTCGTGGAGTTAAACGTACCCATAACCGTAGATAAGAGAGGAAAGACCTAAATGCCCCCCTACTGAAAATACAAGGAGAAAATATTCCTCATTCTAACTCAGGGATCATATTTAAATCGAACGCTGACTACGGCCAAAAGCCAAATCAGCTTAGTCAACAAGACAGTGCATGACCGAACGGTAATTAATAAAACGTTCGGTCACAAGAAGACCAACAAGAGACCGAACGATCAGCAAGAAACCGGACGGTCGAGTTCAATAATTAGAAGGGTCAAATCTCAATCAGGACTCAGAAAAGAAAAACATCTCTGACACAAGTCATGAGTGTACATCCTTATTGCTTCTATCCAGACATTCTCTGTTCTCAAAGCTTTTAGTTGAACATATAGAATTGGCATCTAAATTTGGGAAAAACGGTAGAACATACCATTTAATCTCAATTCTCTATAGGAAAACATGACAAACCCGTAACTCACAGGTCGTTTTAGGAACTAACTGCTCTGATACCAATAAATGTAACATCCCAATAAATAGTAATTACTATTAATCAGAACTAATCACATTTACAGAAAATACAGTGCAGTCTTAATATTTACAACAGCTGCTCCAACAGAAAACAGCACGTACAGCATCTAATAACAGCGTTCAGAATTCATAATCAGTACAAAACCAGTTCTGAATAATCTATTCTGCAAAACTATATACAGAATTGCCAAAATACAGCACAAAAATCTAATATCTACTACGGAACGAGCCTCTACTGCTCAGCTTTGACTTCAACTTCTACCAAGTTGGCATCCTCCAAATTTTCTTCTTCTAGCATTGATTCCAGGGGTGCCTCACCATCTGCTCACATCCACAACGGATGATCATTACATTGACAAGACGGACATACAGATACAGTAGACAACACAAGGAAAATTGCAAGGGTAAGCTTAGGTAATTTAATTCAATACAATCATCATAATTTTTAACATAGTAAATCAATCATACCATTCATACATCATTAGATACATATATCCACGCATACAGTAACTCATGCAAATTCTCATAATTAAAGACTGTCCGGACTGTATGATCCATGTAACCGCAGGCGTTCGTGCACCCGGGTGATGTAGTAACTGGAATCCTCATCAGCTGCCACCCGAGGTTAACCCTTATCAGCCCAAAGTACTATGTAGGACTAGTGCCTCCTGCCATTCCCACGCATGAACTACTCTCCTCTACATGAGGATGAGCAATCACGGAAATCAGGATGAACAGCCATCAGCGATTTTACCATGGTCATACTACACTACTTCTCATATTCACATCATGGAGACGTTCCTCCTTGGAACGCTCATTCACAATCCAATCCAATAAATCCATTCACACTATCATTCGCACATTGTTAAACATTCCTCTTATTCAGATTTCCATTCTGTGTTCCACTCTCTTAATTTAAACCAAGTTTATCGTTTAATAGATCTAGACGAATGTATTACAGTACACTGATATCACGTTTCTGAACAAAAGAAACGAACCATTATCCATTCACGGACGTTAAGACAAAGGAGTAATGTAACTGAGATTGAGTCTAAAATATCAGAATAATACTTAGGAAAATTCTAAGTATAAGGACTTGAGGTTAAATGAAAAGGACCATCACAGTTTAAATGAATCCAAATAAATAATCAGAGTATTAATAAATTCGGAAACGAGCACTGCCAGTCAAAGACCGAACGTTAATTAATAAATTGAACGAACACTGTTGAAGTTCGCTCACGAAGCAATGATAAGGACGAGCGTTCAGTAGAAACCGAACCCTCCTTAGAACGAACGCTAGGTCAATGACCGAGCACCAAATAGAACGAACGCACATTTGAACTAACGTTCAGTATCAGACCGAACGCTAACTAGGACGAACGCTCAATCTAAGCTCGAGAGTTCATTTGGACGAACGCTTAATATAATACTAAGCGCTGATTATGACGAACGCTGGTAAACAAGACGAGCGTCCTAACTACACTTCACTAAATTTTCAATTGTTGGACACGTTAGGCTAAGCCGAACGCTCACACCTAACTCTTGACACCAATAACGCTCGTTCTTAATCGGAGTTCTTTCCAAATGAAAGAATCCTTATTCTAAGTGATGTTCCAGGGAAACCGAACGGTATAAGACCGTTCGATAACGAGCGTACATGATCAATCAGAAAAGATAAGATTTCCAGATTTTTCATTCATATTAACTTCACAGTTTTCATACGAACCATAACTTAGGATTTATCTCCAACATAATTCTCATACATTACAGAATTCATATCATCATCTCATCAATACAGAATTTTCCATTTTCCAGTTCAACACATTTTCAATCCAAACCATACAGAAATTCAATCATATTCAACATCACACATCTCATTCTCTGCATACAGTTCACACAATATTCTTCACATACATCCAGTGCAACCATGCTCATTCATGCATACTTAAATATCATACAGTTCATACATCCAGTACAGTTTCATGCTTTCACACACATCATACAAGTATAAATTAAATTACTAAAGCTTCCCTTACCCGGATTGGAATTCACGTTTGCCCTAGATGTAAAATGGCTTCGTCCAACTACGTTTTGCTTAGGTCCTTGACTCTTCCAGAACAAAAATCTAACCACAGATTTCAGAATACTCAGAATACAAGTTTGCATGCAACTAAAACCCTATTTTTCCAGAAACCTAGGGACGAACTACAGTAAGGATACTTACCAGGTTGGATTTAAATTCTGTTCGGTTCCAAAGGAAGCTTACGACTCCGCGAACGTCCCTACGGTTTCAGAAAGTTGATTGGAGTTGAAAGAAATGAGTAATGGTAGAAAGAAGATGAAGGTTCTTAGAGAGAAGTTGGAGAAAAATGGAGGTTTTCGGTTCTGGGGAAGATGAAGTGTGCGTGCAAGTGAGAGAGAGTTTCTCAAAACTCAGATTTTTGGTGGATTTCCACGTCAAAACGGACGAGCGTCTCCCAGCCTGCCACCTGCACACCAAACCCAGATTTGGAAGCTTCTCCCGCGACACGTGGCGTGCGTGCATGCAAAGATTGGTGCGTTTTTAATGCACTGAGTGTGTGACGTGGTGCGTGTTTCAGAGAATGATGAGGCTCGGTTTTAGTGCACAGCAGAAGGATTTAGCAGATTTGAAGTGGGTTTTAATGAGATAAGCATTGATTATAGTGTGCATTAATTTGATTTAACACTGAGTTATTATTGCTAAATATTGAGGGTTTCACATTCTCCCTAACTACAAAAATTTTCGTCCTCGAAAATTTAGAGATTACATGTAAATAAATGCGGATACAAATCCTTCATTGCACTAAACAAAAATTTATTTCCAAATTCACTATCATTTACCTCCAAATTCACTCAAATAAACGACAAAAAAAATTATCTTTAAATCTCTCAAATTCCTTCAAATCCACTCCCTATATCTCGGTTCTCTAACTAACTGAGGTAGTATGTCTTTGTCGAAAAAGTGCTCACAAAAAAACTCTATTATGCAGGAAACATGTGAGATTTTACAAATCTTTATATTTCGATTCTGTATCAACTGAGGTAATAGACTCTTTTTTACTTTAACTTCCCTTGAATCGTAGTCTATAAATTTGATAAAATTATAAAATTGTCACTAAATTTTTTTATACTTTGGTTTTTTTAAAACCGAAGCATATAACTCAACCTCATTCTGCCAACTCAGTGATATTACTATATATATCTTAATTGTGATTTTCTGAAATCATGGTGGGAAGAAAAGAGGAGAACCACATGTGGTAAGAGCAATTTTACCGTTTTACCTGTATAATTAACATAATTTTGTGAAATTGCATTTGCATGGATTCACGTATATTAACATGGTAGAGAAAGTGATGCTAAAAACACTCTTTATATCCCTAGGTCCTGATTTCCATTTTCATGTGTAACCACAAATATTAGAGGTTCATAATTTTATGATTTAATACAATTTTTTCTAATTACAACAACTTAAAAATTTATCAAATTTAAAATTACAAGATTAAAATATTTGTTACACTCCTCTAGATATTATAATACATTTTTTTTATTGAAAATTAATTACATTTCAAAATTATATACAAATTAGTTGTGTTTCACAAGGAAATGCAGGAATCAATATCATTTATACTTTAATTTGAGTTATGTATATGTGTCTAACACATATCCGTGTCAGATACTTATGAAACTTTATCAATACTTATCAATGAAGTATCTAATATATGTAAAAGTCGTACTTAATAATAATAATTTATAGTTTTTTATTTTGATAATATTAATGGATGTGATTTTAATCTGAATTCACACAATAATAATCATATATTTATTTATGTTTTTTATTTTTTTTACATTTTTAATATGTTTATATCACTTATTGTATCTTATTATTTTAAAAAAATGTATCAACATATCATATAAGTATCGTATTTGATATACATATCGTATACATTCATCACAGGTCAATATAATAAAAAAAACTATTGAATTTCATCAATCAATTACACTAATTTTAAAATTTGTAGTTACTGTCCCTAATTGGATATAAGTGATTTTTATTCTATTCTTCTTATAAGAAAATTACCAAAATAAATTTGTCAACTCAAATTTACTCACAAATTTTACCAATGAATTCTAAAATATGTAAGTTATTGACAGATATATTATTTGGTAACAAATCTGTCGATAATATTGATAGATTAAAATTTGTATTACTTTGATAACATATCTGATGAACACTTTCATTGCTAATATGTGATTCCTATTACTGACATATGTTTTTGTCGGTAAATTTATCGTTAAAATAAGTGACAAATTTCTCGTCAAATCTGATGAGAGTTTTTGCATGTTATGAGAAGATGAGAGAAAAAAAAGAGAAGAAGAAGAAAAGAATGAAGAGGAGGGACAAGAGAAATAAAAGGAAAAGGAGGAGGCATGAAGACAATGGTGTAATGGCAATGGGCTAGAGTTAGAAGAACAAGAAGAGGAAAGTGAGAAGAAGCATGAATAGAAATAAGAATAGGAAAAGGAGAAGGAGGATGAAAAGGAAGATGAAGATGAAGACAAAAGGAAAAGGAGAGAAAGAGTAGGGGAAAGAGGAGAAGGAGAAAGAGAAATCAAAGACTATAGCAACAAACAAGACATTGATAACAACGGTGGAAGGGGAGGATAAAGAGAGAAGGAGAAGGAAATGAAGAGGAGAAGGAGGAGAGGAAGGGTGGAAAAAGGAGAAGAAGAAGAAAAAGAGAAAGAAGAGGAAGGAAAAGAATGGAAAAAATCAGTTGCAATATTTATCGAAAATCAAAATCTATTGATAATTACTGACAAATTTGAGATTATTGGTAATTACTAACAAATTTCATGATTAATTGGTAATATTTATCGATGATCATTTTACAACGATTTTCGATTGTGGATAATCTAACAATAAAATTGAATTATCAATAGATTTTAACTATTATTAATAGATTATGTCTATAAGTAATATGCAATTATTTTTAATATTTTTATTAAAATTAAACAAAGAGTATTTTTTCTTAATTTATCATATTATTTAATTAATTAATTTATTTGATCAAATCAATAATATCTATTACAAACTTTTCACTTCTCCTTCCTTCTACCTCTTTTACATCTCCATTTCAATCTAAACAAGCACAACTTAAGCATCAAACTATTATTTTCAACCCACAAATATATTTAAAAAACACAAATATTACCTTTTAATCAAAATAAATAATAGATTTATAAGTTTTTTTCATTTAAATATAGTTTATGTTACCAATTTTTATCAAACTTTCGATAAATAATAGATATATATTTTTATTTAAATATAATTTATATCAAATGTGAAGGTTTTTGAGTTTAATTTTGATTAAGACTTTTGAACTTTAAAAAAGTTGCTGAATTTAAAGAAAGCTTTTAGAAAGAAAGGAGTTTGAAAATTAATACAAGTTTCCGTTTCTGACAAAAAAAATCAGATTGAATTACCTCTCATGTTCTGTTACATATGCACTATAGAGACTCACATTTTCGTCTCTTTCTCATCCTTTAAGTGCCTTTCTTAATAAGTCAGATAACAGTTATCGGAAACTCGTCACAACACTAATTTCGGATTGATGTAAATCGACAACAGCTTTCAAAACCCTATCTTATATTACCACGTTTTTTCTTCATCACACTCCTTTTTCTACAATGTTTATACATTCCTCAAAATAGATTCTTCCCCTTTCATTCCTTTTGAAAGAGATAAAGTGAAAATAAAAAAAACGAGTTAAAATATTTTTTTTAGTTTGTAGAAAACAAAAACAAAAAAGCCATAATTTTCATTCTTGTTTGGTTGTATACAAAATAAAATACAAAAATATACATATCTCTCTAATACAAAAAAGTATATAATGATATTTTAGTATTTTTACAACAATTTTTTTTCTTCTTTATTTCTTGATTTAATATACTGTATTTTTAAAATTTAATTGTATCATACCACATTTATGGAGCTTAAATTAAAGATACCCACCCTTATTATTTGTTGGGGGTTATTCTACGGTTAAAAATAAGTGAGATTTAAAAAAATATAAATAAGATTTTAAAAGTAATTGACAGTCATAATTACATCAGATAACTAAAATATACATGCATAACAAATATGTTAAATAATGTATATTAATAAAACCTATTAAATTTTATTATTTAAAATGATTGAAATTTTGAAATATATTTATCAGTACAAATATTCATATATTAATTATATATGTGATTAAATCTCCATTAATTATATCATCATATTTTTTAATATATTTACATATTAGTTACTGTGAATATCTTGCTAATGGTCATTTATACTGTAAGACCCGTAACTTTTATGGTGGAGGACATAGTGGGGCATGGTGGTCACCCACCTTTGACTATCATAAGGCAATTATTGTTGGTGCATTATTACGGGAAGCTTTGCACAAAGTGGGGGAGGCATTTTTGGCATGATAGGGAGAGAGAGTGTGAGCAGCTCACGGGGAAGGAACCCATTCTTTCTCTCTTTAAAAACTTCATCCCAAAATTCTCTCGCTTCTCTCTAAGATTCCAGCACCTTGGACCGTAGGAATTTTATCCTGATGCTACCATGGTCTCCGCAAAGTAGAGGACTTCATTTCAACCGAACGTTTTCGTCCTTCCGATCGGGGCAGAATTCTTGGCTGAAGGATGGTTGTGCTTGGAGAAAACCAGGTAAGGGGAGCTTGATTTATTTCCATGATTTTTGAGTTATTAAGTGTTTGATGCAAAACTGGGTAAAATCTGGGAAGAAGGAATGAAAATGGAGGTTTTTCTGGGCTTTCTGGGCTCTGGTGCGATTCTGCAGAATTTCTGCAGAATGCGCGTTCGTCCAATTTTGGAGAGTCAAAATTGGACGTTCGTCCCAACAGCGCTCGACCAAATAGTGGTCGGCAAAACGTTCGTCCAATTCTGGTGAAATTGGACGTTCGTCCAAATTGTTGAGCGTTCGGTTTTTGTATAGGTGAGCGTTCGGCTTTTTGATATTATTGAACGTTCGGTTTTTGGTGTAAGTGAGCGTTCGGTTTTGAGTGTTCGGTGTGGATCTTGGACGTTCGTCCTTGGTTTTTGGGAGCGGTCGTCCTTGGTTTTGGGAGCGTTTGCCCTGGTTTCTGGAAGCGTTCGTCCTTGAGTTGGTGGAGCGTTCGTCCTTGAATTGGTGAGCGTTCGTCCTTGAGTTGGTGGAGTGTTCGTCCTTGAATTGGTGAACGTTCGTCCTTGAGTTGGTGGAGCGTTCGTCCTTGAATTGGTGAGCGTTCGTCCTTGAGTTGGATGAGCGTTCGTTCTTGATTTTGGTGAGCGTTCGTTCTTGATTTTGGTGAGCGTTCGTCCTTAGTTTTTGTGAGCGTTCGACTTTGGTTAGTTGTGTTGTGAGCGTTAGTTCTCGATGATGTTAATCCTCAGGAAGTACTCGTCTGAAGTAACGTACGACTAGGCTTGGTCTCGAGTGTTCGTCCTTGGAGCTCGGTTAATAAGGTTTGGTGTTAATAGGCAGCGTTCGGCCTTTGATGAGGATTGATTTCAGAACGTTCATTCAGACAGTATCAGAGTTGGAAATGGCGTTCGCAATGCATGAATCCGTGGGAGTATTTTGAAGCAATTATTGAGAATTGTTATTTATTTCCTTGATCCAATATTGGTTTAGTTATACATATTATTGAGAATATGTATGACTTCGTGATTGAGCACGTTTATTCTAGTTATACATATTATTGAGAATATGTATGACTTCGTGATTGAGCACGTTTATTTTGTTGGAGGTGGTACATACACTATGTTATTTACTTGTAACTTCGTCGGTCTTTTTAGCATTTTTGCTAGTCTCACGCGTGAGACGGAGATTCGAGTGTCACCTTCTCCTGCGCGAGGAGGTGAATGTCTCGCCCACTGACTTCGGCTTGTGTTGAGTATAGTGCATCGTTACGCGTAGTATCGATGTTTTTACTCGTTAGTCCTTGAGGAGTCGGGGAGATAGGTCTGAAGTCGCGATGGATGACGGCTCGGGTCGCCTGTTATTGAGAGCAGGTTATGACGACGAATTATAAGTAAACGACATCAGTTTATGAAAGACTAGTATGCAGTGTCATGTGAGTCGATTTATCATGGGAATTGTTATAGTATACGTAGTGGGTTTTTAATGTGATAATTCTGGTTATTCATCTTGTGTGTTGTGGCTGTGGTTTCTAACTGTGATGGTCGTACAGATACGGGAGAGATGGTAGTGCAGATAAAGTTGGATTTGGAATGCTTCGAGAGAGAGACGGGAAGTAAAACTTGTTGGGTCTATAGGTAGTAACGAGCATTCTTACTAGTGACGTTCGGTCTTGGTGTTATTTATTTCCAGGTAGCGAGTGTTATTAGGTAACAGTTGATCTTGATGTTAGTGGATCTGAGGTAGCTAGCGTCCGATCTTAATTTGGTAACCTGAGGTTTAGTTTGATTACGTTCGGTCAGTACTGAGGTGTTCAGCAGAGTACTCTAGGCGTTTAACCCAGACTCAAGCGTTCTTTATTATAGTGTTCTGTCTCGTAGCGATGGTTCATAGGGAATGATCTTTATTGGTGATGTTGCTCTGAGGTTGTAATCATTTATAGTGAGTGACCAGCCTTGATAGTCGTTGAGGTAACGATTGATTAATAAATAGTGATTAGTTGTGATGATGCATGATTCAGGAAGTGATCATTCATAGGTAATGCTCGGGTCGGATGATGATTGTCTCAGGTAGGGATCATTAATAGTTAGTGGTTGTATGTAGGGAACATCCGGTCTCGATGAGGTTACCCTCAGATAGAATTAAATCCAGTAAAGTGATCAATAAAGTGTTCGTCTGAATGGTACTTAATTTGTGGTGTGCGAGATTTGATCTTTGAGCAATCGTTCGAATAGTGTTTGAAATAATAGTAATTGTTCTAGCAGAGTACACTGTTTTAACGTGAAGTCTAAGTACTTGATCTTAATCAGCGTTTGATCTTTTGGTATTCGACCTAATGGTAATCGGTATAATAGCGGTTGATGTTTAGTTTCGAGCTTAAGTGATCAATCTTAATGTTCGTGTAAACAGTATCTGATGTAATATAAGTTCGTTGTTTTATCGTTTGATTCAGTAATGATATGATATCTGGGTATGTATTGAGGTTGAGGGTACTGTAGTAAGATGTCTTGATCTGTGGTTGATTGTGGACATATTGAGGGGACTAAGAATGAAATTACAAGTGGGGCACTTTCCGTTGATTTGCTCATCAACGTATCGTCCGGACGAGAGTTTATTGTGTACTGGGTTAATTATTAGGTACTATGGAATGAGTGTCCAACAGGAATTGTGGTACGTTGGTTTGAGGATGTTTGACTTAATTATTATATGATATTTGTATCGAAATAACTATGCAAGTTTTATAAATGATGTGTTTCAGGTTAGCTCACCCTTACTTTGCTTGTTTGTGCATGTGAATGCGATGATCGTATAATGTGTGATGTTATACGGGAGCAGTTGAAGGATTGTCACGTGATCCTGTGCAAATGAAGGAAGAGATGGAAGATCGATTTAGAAGGATTCAATGTTATCTTTGCAGTTGCGTTTGAGCTTAAAACTGATGTATAGATTTTAGTTGTTGTTCGGGATGTTATGTATTATTGCAACATTTAAGTTTTGAAAATATTTTTTTAATTTTGGGTGAATTTTTGGGATGTTACAATAATGGTATCAGAGCAGTTCATCCTTAGGATGACCTGTGTGTTGTGAGTTTGCCGTGTCTTCGCTGTGAAGAATTAAGTGTAAATAGTATGATCTATCATTTCCTCCGAGTCTATATAGTAAGGTGTGTATCTAACTAGATGTTTTGAGAACAGAAAACGTCTTGATAAGAGTAATGAGGGTGCACACTCATGACTTTTACCATAGATGGTTTTCCTTTCTTAATTCTGAAGGTTAGAGTTAAGAAGGAGTTAGAGTTTTAGTGGAGTTTCCTGTAGTAATTCATGTCTTGTTCTTGCTTTCGTGGTGGTCTAATGTGCTCAATAGTAGTAGAGGAATACATGTTCAAGGACAACTTGAGTTGTATATCTTTATTAGAATTGGTTTAAGCCTTTTGGGACAAGTTCTTGCTGCGAAGATAGGAGTTAGAAGACTTAAAGTTAAGCTTCGGAGGGCGAGTGAAGATATTGGAGTTTAGGAGTAAGGTTATGAGTGATGAAATTTCCAGAAATCAAGTCAAAAGGTCATATGTTGTACGTTCGCAAGAAGTTCAGAGGCTAGATTAAGAGAAGCTTTGGATAAATATGGGTGTAACAAGGTTGGAGAAATGAGTTGGGTTTAGAATATCAGTAACGTTAACAGTCAGAAGAAAAGGATGTGTTGGCGAGAAACGGGGTGACGCTGTGAGAGTTTGGTAACATGAACCTAAGTATTAGTGATGGTTGGAATCTGAATAAGAAAATGGTGGATGACCTAAAATATAAGTTAAGAAAGGAATAGGAAATTCTATAGCGGACTAGGGGAAATAAGTATCAAGAAAGGAAGTAGAAGGAGAAGATTTCGAGAGGTAGTTAGATAAGGCAGGACATGAGGTATTTGAAAGAGAAGGAAGTATTGTTAGAATCTTAAGTTAAGTGGGAAAATTTGAAGGAGATGATCAAGTTTTATCAGCAAGTGGATGATTCAGAGTCAATTTTAGTTGGATGTTTCAAGATTAGTGGTTCACGCAGAAGAAAGGTTTGATCATAGGCTAAGATGAAAGGTTTCAAATGATGAAGACAAAGGTATGTTTCTGTCGATCAGTGTTTTAAGGCAAGACCTCCTGGAAAATGATAGTTGCTTCTTAGTGTTATCACCCATGGAAGCGACTCAAGTTTCAGATCTTGCGGCACAGGAGAATTCGGAGTGTAAACTTTGCGGTCGTGAATGACTTCTTAGATGTTTTCCTGAAGAAGTTTCTGGTTTTCCTCCTTCACGAGAGCATGAAGATCATTTTAGGTAAGTGTTTGAGGTTGAGAGTATGCAAGCCCGAAAGGATTTGTCATTTGAAGTGCAACCAGTAAGGATCGAGGACGAACTGTTAAACAATTTAAGGTCATCTGGAATGGTATAACAGGCAACCCTACCTGGAGATTAGAGGATGAGATGAGAGAAACTTACCTCGACTAGTTCCGATAAGCTTAATTTTCGAGGACGAAAATTTTTGTTGTTGGGGAGAATGTAAGACCCGTAACTTTTATGGTGGAGGACATAGTGGGGCATGGTGGTCACCCACCTTTGACTATCATAAGGCAATTATTGTTGGTGCATTATTACGGGAAGCTTTGCACAAAGTGGGGGAGGCATTTTTGGCATGATAGGGAGAGAGAGTGTGAGCAGCTCACGGGGAAGGAACCCATTCTTTCTCTCTTTAAAAACTTCATCCCAAAATTCTCTCGCTTCTCTCTAAGATTCCAGCACCTTGGACCGTAGGAATTTTATCCTGATGCTACCATGGTCTCCGCAAAGTAGAGGACTTCATTTCAACCGAACGTTTTCGTCCTTCCGATCGGGGCAGAATTCTTGGCTGAAGGATGGTTGTGCTTGGAGAAAACCAGGTAAGGGGAGCTTGATTTATTTCCATGATTTTTGAGTTATTAAGTGTTTGATGCAAAACTGGGTAAAATCTGGGAAGAAGGAATGAAAATGGAGGTTTTTCTGGGCTTTCTGGGCTCTGGTGCGATTCTGCAGAATTTCTGCAGAATGCGCGTTCGTCCAATTTTGGAGAGTCAAAATTGGACGTTCGTCCCAACAGCGCTCGACCAAATAGTGGTCGGCAAAACGTTCGTCCAATTCTGGTGAAATTGGACGTTCGTCCAAATTGTTGAGCGTTCGGTTTTTGTATAGGTGAGCGTTCGGCTTTTTGATATTATTGAACGTTCGGTTTTTGGTGTAAGTGAGCGTTCGGTTTTGAGTGTTCGGTGTGGATCTTGGACGTTCGTCCTTGGTTTTTGGGAGCGGTCGTCCTTGGTTTTGGGAGCGTTTGCCCTGGTTTCTGGAAGCGTTCGTCCTTGAGTTGGTGGAGCGTTCGTCCTTGAATTGGTGAGCGTTCGTCCTTGAGTTGGTGGAGTGTTCGTCCTTGAATTGGTGAACGTTCGTCCTTGAGTTGGTGGAGCGTTCGTCCTTGAATTGGTGAGCGTTCGTCCTTGAGTTGGATGAGCGTTCGTTCTTGATTTTGGTGAGCGTTCGTTCTTGATTTTGGTGAGCGTTCGTCCTTAGTTTTTGTGAGCGTTCGACTTTGGTTAGTTGTGTTGTGAGCGTTAGTTCTCGATGATGTTAATCCTCAGGAAGTACTCGTCTGAAGTAACGTACGACTAGGCTTGGTCTCGAGTGTTCGTCCTTGGAGCTCGGTTAATAAGGTTTGGTGTTAATAGGCAGCGTTCGGCCTTTGATGAGGATTGATTTCAGAACGTTCATTCAGACAGTATCAGAGTTGGAAATGGCGTTCGCAATGCATGAATCCGTGGGAGTATTTTGAAGCAATTATTGAGAATTGTTATTTATTTCCTTGATCCAATATTGGTTTAGTTATACATATTATTGAGAATATGTATGACTTCGTGATTGAGCACGTTTATTCTAGTTATACATATTATTGAGAATATGTATGACTTCGTGATTGAGCACGTTTATTTTGTTGGAGGTGGTACATACACTATGTTATTTACTTGTAACTTCGTCGGTCTTTTTAGCATTTTTGCTAGTCTCACGCGTGAGACGGAGATTCGAGTGTCACCTTCTCCTGCGCGAGGAGGTGAATGTCTCGCCCACTGACTTCGGCTTGTGTTGAGTATAGTGCATCGTTACGCGTAGTATCGATGTTTTTACTCGTTAGTCCTTGAGGAGTCGGGGAGATAGGTCTGAAGTCGCGATGGATGACGGCTCGGGTCGCCTGTTATTGAGAGCAGGTTATGACGACGAATTATAAGTAAACGACATCAGTTTATGAAAGACTAGTATGCAGTGTCATGTGAGTCGATTTATCATGGGAATTGTTATAGTATACGTAGTGGGTTTTTAATGTGATAATTCTGGTTATTCATCTTGTGTGTTGTGGCTGTGGTTTCTAACTGTGATGGTCGTACAGATACGGGAGAGATGGTAGTGCAGATAAAGTTGGATTTGGAATGCTTCGAGAGAGAGACGGGAAGTAAAACTTGTTGGGTCTATAGGTAGTAACGAGCATTCTTACTAGTGACGTTCGGTCTTGGTGTTATTTATTTCCAGGTAGCGAGTGTTATTAGGTAACAGTTGATCTTGATGTTAGTGGATCTGAGGTAGCTAGCGTCCGATCTTAATTTGGTAACCTGAGGTTTAGTTTGATTACGTTCGGTCAGTACTGAGGTGTTCAGCAGAGTACTCTAGGCGTTTAACCCAGACTCAAGCGTTCTTTATTATAGTGTTCTGTCTCGTAGCGATGGTTCATAGGGAATGATCTTTATTGGTGATGTTGCTCTGAGGTTGTAATCATTTATAGTGAGTGACCAGCCTTGATAGTCGTTGAGGTAACGATTGATTAATAAATAGTGATTAGTTGTGATGATGCATGATTCAGGAAGTGATCATTCATAGGTAATGCTCGGGTCGGATGATGATTGTCTCAGGTAGGGATCATTAATAGTTAGTGGTTGTATGTAGGGAACATCCGGTCTCGATGAGGTTACCCTCAGATAGAATTAAATCCAGTAAAGTGATCAATAAAGTGTTCGTCTGAATGGTACTTAATTTGTGGTGTGCGAGATTTGATCTTTGAGCAATCGTTCGAATAGTGTTTGAAATAATAGTAATTGTTCTAGCAGAGTACACTGTTTTAACGTGAAGTCTAAGTACTTGATCTTAATCAGCGTTTGATCTTTTGGTATTCGACCTAATGGTAATCGGTATAATAGCGGTTGATGTTTAGTTTCGAGCTTAAGTGATCAATCTTAATGTTCGTGTAAACAGTATCTGATGTAATATAAGTTCGTTGTTTTATCGTTTGATTCAGTAATGATATGATATCTGGGTATGTATTGAGGTTGAGGGTACTGTAGTAAGATGTCTTGATCTGTGGTTGATTGTGGACATATTGAGGGGACTAAGAATGAAATTACAAGTGGGGCACTTTCCGTTGATTTGCTCATCAACGTATCGTCCGGACGAGAGTTTATTGTGTACTGGGTTAATTATTAGGTACTATGGAATGAGTGTCCAACAGGAATTGTGGTACGTTGGTTTGAGGATGTTTGACTTAATTATTATATGATATTTGTATCGAAATAACTATGCAAGTTTTATAAATGATGTGTTTCAGGTTAGCTCACCCTTACTTTGCTTGTTTGTGCATGTGAATGCGATGATCGTATAATGTGTGATGTTATACGGGAGCAGTTGAAGGATTGTCACGTGATCCTGTGCAAATGAAGGAAGAGATGGAAGATCGATTTAGAAGGATTCAATGTTATCTTTGCAGTTGCGTTTGAGCTTAAAACTGATGTATAGATTTTAGTTGTTGTTCGGGATGTTATGTATTATTGCAACATTTAAGTTTTGAAAATATTTTTTTAATTTTGGGTGAATTTTTGGGATGTTACATATACGGTAAGTTGCCATTTTATCGATATTATTTATTTTTATCACATGAACTATAAAAAATGCGCACTCTCATACTCATTTTTTTATTATAAAATATTCAAATTTTCTTTTGAACGTCAAAAAAATCTTTTATAAATAATTTTACATTGTGTTATAATTCTAAGAATATATATGAGAGTTACTCAATCTATTTAAATTGTCACTCGTTGAAGGTCTGCACTTGGAATCTTTTGGAAAGAATAATATACATCATAAACAACTTGTTTTCCTTATTTTCTGTTATTTTTTCATTCTACTGAAAACAACCTTCTTTTTTATGTAAACTTAATGCTTATTTTTTCTTCCTCTCTGCTCTCGATACTGTGTGATTTATATTTAAATTATAGAAAAAAAATGGTTTTATTAATAAGTAAAGGAAGAATGGTGGGCGTAGTAGTAAAAAAATGCATTGAACATAGAGAAATTTGTTGAAAGCTGTACTTGGGCATGCATGCATGAGTGTATCACGTGATATTGAATGCATTAGAAAAACAGATTTATGTAATTAATAATCAACCTTTATCACTTTAAGATGAAAATATGAGAATCTCTTTTCACTTATCATCACCAGTTCTTTGAAGGCATGAAAAAGGTTTAGATTAGAGCTCTTAGTATATGGATTGAGATTGATCTATTCTAAAATTAAGTCATATTTTTTTTATATATTTAATAAGGTTTTTTTTTTTTTAAAAAAACATTTTAACATGAGTAGGGTTAAAATAGTTTTGACCTTTTAAAATTAAATTAGTTCATTTTTAACATATTTTTAATTATAATTTTTTTGTCATCTCTTTTAAGTTTTCAAGTTTTGTATAATATTATTAATATTTTTTCTTTAAATATAAATATATAAATAATGATTTTATACAGAGTTATTCAAAATAATTTTTTAATTGTATTAATATTTTAAATACATAATTTCATTATTTTGAAAAAGTTAAAAAATGTAATATATGTTGAGTTTGTTTAAGTCTAATAAAAATAAGATAATTTTGAAAAAAAAATGTTCAAAAGAAATAATTTTTTATAAGTCAAAAAATTATTTATATTTGGATATTATTGTAAAATCACATTTTTTTTAATTGTTTTGTGTTTTGAAAGTTTTCATGAATTTATTTTGATAAAAAAAATTATATATAAATAAACTTTTAACTTATTTTTAGTTTTGATATCTAAAACATAATAATAAGTAAGCGTGTTATGGTTTTTCTCAAAAGAATTATTCATAAAAATTATTAAAAGTTATTGTTTTTATAAAATAGTGAAAATACACACAATTTTATAAAATTAAAAGAAAAATAAGAAACTAAATGTTAATACAATTGCATAGTTTGGTTCAAAAATGTATGACTAGTAGATATAATTAAATTATATCATTTGTTTTTAATTAGAATTTTTTTGAATATTATTAAAAATAAAATAATCAATATAATATGTTAGAAGAAGGTCCATGAGTGTAAAACCCTATATAATTAGCAATAATAATTCTGTGTTAAACCAGATTAGTGCACACTATAATGCTTATTAAATCCCTCTTCAAATCTGCTTTTAAATCTCCCTGCAGTGCACCGAAACCGAGCCCCATCATTCTCTGAAACACGCACCACGTCACACACTCAGTGCATTAAAAACGCACCAAGCGCTGCATGCACGCATGCCACTTGTCACGATGGAAATTCTAAAGGCAGAAGTGGGAGTGCAGGTGTCATCACGCGAGACGCTAGTTCGTCTGGAATGAGAAGGAACAAAAATGAATTTTCGAAAACCCTTCCACTCACCTGCACCATTCATCTTCTTCCTCAGAAAACCAAACCTCTCATCTTCTCCAACTTCTCTCTTGCACCAGTAAACTTCTCTTTACTGTAAAACTCACACCTCTTCTCCAATCACGATTTCAGCACCATAGAAGTGTTCGTCCAGCTGTGATCTTCATTTTGGACCGAACAGAATTTGAACCCAACCTGGTAAGTCCCCTTACGGTGGTTCGTCCTTAGGTTTCTGGAAAAATAGGGTTTTAGTTGCATGCAAACTTGTATACTGAGTGTTCTATAATCTGTGGTTAGAGTTTGTTCTGGAAGAGTCAAGAACCTGAGCAAAACATAGTTGGACGAAGCTATTTTTACATCTAGGACAAGCTTGAATTTCAATCCGGGTAAGGGAAGCTTATATGTTTAATTTATACGGTATGTTATATGCTTTGATTTGCATGTGTGATACATCTGAAGATTTAGCTGTTATGAAAGTTTACTGAGATCTGATATGGTTTCTGGTTTGATTTATTTGTCATGAACGATCACTGGTTGTATGGAATATATATGTTGTTGGTGGTTTGAAATGCATGTTGATTTGATTATGTATGAATGAAGAATGGATATTGTATATTTGGGAATGATTAAAATGTTGAGATCTGTATGATGATGATGTTTAAGGTGAATTAAATCTGGAATGAAAGTTATAAAGTTTGAAAATTTGAAATCTGGAAAAGTCTGTTAAGGTTGAAAAATCTGAAATTTAATCATCCCCTTTGATAAATGACGCTCGTCACTGTACGGTCTTAGACCGTTCGGTTTTCATTAAAATAACTTAGATTGGAATTCTTTCATTTGGAAAGAATTCTGCTCGAGAACGAGCGTCCCCATTTTGTGAATGAGCGTTCGGTTCAGCTCAGTATAGATAAATATTTGAAACTTTATAAATACGTGACGTTCGGCCTTAAGTCGAGCGTTCGTCCTCAATGACGTTCGGCCTTAAGTCGAGCGTTCGTCCTTAATGTCGTTCGACCTTATGTCGAACGTTCGTTCTACAGAGCGTTCGGCCTTATATTGAACGTTCGTCCCAATTGGCGCTCGGTCTTATACCGAAGCGTTCGTCCTAAGTAGCGCTCGGTTTATACCAAGCGTTCGCTCTGATTTATGCTCGGTCATTGACCCAGCGTTCGTCCAAGCAGGGTTCGGTTTTATAACTGAATGCTCGTCCTTATTATTGAATTCTGAGCGAACGTATCTGGCGTTCGTCCACAGTTATTTATGGAACGTTCGGTCATTGACAGTAAGTGTTGTTTTCTGATTTACAATTACTCTGATTATTTATCCAAGCCATTTTGTAAGGTATTTATCCTCTTTATTCAACCTAAGGTTCTTGTACTCCAAATCTTCTAAGTATTATTCTGATCTTCTAAATTCAATCTCATTTAAATATGTTAGGTTTTCTTAACGTCCGTAAATGGAAAAGAGTTTGTTCCTTTTGTTCAGAAACGTATGGTCAACCGAACTGAAATACTTTTGTTTTATTTGATTAAAGGATGCATGTTGTTAATGTTAAGAGAGTGTAACACAGAATGAAAATGTGAATAAAGAGAACGGGTCATTTTGGGCGAATGATATTTTGAATGAATCATTGGAAGTGGATTTAACGAGCGTTCCAAGGAGGAACGTCTCAGATGTGTGAAATATTGAATGGTAAAGTATGAACCTGGATAAGTTAAGCCTCGCAGTCCATCCTGATATTCCGTGATACGCCTCTTCAAGTAGAAGGGGGTATTCATGCGTGGGAATGGCAGGAGACCCTAGTCCATTGAGTACTTCGGGCAGATAGGGTTAACCTCGAGTGGCAGCTGGGAGATTTGATCAGTTACTACACCACTCGGGTGCAAGGACGCTTGTAACTACATGGTTCATACAGTCCGGACGGTCTGTCTTATATTACATTTTTCTATGATTATTAGTTGATGAATTACATGCTGTATGTGGGTGTTGAAATGTAACTGTATGTGTTGATTGTATAAATTAAATATTATAAGCTTACCCTTGTATTTCCATTGTGTTGTCTACTGTTCATGTATATCCGTCTTGTCCAAATGCAATGATCATCCGTTGTGGATGTGAGCAGATGGTGGTGCATCCCTTGAGCAAGTGCTGGAAGAAGAAAATTTGGATGAAGCCAATCTGGTAGAGGTTGAAGTGAAGGCCGAGCCTTAGAGGCGCTCATTAGAATAGGAATTGTAAATGTTAGTGCTTAAAGAACGTTCGGCCAAGTATTTTGTAAGGCCGTTCGTCTTAATCATGTATTCCCCTATTTTGCGTACGTTGTTTTGTGCATATAAGAACGTCCGTTTTGGGTTTCCTTTGTATGCGTTTATAAGCGTTCCCTGTACTGATGCCGTTTAGGCTTTTGTGAATTTGATTTAATACAAAGACTGTTTATGATTACTGTTAATTGTAATTAATTCTGATTTATGGTGATTACTGTATTTTGGGATGTTACATTAGTGGTATCAGAGCAGTTTTGTTCTTTTAAGGAACACTGTAGGTTATGAGTGCACTACGTTTTTGCTGTGTGCTTATTATGTGTTAATGAGTTATTGTTTTAACTCTCGAACTTTACTAACGCTCGTTTTTCTCTGATCCAGAGAACTAATGGCGCCTAGACTTCCTCCTCCTCCCCAACCGAATGAGTCCGATACGTCCAGCAACACTAGGTTGTTGGAAACCGTAGTTGAACGACTGCATCAACAGAACACCACGTTGCTGGAGCAAAACGCCACCCTGATGCAGCAAAACCAAGCTGCTATGCAAGGTTTGGAGGCCTCGCGTGTCAATTCTGAAAACACGCAAAGGCAGTTGATGGAGATCTTGGCTGCAACTAGAGGTGCGCCTGGAGCATCTTCTTCAAACGCTGCTCAACCGAACGCTGAATGGAGTCTGGAGAGTTTCCTTCAGCATCACCCTGCCAAGTTTAGTGGGAAGGGTCTACCGGATGAAGCTGATCAGTGGCTGAGAGATATGGAGAGAATTTTCAACGCCAAGAGATGTCCGGATGAAAACCGCTTGGCGTATACAGAGTACTTGCTAACTGGAGAGGCGAGCCACTGGTGGGCGAGCGTCAGAGCCATTTTAACGGACGCTCACCAGCAGATTACTTGGGAGGTATTTAGAAACAAGTTCTATGAGGAATATTTCCCGGACAGCGTCCGCTTTGCAAAGGAGGTTGAGTTTTTACAGCTGGTCCAAGGAGGGATGTCAGTTTCTGAATATACGAACAAGTTCAAACACTTGATTCGTTTCAATACAATGGCCACTAGTGAGGAGTGGCAGTGCAGAAAATTTGAGAACGGTTTGCGCAGTGATTTGAAGGTTGTAATTTCCAGCTTGTGTATCCGAACGTTCCCTGCTATGGTGGAAAGAGCTAAGGTGTTAGAGAAGAATTTGGCAGAGGCAGAACGGTACAAGAAACAGCAAACAGTAAGGGGGCCGATTGTCTCAAGGGGAAATGTGAATCAGAGAGGATCCCCTTACGCTCGTCCAGCAGCCAAAGCGAGCGGATCTCAAGCTTTGGTTCCTGCCGGACAGTCTGGACAGCAAGGTAGTGTGGTATGTTACAAGTGTGGAGGGCCACATTATCGTTCGTCATGTCCTCAACTGGTTGGAGAAAAATATTGCACTCGGTGTAGGCGAAATGGCCATCTGGAAAATGAGTGTAATATGGGCGGACGTGCAGTGATGAGGCCGCCGAACGCAGGAAGAAATCAGCAAGGAAGGGGTGGACGAGCCCAAGCTACTGGGCGTGTATATGCAATTACTGGGGCAGAAGCAGCAAGTTCAGGTACACTTATCACCAGTACGTGCTTGTTATTTGGAATGCAATGTTGTGTGTTGTTTGATTCGGGGGCAACACACTCCTTCATATCGAAGGCGTGCGTTGATAAGTTGGGCATAGCTGAGAGCGAGATGCACTTTGATCTGGTGGTGTCAACACCAGCTGCGGGTGAAGTGAGGACGTCTACCATGTGTGTGAGATGTCCTGTTGAGGTAGAAGGACGTAGGTACAAGGTGAATCTTATCTGTTTGCCTCTCAAAGACTTAGAGGTAATTCTGGGAATGGATTGGCTAAATACCAATCGCATTCTCATAGATTGTGGAGCTAAGAAGTTAATTTTTCCTGAAGAATATGAAGAGGAGTTGGGTGTGACGCTCGGTAAATTGAAAGAAGACATTATGGAAGGCGCGGCTTGTTACTTGATCATGACGCATGAAGACCGAGAGAGTGTGGATGAGAATTTTGAGCGTTCGTCCATTAAGTGCACTAAAGGACGAACGGTTGTGGACGAATTCCAGGATGTCTTTCCAGAAGAGATCCCTGGACTGCCTCCTGTGCGTGAAATTGAATTCACCATTGACTTGGTGACCACGGCAGCACTTATCTCAGTTCAACCATATCGGATGGCGCCTGCAGAGTTGGTTGAACTCAAAAAGCAAATTGAAGAACTGATGGAGAAGCAATTCATAAGGCCGAGCGTATCGCCCTGGGGAGCGCCTGTGCTCTTAGTGAAGAAGAAGGATGGCAGCTCTCGGTTATGTATAGACTATAGGCAATTAAACAAGCTGACCATCAAGAACAAGTACCCGTTGCCAAGGATTGATGATTTGTTGGATCAACTACATGGGGCAACGGTGTTCTCCAAGATTGATCTGCGTTCGGGATATCACCAAATCAGGGTGAAGGAGGATGACATCCAGAAGACTGCTTTTAGGTCGCGTTATGGACACTACGAGTATGTAGTGATGCCATTTGGAGTCACGAACGCTCCTGCAGTGTTCATGGATTATATGAACCGCATTTTCCGTCCATACTTGGACAAGTTCGTGGTCGTTTTTATAGATGACATTCTCATCTACTCCAAGACACAAGCCGAGCATGAAGAACACTTGAGGGCAGTGCTGAGCGTGTTGAGAGAAAAGGAGTTGTATGCAAAACTGTCCAAGTGTGAATTTTGGATGAAGGAGGTGCAGTTTTTGGGCCATGTGGTCTCGGCTGAAGGTATTTCAGTGGATCCTTCTAAGGTGAGAGCAGTGTTAGAATGGAAGAGCCCGCGTTCGGTCACGGAAGTGAGGAGTTTTGTTGGTCTTGCGGGTTACTATAGACGCTTCATTGAAGGTTTTTCTAAGATAGTAGCACCGCTGACACAGCTCACAAGGAAGGACAAACCGTTCGCGTGGACTGACTTGTGTGAGGAACGCTTCCAAGAGTTGAAGAATAAGTTGACGAGCGCTCCAGTTTTAATTATTCCGGACACGTCCAGACCCTTTGAAGTATACTGTGACGCTTCTCATCAAGGGTTGGGCTGTGTGCTCATGCAAGAGAGACGAGCAGTAGCGTACGCGTCTCGTCAATTGAAGGTTCATGAGCGTAACTACCCCACACACGACTTGGAATTGGCAGCTGTCGTGTTCGCATTGAAGATTTGGAGGCATTATCTATACGGATCCACCTTCCAAGTCTTCAGTGATCACAAGAGCCTCAAATATTTATTTGATCAGAAGGAATTGAACATGAGGCAGAGGCGTTGGCTAGAATTCTTGAAAGACTATGAGTTTGAATTGCTATATCATCCTGGGAAGGCCAATGTAGTGGCAGACGCTCTAAGCAGGAAGGCAGTGCATGTCTCGGTTATGATGGTGAAAGAGTTAAATTTGGTGGAGAGCTTCAGGGATCTAAGGTTGCAGTTTGAGTTGGAACCGAATAGCATCAAGTGCTGCAACCTTAGGATATCAAGCAACGTATTTGACCGTATCTGGATGAAGCAACGTGAGGATGAAGAGTTGGTGAAGATCTTTAGCGCGCTCGGTTCAGATAAAGCTAAGGAATTCAATGCTGGGACGGACGGTATGCTACGTTACCTTGGTAGAACTTGCATTCCTAATGATGGAGAGCTGAAGCGGATTATTTTAGAAGAGGCACATCATAGTCGTCTTAGCATACATCCCGGTATGACTAAGATGTACCAAGATCTTAGGCGTTCGTTCTGGTGGCCTGGAATGAAGAGTGATGTCGCTCGTTTTGTGGCATCCTGTTTAACTTGTCAACGCGCTAAGGCCGAACACCAACGACCAGGAGGGTTGCTTCAACAGTTGGAAATTCCAGAATGGAAGTGGGACAGCATTTCCATGGACTTCGTGACTCATCTACCACGAACGGTTAGGAATCATGACTCAATATGGGTGATCGTGGATAGATTGACGAAGAGCGCACACTTCTTGGCCGTGAACCTGAAGATGTCCATGACTAATTTGGCCAAGCTGTATATAAATGAGATCGTTCGTCTGCATGGGGTGCCTTCAAGCATAGTTTCTGACCGAGACACGAGATTTACATCTCGTTTTTGGCAATCCTTACAAGGAGAATTGGGAAGCAAGCTGCAGATGAGTTCAGCATACCATCCACAAACGGACGGCCAGTCCGAACGTACTATCCAGACGCTAGAAGACCTACTGAGGACGTGCGTCCTAGATCACTTAGGCGCATGGGATGAGGTACTGCCTCTTGTGGAATTCACGTATAACAACAGTTTTCAAGCTAGCATTGGAATGGCGCCGTTTGAAGCTCTCTATGGGAGGAAGTGCAGAACGCCACTTTGCTGGTTTCAAGAGGGAGAGAACGTGCTAACTGGACCTGAACTCATCCAGCAAACAACCGAAAAAGTTAAATTGATCCAAGATAGATTAAAGACGTCCTTGAGCAGGCAGAAATCCTATGCGGATAGAAGAAGAAGACCATTGGAGTTTGCTGCAGGAGACCATGTGTTCTTGAGACTGAATCCGATCACGGGAGTAGGCAGAGTAGTGCGTCCAAAGAAGTTGTCTCCCAAGTTCATAGGGCCGTATCAAATATTGAAGAAGATTGGACCCGTAGCCTATGAACTCGCATTGCCTCCTCAGCTATCAAATCTGCATCCAGTCTTCCATGTGTCTCAGCTTAGGAGATATATAGCTAATCCTTCTCATGTCTTGGAGCTGGAAAACATTCAACTGCGTCCAGACCGAACGTTGGAACTACAACCAGTCCGCATTGAAGAAGAACGCACCAAGCTACACAAAGGGAAGGACATTCGTTTGGTGAAGATAGTGTGGGACGCTAAGACTGGAGATTCAACGTGGGAAGTAGAGAGTGCAATGAAGGATTTGTATCCGCACTTATTTGCTTGTAATTTCTAAATTTTCGAGGACGAAAATTTTTGTAGTTAGGGAGAATGTAAAACCCTATATAATTAGCAATAATAATTCTGTGTTAAACCAGATTAGTGCACACTATAATGCTTATTAAATCCCTCTTCAAATCTGCTTTTAAATCTCCCTGCAGTGCACCGAAACCGAGCCCCATCATTCTCTGAAACACGCACCACGTCACACACTCAGTGCATTAAAAACGCACCAAGCGCTGCATGCACGCATGCCACTTGTCACGATGGAAATTCTAAAGGCAGAAGTGGGAGTGCAGGTGTCATCACGCGAGACGCTAGTTCGTCTGGAATGAGAAGGAACAAAAATGAATTTTCGAAAACCCTTCCACTCACCTGCACCATTCATCTTCTTCCTCAGAAAACCAAACCTCTCATCTTCTCCAACTTCTCTCTTGCACCAGTAAACTTCTCTTTACTGTAAAACTCACACCTCTTCTCCAATCACGATTTCAGCACCATAGAAGTGTTCGTCCAGCTGTGATCTTCATTTTGGACCGAACAGAATTTGAACCCAACCTGGTAAGTCCCCTTACGGTGGTTCGTCCTTAGGTTTCTGGAAAAATAGGGTTTTAGTTGCATGCAAACTTGTATACTGAGTGTTCTATAATCTGTGGTTAGAGTTTGTTCTGGAAGAGTCAAGAACCTGAGCAAAACATAGTTGGACGAAGCTATTTTTACATCTAGGACAAGCTTGAATTTCAATCCGGGTAAGGGAAGCTTATATGTTTAATTTATACGGTATGTTATATGCTTTGATTTGCATGTGTGATACATCTGAAGATTTAGCTGTTATGAAAGTTTACTGAGATCTGATATGGTTTCTGGTTTGATTTATCTGTCATGAACGATCACTGGTTGTATGGAATATATATGTTGTTGGTGGTTTGAAATGCATGTTGATTTGATTATGTATGAATGAAGAATGGATATTGTATATTTGGGAATGATTAAAATGTTGAGATCTGTATGATGATGATGTTTAAGGTGAATTAAATCTGGAATGAAAGTTATAAAGTTTGAAAATTTGAAATCTGGAAAAGTCTGTTAAGGTTGAAAAATCTGAAATTTAATCATCCCCTTTGATAAATGACGCTCGTCACTGTACGGTCTTAGACCGTTCGGTTTTCATTAAAATAACTTAGATTGGAATTCTTTCATTTGGAAAGAATTCTGCTCGAGAACGAGCGTCCCCATTTTGTGAATGAGCGTTCGGTTCAGCTCAGTATAGATAAATATTTGAAACTTTATAAATACGTGACGTTCGGCCTTAAGTCGAGCGTTCGTCCTCAATGACGTTCGGCCTTAAGTCGAGCGTTCGTCCTTAATGTCGTTCGACCTTATGTCGAACGTTCGTTCTACAGAGCGTTCGGCCTTATATTGAACGTTCGTCCCAATTGGCGCTCGGTCTTATACCGAAGCGTTCGTCCTAAGTAGCGCTCGGTTTATACCAAGCGTTCGCTCTGATTTATGCTCGGTCATTGACCCAGCGTTCGTCCAAGCAGGGTTCGGTTTTATAACTGAATGCTCGTCCTTATTATTGAATTCTGAGCGAACGTATCTGGCGTTCGTCCACAGTTATTTATGGAACGTTCGGTCATTGACAGTAAGTGTTGTTTTCTGATTTACAATTACTCTGATTATTTATCCAAGCCATTTTGTAAGGTATTTATCCTCTTTATTCAACCTAAGGTTCTTGTACTCCAAATCTTCTAAGTATTATTCTGATCTTCTAAATTCAATCTCATTTAAATATGTTAGGTTTTCTTAACGTCCGTAAATGGAAAAGAGTTTGTTCCTTTTGTTCAGAAACGTATGGTCAACCGAACTGAAATACTTTTGTTTTATTTGATTAAAGGATGCATGTTGTTAATGTTAAGAGAGTGTAACACAGAATGAAAATGTGAATAAAGAGAACGGGTCATTTTGGGCGAATGATATTTTGAATGAATCATTGGAAGTGGATTTAACGAGCGTTCCAAGGAGGAACGTCTCAGATGTGTGAAATATTGAATGGTAAAGTATGAACCTGGATAAGTTAAGCCTCGCAGTCCATCCTGATATTCCGTGATACGCCTCTTCAAGTAGAAGGGGGTATTCATGCGTGGGAATGGCAGGAGACCCTAGTCCATTGAGTACTTCGGGCAGATAGGGTTAACCTCGAGTGGCAGCTGGGAGATTTGATCAGTTACTACACCACTCGGGTGCAAGGACGCTTGTAACTACATGGTTCATACAGTCCGGACGGTCTGTCTTATATTACATTTTTCTATGATTATTAGTTGATGAATTACATGCTGTATGTGGGTGTTGAAATGTAACTGTATGTGTTGATTGTATAAATTAAATATTATAAGCTTACCCTTGTATTTCCATTGTGTTGTCTACTGTTCATGTATATCCGTCTTGTCCAAATGCAATGATCATCCGTTGTGGATGTGAGCAGATGGTGGTGCATCCCTTGAGCAAGTGCTGGAAGAAGAAAATTTGGATGAAGCCAATCTGGTAGAGGTTGAAGTGAAGGCCGAGCCTTAGAGGCGCTCATTAGAATAGGAATTGTAAATGTTAGTGCTTAAAGAACGTTCGGCCAAGTATTTTGTAAGGCCGTTCGTCTTAATCATGTATTCCCCTATTTTGCGTACGTTGTTTTGTGCATATAAGAACGTCCGTTTTGGGTTTCCTTTGTATGCGTTTATAAGCGTTCCCTGTACTGATGCCGTTTAGGCTTTTGTGAATTTGATTTAATACAAAGACTGTTTATGATTACTGTTAATTGTAATTAATTCTGATTTATGGTGATTACTGTATTTTGGGATGTTACATTAGTGGTATCAGAGCAGTTTTGTTCTTTTAAGGAACACTGTAGGTTATGAGTGCACTACGTTTTTGCTGTGTGCTTATTATGTGTTAATGAGTTATTGTTTTAACTCTCGAACTTTACTAACGCTCGTTTTTCTCTGATCCAGAGAACTAATGGCGCCTAGACTTCCTCCTCCTCCCCAACCGAATGAGTCCGATACGTCCAGCAACACTAGGTTGTTGGAAACCGTAGTTGAACGACTGCATCAACAGAACACCACGTTGCTGGAGCAAAACGCCACCCTGATGCAGCAAAACCAAGCTGCTATGCAAGGTTTGGAGGCCTCGCGTGTCAATTCTGAAAACACGCAAAGGCAGTTGATGGAGATCTTGGCTGCAACTAGAGGTGCGCCTGGAGCATCTTCTTCAAACGCTGCTCAACCGAACGCTGAATGGAGTCTGGAGAGTTTCCTTCAGCATCACCCTGCCAAGTTTAGTGGGAAGGGTCTACCGGATGAAGCTGATCAGTGGCTGAGAGATATGGAGAGAATTTTCAACGCCAAGAGATGTCCGGATGAAAACCGCTTGGCGTATACAGAGTACTTGCTAACTGGAGAGGCGAGCCACTGGTGGGCGAGCGTCAGAGCCATTTTAACGGACGCTCACCAGCAGATTACTTGGGAGGTATTTAGAAACAAGTTCTATGAGGAATATTTCCCGGACAGCGTCCGCTTTGCAAAGGAGGTTGAGTTTTTACAGCTGGTCCAAGGAGGGATGTCAGTTTCTGAATATACGAACAAGTTCAAACACTTGATTCGTTTCAATACAATGGCCACTAGTGAGGAGTGGCAGTGCAGAAAATTTGAGAACGGTTTTGCGCAGTGATTTGAAGGTTGTAATTTCCAGCTTGTGTATCCGAACGTTCCCTGCTATGGTGGAAAGAGCTAAGGTGTTAGAGAAGAATTTGGCAGAGGCAGAACGGTACAAGAAACAGCAAACAGTAAGGGGGCCGATTGTCTCAAGGGGAAATGTGAATCAGAGAGGATCCCCTTACGCTCGTCCAGCAGCCAAAGCGAGCGGATCTCAAGCTTTGGTTCCTGCCGGACAGTCTGGACAGCAAGGTAGTGTGGTATGTTACAAGTGTGGAGGGCCACATTATCGTTCGTCATGTCCTCAACTGGTTGGAGAAAAATATTGCACTCGGTGTAGGCGAAATGGCCATCTGGAAAATGAGTGTAATATGGGCGGACGTGCAGTGATGAGGCCGCCGAACGCAGGAAGAAATCAGCAAGGAAGGGGTGGACGAGCCCAAGCTACTGGGCGTGTATATGCAATTACTGGGGCAGAAGCAGCAAGTTCAGGTACACTTATCACCAGTACGTGCTTGTTATTTGGAATGCAATGTTGTGTGTTGTTTGATTCGGGGGCAACACACTCCTTCATATCGAAGGCGTGCGTTGATAAGTTGGGCATAGCTGAGAGCGAGATGCACTTTGATCTGGTGGTGTCAACACCAGCTGCGGGTGAAGTGAGGACGTCTACCATGTGTGTGAGATGTCCTGTTGAGGTAGAAGGACGTAGGTACAAGGTGAATCTTATCTGTTTGCCTCTCAAAGACTTAGAGGTAATTCTGGGAATGGATTGGCTAAATACCAATCGCATTCTCATAGATTGTGGAGCTAAGAAGTTAATTTTTCCTGAAGAATATGAAGAGGAGTTGGGTGTGACGCTCGGTAAATTGAAAGAAGACATTATGGAAGGCGCGGCTTGTTACTTGATCATGACGCATGAAGACCGAGAGAGTGTGGATGAGAATTTTGAGCGTTCGTCCATTAAGTGCACTAAAGGACGAACGGTTGTGGACGAATTCCAGGATGTCTTTCCAGAAAAGATCCCTGGACTGCCTCCTGTGCGTGAAATTGAATTCACCATTGACTTGGTGACCACGGCAGCACTTATCTCAGTTCAACCATATCGGATGGCGCCTGCAGAGTTGGTTGAACTCAAAAAGCAAATTGAAGAACTGATGGAGAAGCAATTCATAAGGCCGAGCGTATCGCCCTGGGGAGCGCCTGTGCTCTTAGTGAAGAAGAAGGATGGCAGCTCTCGGTTATGTATAGACTATAGGCAATTAAACAAGCTGACCATCAAGAACAAGTACCCGTTGCCAAGGATTGATGATTTGTTGGATCAACTACATGGGGCAACGGTGTTCTCCAAGATTGATCTGCGTTCGGGATATCACCAAATCAGGGTGAAGGAGGATGACATCCAGAAGACTGCTTTTAGGTCGCGTTATGGACACTACGAGTATGTAGTGATGCCATTTGGAGTCACGAACGCTCCTGCAGTGTTCATGGATTATATGAACCGCATTTTCCGTCCATACTTGGACAAGTTCGTGGTCGTTTTTATAGATGACATTCTCATCTACTCCAAGACACAAGCCGAGCATGAAGAACACTTGAGGGCAGTGCTGAGCGTGTTGAGAGAAAAGGAGTTGTATGCAAAACTGTCCAAGTGTGAATTTTGGATGAAGGAGGTGCAGTTTTGGGCCATGTGGTCTCGGCTGAAGGTATTTCAGTGGATCCTTCTAAGGTGAGAGCAGTGTTAGAATGGAAGAGCCCGCGTTCGGTCACGGAAGTGAGGAGTTTTGTTGGTCTTGCGGGTTACTATAGACGCTTCATTGAAGGTTTTTCTAAGATAGTAGCACCGCTGACACAGCTCACAAGGAAGGACAAACCGTTCGCGTGGACTGACTTGTGTGAGGAACGCTTCCAAGAGTTGAAGAATAAGTTGACGAGCGCTCCAGTTTTAATTATTCCGGACACGTCCAGACCCTTTGAAGTATACTGTGACGCTTCTCATCAAGGGTTGGGCTGTGTGCTCATGCAAGAGAGACGAGCAGTAGCGTACGCGTCTCGTCAATTGAAGGTTCATGAGCGTAACTACCCCACACACGACTTGGAATTGGCAGCTGTCGTGTTCGCATTGAAGATTTGGAGGCATTATCTATACGGATCCACCTTCCAAGTCTTCAGTGATCACAAGAGCCTCAAATATTTATTTGATCAGAAGGAATTGAACATGAGGCAGAGGCGTTGGCTAGAATTCTTGAAAGACTATGAGTTTGAATTGCTATATCATCCTGGGAAGGCCAATGTAGTGGCAGACGCTCTAAGCAGGAAGGCAGTGCATGTCTCGGTTATGATGGTGAAAGAGTTAAATTTGGTGGAGAGCTTCAGGGATCTAAGGTTGCAGTTTGAGTTGGAACCGAATAGCATCAAGTGCTGCAACCTTAGGATATCAAGCAACGTATTTGACCGTATCTGGATGAAGCAACGTGAGGATGAAGAGTTGGTGAAGATCTTTAGCGCGCTCGGTTCAGATAAAGCTAAGGAATTCAATGCTGGGACGGACGGTATGCTACGTTACCTTGGTAGAACTTGCATTCCTAATGATGGAGAGCTGAAGCGGATTATTTTAGAAGAGGCACATCATAGTCGTCTTAGCATACATCCCGGTATGACTAAGATGTACCAAGATCTTAGGCGTTCGTTCTGGTGGCCTGGAATGAAGAGTGATGTCGCTCGTTTTGTGGCATCCTGTTTAACTTGTCAACGCGCTAAGGCCGAACACCAACGACCAGGAGGGTTGCTTCAACAGTTGGAAATTCCAGAATGGAAGTGGGACAGCATTTCCATGGACTTCGTGACTCATCTACCACGAACGGTTAGGAATCATGACTCAATATGGGTGATCGTGGATAGATTGACGAAGAGCGCACACTTCTTGGCCGTGAACCTGAAGATGTCCATGACTAATTTGGCCAAGCTGTATATAAATGAGATCGTTCGTCTGCATGGGGTGCCTTCAAGCATAGTTTCTGACCGAGACACGAGATTTACATCTCGTTTTTGGCAATCCTTACAAGGAGAATTGGGAAGCAAGCTGCAGATGAGTTCAGCATACCATCCACAAACGGACGGCCAGTCCGAACGTACTATCCAGACGCTAGAAGACCTACTGAGGACGTGCGTCCTAGATCACTTAGGCGCATGGGATGAGGTACTGCCTCTTGTGGAATTCACGTATAACAACAGTTTTCAAGCTAGCATTGGAATGGCGCCGTTTGAAGCTCTCTATGGGAGGAAGTGCAGAACGCCACTTTGCTGGTTTCAAGAGGGAGAGAACGTGCTAACTGGACCTGAACTCATCCAGCAAACAACCGAAAAAGTTAAATTGATCCAAGATAGATTAAAGACGTCCTTGAGCAGGCAGAAATCCTATGCGGATAGAAGAAGAAGACCATTGGAGTTTGCTGCAGGAGACCATGTGTTCTTGAGACTGAATCCGATCACGGGAGTAGGCAGAGTAGTGCGTCCAAAGAAGTTGTCTCCCAAGTTCATAGGGCCGTATCAAATATTGAAGAAGATTGGACCCGTAGCCTATGAACTCGCATTGCCTCCTCAGCTATCAAATCTGCATCCAGTCTTCCATGTGTCTCAGCTTAGGAGATATATAGCTAATCCTTCTCATGTCTTGGAGCTGGAAAACATTCAACTGCGTCCAGACCGAACGTTGGAACTACAACCAGTCCGCATTGAAGAAGAACGCACCAAGCTACACAAAGGGAAGGACATTCGTTTGGTGAAGATAGTGTGGGACGCTAAGACTGGAGATTCAACGTGGGAAGTAGAGAGTGCAATGAAGGATTTGTATCCGCACTTATTTGCTTGTAATTTCTAAATTTTCGAGGACGAAAATTTTTGTAGTTAGGGAGAATGTAAAACCCTATATAATTAGCAATAATAATTCTGTGTTAAACCAGATTAGTGCACACTATAATGCTTATTAAATCCCTCTTCAAATCTGCTTTTAAATCTCCCTGCAGTGCACCGAAACCGAGCCCCATCATTCTCTGAAACACGCACCACGTCACACACTCAGTGCATTAAAAACGCACCAAGCGCTGCATGCACGCATGCCACTTGTCACGATGGAAATTCTAAAGGCAGAAGTGGGAGTGCAGGTGTCATCACGCGAGACGCTAGTTCGTCTGGAATGAGAAGGAACAAAAATGAATTTTCGAAAACCCTTCCACTCACCTGCACCATTCATCTTCTTCCTCAGAAAACCAAACCTCTCATCTTCTCCAACTTCTCTCTTGCACCAGTAAACTTCTCTTTACTGTAAAACTCACACCTCTTCTCCAATCACGATTTCAGCACCATAGAAGTGTTCGTCCAGCTGTGATCTTCATTTTGGACCGAACAGAATTTGAACCCAACCTGGTAAGTCCCCTTACGGTGGTTCGTCCTTAGGTTTCTGGAAAAATAGGGTTTTAGTTGCATGCAAACTTGTATACTGAGTGTTCTATAATCTGTGGTTAGAGTTTGTTCTGGAAGAGTCAAGAACCTGAGCAAAACATAGTTGGACGAAGCTATTTTTACATCTAGGACAAGCTTGAATTTCAATCCGGGTAAGGGAAGCTTATATGTTTAATTTATACGGTATGTTATATGCTTTGATTTGCATGTGTGATACATCTGAAGATTTAGCTGTTATGAAAGTTTACTGAGATCTGATATGGTTTCTGGTTTGATTTATCTGTCATGAACGATCACTGGTTGTATGGAATATATATGTTGTTGGTGGTTTGAAATGCATGTTGATTTGATTATGTATGAATGAAGAATGGATATTGTATATTTGGGAATGATTAAAATGTTGAGATCTGTATGATGATGATGTTTAAGGTGAATTAAATCTGGAATGAAAGTTATAAAGTTTGAAAATTTGAAATCTGGAAAAGTCTGTTAAGGTTGAAAAATCTGAAATTTAATCATCCCCTTTGATAAATGACGCTCGTCACTGTACGGTCTTAGACCATTCGGTTTTCATTAAAATAACTTAGATTGGAATTCTTTCATTTGGAAAGAATTCTGCTCGAGAACGAGCGTCCCCATTTTGTGAATGAGCGTTCGGTTCAGCTCAGTATAGATAAATATTTGAAACTTTATAAATACGTGACGTTCGGCCTTAAGTCGAGCGTTCGTCCTCAATGACGTTCGGCCTTAAGTCGAGCGTTCGTCCTTAATGTCGTTCGACCTTATGTCGAACGTTCGTTCTACAGAGCGTTCGGCCTTATATTGAACGTTCGTCCCAATTGGCGCTCGGTCTTATACCGAAGCGTTCGTCCTAAGTAGCGCTCGGTTTATACCAAGTGTTCGCTCTGATTTATGCTCGGTCATTGACCCAGCGTTCGTCCAAGCAGGGTTCGGTTTTATAACTGAATGCTCGTCCTTATTATTGAATTCTGAGCGAACGTATCTGGCGTTCGTCCACAGTTATTTATGGAACGTTCGGTCATTGACAGTAAGTGTTGTTTTCTGATTTACAATTACTCTGATTATTTATCCAAGCCATTTTGTAAGGTATTTATCCTCTTTATTCAACCTAAGGTTCTTGTACTCCAAATCTTCTAAGTATTATTCTGATCTTCTAAATTCAATCTCATTTAAATATGTTAGGTTTTCTTAACGTCCGTAAATGGAAAAGAGTTTGTTCCTTTTGTTCAGAAACGTATGGTCAACCGAACTGAAATACTTTTGTTTTATTTGATTAAAGGATGCATGTTGTTAATGTTAAGAGAGTGTAACACAGAATGAAAATGTGAATAAAGAGAACGGGTCATTTTGGGCGAATGATATTTTGAATGAATCATTGGAAGTGGATTTAACGAGCGTTCCAAGGAGGAACGTCTCAGATGTGTGAAATATTGAATGGTAAAGTATGAACCTGGATAAGTTAAGCCTCGCAGTCCATCCTGATATTCCGTGATACGCCTCTTCAAGTAGAAGGGGGTATTCATGCGTGGGAATGGCAGGAGACCCTAGTCCATTGAGTACTTCGGGCAGATAGGGTTAACCTCGAGTGGCAGCTGGGAGATTTGATCAGTTACTACACCACTCGGGTGCAAGGACGCTTGTAACTACATGGTTCATACAGTCCGGACGGTCTGTCTTATATTACATTTTTCTATGATTATTAGTTGATGAATTACATGCTGTATGTGGGTGTTGAAATGTAACTGTATGTGTTGATTGTATAAATTAAATATTATAAGCTTACCCTTGTATTTCCATTGTGTTGTCTACTGTTCATGTATATCCGTCTTGTCCAAATGCAATGATCATCCGTTGTGGATGTGAGCAGATGGTGGTGCATCCCTTGAGCAAGTGCTGGAAGAAGAAAATTTGGATGAAGCCAATCTGGTAGAGGTTGAAGTGAAGGCCGAGCCTTAGAGGCGCTCATTAGAATAGGAATTGTAAATGTTAGTGCTTAAAGAACGTTCGGCCAAGTATTTTGTAAGGCCGTTCGTCTTAATCATGTATTCCCCTATTTTGCGTACGTTGTTTTGTGCATATAAGAACGTCCGTTTTGGGTTTCCTTTGTATGCGTTTATAAGCGTTCCCTGTACTGATGCCGTTTAGGCTTTTGTGAATTTGATTTAATACAAAGACTGTTTATGATTACTGTTAATTGTAATTAATTCTGATTTATGGTGATTACTGTATTTTGGGATGTTACAATGAGCTTACTCTAATTTATATAGTTTTGTGGACATTTAGTTTATGGGTTTTTTAATAAATGATATTTTTGGCTTTCTGAATTTTTTTGCCCCCGACCCGTGTTATTCTCAAATTATAATTGTTTCGGTGTACATTTTCCTGTGTGTCTCTGTTGCTCCTGGATGTCTGGGATGCGTGTTCTACTGTCTGGGATGTTTGCATTTCTTCCATTGTTGTTCTTCAAACTCGCCAAAAGGAGAGGGAGGTACCTGCAAAGATACTCCGACGCTCAAGTCAGATATGAGTTATAGAGCTGAAGCTCTGAAGAGAGTAATTGGATACTGCTCTGAAATATTATTCAGGATCTCTAGAGCATAAAGAGAACGTACCTGGACTTGGGTCCTGTCACTGTATTTATAAGCAAAATAAAAATAACCACCTTACCTAAAAGTGTGGTTAGTGGCTTTGACTGATATTTTAACTGTCTAAAATATCTAAGATATTTATGTTATTACATAAATATCCTTACTACATAACAATAATGTACTAGTATTTTCACTTACGAGTTTTTTTTAAAGATAATGTTTGAATACTTTTAAAAATATATTTTATTAAATTTATGTAACATTTATTTAGAATAATAATTAAAATAAGGAATAATAAAATATTATAATAAGTTTATTTATAACAACATAAATTTTTATTTAATATTTTTATCTATAATGATTTAATATAAAGTAATATGTTAAATTATTAAATTTGATATATAAATAAATAATTGTAATAATTAAATAACCTTAATTGTTAGTTTTTAATTTATTTTCAATAAAAATGGAAAAAATCGACTTAAATTATGATTGAACAGATGATATGTACACTTTCTGAAATTATTATTGATATTTATAATTTTAAATTGTCTTAGTTAATGAATTTAGTTTTAGGGGAATAATTAAAACTACTTAAAATAATATAAAATAATTTATATATTTTCTTTTACTTTAAAAATAACTATATATAGGTGATGGTATGTATATTATAAATTTAAGTCCAATGTTATAAAGTGATTTACTTTAACTCTTATTTATTGTCATTTACAAAAACATATATATATGGAAAATTGTCTTCTTTTGAATAAATAAAAATAAATTTTTAATATACATATTTTGTTAAAAAAGTTTTTATTTGTAATGATAGTAGAAAAATAACATTTACCTATAACTTTGTTTTATTACAAAGATCATTTGTCTTTATTAGAAATATTATGTAACATCCCAAAATATAGTGATAACCATAATCAGAATTAATTACATTAATCATTAAAACAGTGCAGTCTTTACAAAAAGATACGAGGTCCAAAACGTCGAACGGCGTAAGATACAAAATGTAATGTAGCCGACGGTATCCAAATTCTAAGACTAAACAAAAATACTAACTGCTACCACATGTCGAGCACTCTAGGGCTCGACCTTAATCCCTACTTCAACCGGATCGACATCTTCCGAAATTTCTTCCGCCAGCGCCTCTTCCAGCAGCTCACTTCCATCTGCTCCCATCCACATGGATGATCATCGCAAGGACAAGACGGACGTACAAAGACAATCGACAACACAAAGAAGAGAACACAGGGTAAGCTTATTGAATTTAATTCAAGTAAAATCATTCATTTCATAGTACATCAACATATCAAATATTTCACAACATATGATTAAATCAATCCCTTAACTCAAATCAATTCCTGATACTAGACTGACCGTCCGGACTGTATGAATCTGTGTAGCTACAGGCGTCCTTGCACCCGAGTGGTGTAGTAACTGTATTACACTCAACAGCTGCCACTCGAGGTTAGTCCGTTTCTTACGTCGCCCATGTTAACTTATGGACTAAGGACCTCCTGCCATTCCCACACATGAACCACTCTCCTCTACGTGAAGACGAGTGTCACGGAATATCAGGATGGACCAAGCCAGCATTAGCATGCCCACAGTCATACTTTACCAAATTCCACATTCAACATATGTGAGTCGTTCCTCCCTGGAACGCTCGTACAACAATCATAAACATTTAATCATCTCATATAATGTTCATCATTCAAAACCTTTCACTTTTATCCTCATTTTTGTCTTTCAGTCCGAGTACGTAAATATTGAACTTTCAGCCCTCTTTGTAACGAGGACGACCGAGAACGGGTGCTCGACACTGTCGGTCGACACAGATGAATGATCTGTATTAAGAAGGGTGCTCGACACTGTCGGTCGACACAGATGAATGATCTGTATTACAAAGGGTGCTCGACATTGTCGGTCGACACAGATGAATGATCTGTATTATCAAGGGTGCTCGACACTGTTGGTCGACACAGATGAAGGATCTGTATTATCAAGGGTGCTCGACACTGTCGGTCGACACAGATGAATGATCTGTATTACGAGGATGCTCGACACTGTCGTCGATACAGATGGATGATCTGTATTATCAAGGGTGCTCGACACTGTCGGTCGACACAGATGAAGGATCTGTATTACGAAGATGCTCGACATTGACGGTCGACACAGATGAATGATCTGTATTACGAGGATGCTCGACACTGTTGGTCGACACAGATGAAGGATCTGTATTTCAAGGATTTTTCAAGAAAAGAGTAAGAGCGCTTGGTGTAAGACCGAGCACTACCCAATACGATTACTATGTGTAAGGTCGATACTGCTCATTTTGAGCTCTAAGTAAAAGACCTACATAACTCATGCTCGACCAGAATCCTTCCCAAATGAAAGTATTCCAATTCAAAGAAGTTTACTGGAACACCAAACGGTCGAGAACCGTTTAATGTCGGACACACATTATCATAGAGAATTTGATATTCAAGTTTCACTTACGTTCACTACTTCTAAGCATGTATATTTCATATTCACACGTATCACTCATATCATACATTTCAACCAACATATACCATGTTCATGCAGTACAACAACGTTCGACCATGCATACTCAACCAATATACACTTCATACTTATGATCATATACCAACAATCAAATAACACAGTTCATACTTCATGCGACACACATAATGTTCATACAGTACAAGACAAACATACGAATTAAATTTAATAAGCTTCCCTTACTTGGATCAGAAGTGAACGTCCTAACTCAAGGTGTTTGGTTCGTCCGCTAACAGTTCTCTACTCACACAGGATCACTTAATTCTTCCAACCCGATCTAACCATAAAAACCAAGAAATACTAAGAACTCAACCCTTCATGCAACCAGGATTTGGCTTTGCATGAGACAAAAAACGTTCGACGAAGAAGAGAGACTTACCAGTATCAGAACGTTGAGGTGATCGGTTCAAAACGAAGCTCACGACACCAGGAACGTTCCTACGGTTCTGAAACGTGATAGGAGAAGAAGGTGATGAGTTACAGTAAAGAGAAGGTGAAGGTTTCTAGAGAGAAGTTGGAGGAAACGAAAGGTTGGGTTCTGAGGAAGAAGATGAATGGTGCAGGTGAGAGAGGGAATTTTCAAAATTTCTAGTTGTGTCAACTCACGTTCGGTCGACGAACGTCTCCCAAGTTGACACCTGCACACCGAACTCTGAAATGGGAAGCTTCTCCCGCGACAGGTTGCGTGTGTGCATGCAGTGTTTGGTACGTTTTTAATGTTTCAGAGAAATGATGGGCGCGGCTTTTTCGTGTACGACAGAGAGGGAGGGGATCAGATTAGGTAGTGGGTTTTACTGGCTGAGAAATGATGTGGCGTGCATTAATGGTGAGGATGTCAGAAATTATCTTTTGCTAAATATCAAGGGTCTTACACATTACATGTATACATATTTTGAATTTGACCAGAAAATTGAATGCCATGAAGAAACTTATATCCACGGTTAACCTAAAATTTTGTGTTCACATTTGATTGAAGGTATGTTTGAATTTGTAATTTGTGGAAGTCTTGGAGGTTTCAAAGCCTTCTTATTACATGTCTTTTTCCATTTCTTTGAATCGTCTCCAAAATTATGGGTAATTTATACTTTCAAGATGAACTTCCGTATCTCTATTGTTCACTTTTATTATCCATCTCAAACCCACTAAATCAATCTAACTTCTTATTGCTTCTTATCCAATAAATTATAAATATACTCCAAACTATCGAAACTTCTTCCACAAATTCAATCCTTGAACTCAACCCATTATACTTTTTCACATACTTATTGCAATTTCCCCTTCCTAAACAAGGTCTATTTTTCCACATGCAATTCTATTTATAAATATAAAAGAAAAAATTATTTCACAAACAAGACACATCTTGCATCATAAATTAAAGATAAAAATTTAATCAGTTTGAACGCAATTAAATTAACAAATTATATAACCTAATAAAAAAGTGTTTATATCGCTTATTCTAGTAACTAGTGTAACATCCCGATTATATAATAACAAATATTACATAATAAAGACGTCATCATTCAAATATAGAGAACAGTCAGAATACGACGTGTAATTTAAGTACGAAATTACAGTCATCCAAAATAAAAGAAACGGAAATTCAAACTTAAACAGTTCATAGATTCGAACACTACACGTGTTCAGATAGGAAATCCTAAGAAGACTACTCCGCAGCCTCAGTATTCTCCAGCTCTTGCTCCAAAGGACTCTCCTCGACAGCATCTGCTCCCATCCAAGTGGATGATCATCGCCAAAGACATATATCCAAATTGGCACACAACACAAACAATGCAAGGGTGAGCTAGATATAAAAAGCATGTTATCTCCTAGCACAATTAATTCATGTCATCATAGATTTAAATACAGAAATATTTATGCATGCTTATTAAACCACAATCCACATATTCATATGACTCATCCGGATTTTGTATAATTGTCGGACTATTGGTCGTCTCTACACTTGCTAGTTCTGCTGGTCTTTCTCCAACACTAGCAATATAAATCCCCCAAGCTGCCTATGTCTAAATTCAAAGACCATAGACGAGGACCTCCCTCTACTCTCACCACTCACATTGTTCTTCTCTACTTGAGTGTGAACAATGCTTTGAGTTTAGGGATAGACAACCATTTCAAAGCCCCTACAATTATACAGACACAACTACAATATTTCACATAACCACTTTCATCCATCTCTCCCTGAGATTTCCGAATCATACTCAATTTCATCATTTACATCATATAATCACAATAATTTATTATATTTCATACATTCTCATATTTTCTCACAGATCACATCACCACATATATTCCACACATTGATACACAGAAATCAATTCAAGAGAAAATAACACTAAAAAAAATCCAACTTATACATAACACTATTTGAACGTACTTTCCAAGCACCTAACAGTTTTGAACGAACGTCCCATGACGAACGTCGTTTTTCCGAACACCAGCCAAAAATTGGACGAACGTCATTTCCCGAGGGCCAGACCAAATTGGACGAACGCTCACTTTCGGACGGACGAACGCTTTTTGCAGAAATTGGACGAACGCTCACTTTCGGACGGACGAACGCTTTTTAACCAATTTGAACGAACGTCCATTTAACAACGGACGAACGCTCTTTTAATCAAACTGGACGAACGCTGATTTTGATATTTAGGCCGAACGCTATTTTAACCGAATGGACGGACGTTATGGGAATCTGGCCGAACGCTCAAGAACAGGCCGAACGCTCACTTAGGACGAACGCTCACTTAGGACGACCGCTCAAAAACAGGCCGCTTCTTTGGACGAACGCTCAACAGGCCGAACGTTTCTCATGACGAGCGCGAACGCTCGTCAAACTACGAAGAACGAACGCTCAAAATTGGACGAACGCGCGCCGAACGTATAAAACGAACACATGAGTGAACGCTCGTTAGGCTAAAAGAAACGAGCGCTCAAATAATTTGGCTGGACGAACGTTCAATTCGTCAAGTTGGACGAACGTTCAATTCGTCTTAATTTGGACGAACGTCCAATTTGAAACCAAATTGGACGAACGCGATTCTGCAGATTCTGCAGAATCACAGGTTTTCCAGAAAACCAGAAAAACTCCATTTTTAACTCTAAAGCTTTTAGATTTCTACAAAAACAGTAAAATTAACTAATCAAAACGAAAAATCTAGCTCCCCTTACCTCTTGAAGACTTCCTTTGTGAATTCTTTGAATCTAACTCCTCCAAAACTTGCAGTTCCAAGCAATTCCACCAAGCTTTGAACTTCTCCTTCTCTCACAAAAATGGCAGCAAGGTAGGATTTCTTCTCTCTCTTTTTTTTTTTCTTCCTCCCAGTGCAGCCCCCTCCTCTCCTTTTATTTCCATACGTTGTGAAAGGAGCCAAAACTTTGGCTGCTACCGTCCCTAAAATGCTGCTGGATTTCAGCATCCATGTTCCCCCCATCCCTTTCACAATAATAAAATAATAATAATAATAATAAAATAATAACATAAGGACACGGTCCTTACAACTAGTCAACTTTCCAACCTATCTAAGAAGAAAATGAATTATTCATTTAACAAAGGAAAATGATACTCGAACAACCAAATTTGACAACATTTCGACACAGCACACGTGTCAGCGTTTGAGAGGGCCACGTTGTAAATGAAAAAGCTGCTGCGTTCTGAGGAAATCTGATCAAACCTGCTTCAAATGTGACGTGGCGAGGACGGGCACGGGCAGCTTGCGTTTCAAATTTGAAATGGGTACTTAGGTATCAGTTTTTGCACAGACATGCGAACTTCGTGGACGAGCGTCCACAGGACGAGCGTGCACAGTTTTTGCACAAACATAATGGTTCCTAACTTCCTGGACGAGCCTGCACTTCTCACTGGCCGACCGTTCGTTGACTTCCGTCAACAGGGCGAGCGTCGTCTTGTCCCTGGACGAGCGTCAATTGCACGTTCGTTCTGCTGACGAGCGTTCGTTCTCTTCCGCGACCGTCCTTTCGTGCTTCCGCACTTCGACGAGCGTTCGCGCTTCTCTGTCTACGAAGTTCGAATACCATTTCAAATTTGAAACGCAAGCTGCCCGTGCCCGTCCTCGCCACGTCACATTTGAAGCAGGTTTGATCAGATTTCCTCAGAACGCAGCAGCTTTTTCATTTACAACGTGGCCCTCTCAAACGCTGACACGTGTGCTGTGTTGAAATGTTGTCAAATTTGGTTGTTCGAGTATCATTTTCCTTTATTTAACAAAATACAATCCAACGTCACGACCAGACAAACTCAAAAAAAGCATTATTAGTTATCATTTCTTGTTTTTTTTTAAGTAGGCAAATTTTGTTAAGTGAACTTTAAACCTAACTTAACCTCACAAAACTGACTTATAAGGTGAGGTTTGCATCTATTTATATACTATAAATTGATTTTATCGTAGTCGATGTGAAACTTCCAACAAATTTCACATGTAAATTATGAAAATAGAAAAATTTGAAATAATTTATGAAAATAGAAAATTTATGCCGTCTCCATACGATTTCAATTAAAAAAATCATGTTTCCACACAACTTCTGTTCTAACATCGTTGAAAATGAAAATCGTTAGTCTGTCTAATGACTTTAATGTGATATAATTGATTATAATGTATACGTAATTAATTGCGAGAGTTAAATGTACTTTTTTTTATCTCTAAACTATTATAAGAAAAAAAATGTATTTTCTGCACAAACTAAATTATAAAACATTTTCTCGCCAATCATACGAAAGATGGATGCCAACAACTTAAATTATGAAATATTTTGTCTAGGAAAATGATACTTGAACAACTTCATTTGACAACATTTAGACACGGGACACGTGTGTAAATGTGAGCGGTCCACGTTTTTAATGAAAAAGCTGTTCAAATCTGACGTGGCAAGGGCCGGCCAGGGGTTAGAAGTTGCGTTTGAAATTTGAAATTCATTTCCAACATTGTACAGAGAGAAGCGGCGCGAACATTCAGAGGGAGGCTGTGACCTAGAGAGAGAGCCCGAGAGAGTTGGAGAAAGGGAATTCGAGCGAGAGAGGTCCGACGGATTGCTTGCCGGAGTGTCGCCGGACAACGTTGAAGGCCGTCGGAGGTCCTCAAGCCCTCCAGCCGGTTCCGATTCACGGTCGCCGCAGCTCCGACGTTGGCGAACGAACCGAAGACGGCGTCGTCTTCCCTCCGGCCCAGCGAACTAGGTGCGCGTTCTGAGTCTCGCTTCGTCCCACCTGCTTCCCTCCCTGTGCCGGACCTTTGCATTCACCGCCGGAGTGCCGCCGGAGTGGCGACTGTACGGTGGACGAAAAAGAGGGGTTTTCCGGGTTGTTAGTCCCACCCACACATTTTTCTTCTTGTGTGTTCCAACCGGCACACGTTGTGTTCACTGAAGGTTCGTTTGTTTTATTTCAGTGGAATGAAGCTTTAATCTATGTATGATGTTGTTTGTGGATGATTTTGGTTATGTATGATATGTTGTTTGTAAGCTGTAAAAATATGACTTGTTAGATGACGGTGGAATGTTGTTTATGTACGATGGAGGTGGTTTGTTAATAGTATTTGTTGGATGAATTAAATGTGTGGTGATTGATACTATGGACATGACACATGGGTTATCACATGGAATCATTAAAAGTGTAGAACTGTAGCACACTGATTCACATTTTATTCGAATTGTTGGAGAAACAAAAGTGCATTATTACATTCAAACTGTAGCAGACTGGAAAGAAACACACGCAGCTGCCACGGTTCACATTGGACAATTGGGCTTTGGCAATTTAAGGAAGCAGCTACTAATTCACTTGAGCTGGGAGGGTGCACTCGGTCCAAACAGCTGATGCTTGTCCAGCTTAGTGAAGCCACGGTCCAACACAAGATCACACATCCCGCACCAAGGCAATGAGGCCCACGGAAGAAGGGAATGTAGCACTCCAGCCGAAGAGAAAACAGAAGAAAGCAAGAAGTGGTGTACACGTGATGTAGAGCTGGACACGGTGCATTCCATTTTCGAACAAGAAGCACACTACACGTTGGAGGCAGCAGAGCATACAAGAAGCGTGGGAGATATTATTTTCTTTGGTTCAACTGGAAGACGCATGGCCTGCACACTGACGCCCCAAGAGAATAACAAACACATCCAGCATGGTCCGGAGGAAGAAAATAGAAAAGAAAGAGGCTGCACTCATTCACTCTCGGGGACTGATAACTGCCACCTCCAGAAATGCAGAAAGAATAGCTGCACGCTTGCTGCCACTTTGGTTCAGGAATTCTCTGAAAAGAGGAGTGGAGAAATTATTTTTGTAAGAGAGGTGGAGAACAAGAGAAGGTGGACGGCCAGGAGCAGGGAGATTCTCCAACAACAACTCTAGGTTCTCATCTTTATTCCAGGGGCTCTGGAAGAAAGGGGGACGACATTCAGCATGCAGATGGGGACGGGAGAACTCTCTCATATTGTTTTTGTTTCTTGGAGAACGTTGCCTTGAGAGAGGAGAACTGCACCCAACCCACACCTCAGTACACATCCAGCTGCCATATACTTCTAAGACGGACTCTCTCACCTTTGGCTCTTGGTCTTTGGAACGTTGCTTTTGGAGATAGGAGGACTGCATCCAGCTGCCAACTTGGAGGCGCACGTTCACTAGCCAACGCGTACGTACACATCCAGCTGCAAATGGTTTCGCTTGGAACGTCTTTGGAGAGCTTGGAATGAGAGATTGAAGCAGCACTGCATCCAGCTTGGAACGTTCTCTAATATTAATTTTATATTTTCAGGTATAGAAAGTTGAAGCAACACTGTATCAAATCCAATTTTTAAACAATTTAAGATAGGATATTTTAAATCTATTTAAACTGATACTTGTCAACACCCAATTTTGTCCGGATTGACTAATAGATTTGTTTTATTCATGAGTGTACAATAAAAATAAAAAAATAAAATAAAAATAAAATTAAAACATAACAATAAAAAAAAGAGCGTTCGTCCACGACCGTTCGTCCTCGACCGTTCGTCCTTTGCCTTGTTCGACCGTTCGTCCATTCATTCCTTTACGACGTTCGGCAATTCTCAGCTTCAACCGTTCGATCATAGTGTTTTAGTGAACGTTCGGTCTTCATTTGAACGTTCGGTCTTGGTGAATTCTCATTTCAACGCTCGGTCTCCATGATGTTTCTCTTCAGCGTTCGGTTTTGAGCGTTCGGTCTAGTATGGTTTGATCAGCAAACAGTGCTCAGCAAAATAGCGTTCAGTCACATTATGTGAACGCTCGTTCGGTATGCTTACTCTCAGTTGAACTTTCGATCTTGATGGGCGTACTTCCAAACAGTATATAATAGGTGTTAATCTGGTACCGTTCGGTCAGGCTTTGATTTGATACTGTACGGTTAGGTGCTGATGTGATACCGATCGGTCATGTGTTGTGATCTTTCGGCCAGGGTGCAAAACGTTCGTCCCAGTGGTATCCGGTTTAATGTTTGATCATATTTGTTTTTAGGTGGCGAGCGTTCGGTTTTGGCATTTTGACATGCTAGTGATTTTAACGCTCGGTAACTCTTAAGCGTTCGACCTGGATCAGAGGTTTGTGTATGGTCATTCGTCATACAGCGTTCGGTAGCAGATCCCGTATTGCCCGAGCGTCCAAAAGTAGTGGAGGCTGCGTTTTTAAATTTGTTTTTAAATTTGTCTGAGCATTACAGTGTAGAGGACGAACGGTCACGAAAGATAGAAAGTGAACGAACGGTCGTGCAGTGGGAGGAGCCGAACGGTTGTATAGTGTGCAGGACGAACGACATAAAGATATGGAGAATAGGAATGATCAGGACGAGCGGTAGATGATAGAGAGTAACCGGGACGAGCGGTAGAGTCCGAAAAGCCGAACGTCTATGCAGAAACGCTCCTCGCCAGGAGAACGAACGCTCGCCCTCTGGACGCAAAAGAGCACGCTCGTCCAATGAACAGGAGTTGACGCTCGTCCTTCAAGCAGAAATGGACGCTTGTCCAGCGAGGACGCTCGTCCGGATCAGTGGACGCCCCCCCCCTCCTTTTTTTATTTTTTTTATTTTACACTCATGATGAAAATAAATAAATCTATTTGTCATTCCGGACGAAATTGGGTGTTGATACACAGGCTAAATAAGTGGGTACTTAGGTTAAACTTTTTCCACACAAATGCGAACTTGGTACACCACACTCATTCAGGGGTGCCTAATGTGTTCTCCCTCATTCGTTGTCTTTGTGATTAATTTCGAAACAATTATTTGTCAATTTATTAACAAATTCGTCCCAATCCAACCTCAATTGGTAACGCTCCAGGTGTAGGACCAGAACTGGTACCAAAGGCTAAATAAGTGGGTACTTTGGTATAACTCTTTGCACAGACAGGCCAAGTAGGTACTTGGATAAAACGTTTTGCACATGAAAGTCAATTAAGTACAACAAACTGAATTTTAACTACCAAATATATTTGTCAACAATTTCTGAAATCAGATTGGATGTGCAACCAATACATAAATATGAAATGTAACAACAATTATTCTTTCATCAATAATCTACAACATTCTACAAAAGGCCTAAATCTTCCAACACTTGATTCCTCTGCATGTTGTCCACATCCAAAATCCATTGACAAACATATTGCTCCCTAAATTGTTGTAGTTCTTCCTGTAAAGACAATAATGCACAAAACATGAATCCAATGCAACATTTGTATGAAAGATGCACAACATAGAAATTTTGACAGCTTACAGTTGTGTAACTGGGCATTGTGTTTCTTTCATATTTGTCAATGCCATCCCACAACTCCATAATTTTCAAAACAATTACTCCACAATCAAATCTACAACAACACAAGTCCAACAACGCAAGTATCATATTTAACATATCATTTATACAAGAAAATATTATATTTACAAAAATCAACATTACAAACATACTTGTTTGGTTGGATTGGAGTATGCAACTGTTGTCCCTCAAATGATGGTTTCTTGTCTTCCGAACAATTCAACAAATGTCCAAAAAGCAATGCAAGATTATGTGCTTGGAAACAACATACTTCCCTTATAAATTTGTAATTACAAAGTAAACATCAATTACTATACATACAATGACATTGTCAATCTTTTGTCGTTCTTTTCTTTTGTGCCCTAAAGAGTCCAGTGCAAACAGTCAAACAACAAATCTATGGAAGTCAAATACAATCCTGCGTACCTTCTTCCTTCTATCACGTCCTTTACTTTGTTCACCAAGTTCCTCCATGACACTACACCAACACAAAAAGTTAAATTACATTACACCAACACAATCAAGTAAAAGAACAAAATGGAAATGATAACAAACATTGTCAGCATTTGTTAAAAGACAACCAAAAAGAGAACAAAAAAATAATACTAATTTATTAATTCATATCATTCGTGCCACATAAAAATACATTTTGTAAGACTCGTGGTACAGGAACAGAACTGGTACCTAAGGCAAATTAACTGGGTACCTGGGTTCAAGTTTTAGCACACCGAGGCCAACAACGACCACCACACTAATTTTGGGGTGCCTTCTTTATTTTCCCTCATTTGATCTACTTCTACGTTATCTGGGAACAATTTCTTAACAATTTTTTAACAAATTCGTGCCACATAAAAATACATTTTCTAACACTCATGGAACAGGAACATAACTGGTACCTTAGGCAGAATATGTGGGTACCTGGGTTCCAATTTTTGCACACCAAGGCCAACTAAGTCCACCACTCTTATTTTGGGGTGCCTTGTTTGTTTTCCCTCGTTTCAGCTACTTCTAAGTAATCTGGGAACAATTTCTTAACATTTTTTTAACAAATTCGTGTCACATAAAAATACATTTTCTAGGACCCTGGGTTCACCAACATAACTCGTACCAAAGTCGAATGAACTGGGTAATTGGGTTCAAGTTTTTACACAGCAAGGCCAACTAGGTTCACCACTCTCATTTTGAGGTGGCTTGTTTTTTTTCACAGCAAGGCCAACGCGGTCCATGACTATCAATCGAAAAAAATTACAACAACAATGTAAGATTAAGCAAACAACAAGTATACAAATCAGTAACACAACAAAATCCACTTGGGAGACATTTCATACATAAGCAAAACCATCCACAAACAACATCATGCATGTATGAAACCTTCATTCCACTGAAATAAAAAAAAAAAAAAACGAACCTTCACTCAGCACGAGGTGCGGCGGTTGGAACACAGACGAAGATAAAGGTGTAGGTGGGACTGACAACCCGGAAAACCCCTCTTTTTGGTCCACCGAACAGTCCACACTCCGGCGACACTCCGGGGATGCTCCGACGGCACTCCGCCGGCACTCCGGGACAGGGACGGAAGCAGCTGGGACGACGCGAGACCTTCAACGCGCCCCTAGTTCGCTGGGCCGGACCGGACGGAAGACGATGGCGTCTTCCCTTCCTTCGCCAACGTCGAACCTGTGGCGATCGTGAATCGGAATCGCCTGGAGGGGTTCGATAGCTCCCAGACAGCCTTCAACGTTCTCCGGCGACACTCCGGCAAGCACTCCGTCGGACGTCTCTCTCTCAAACTCCCTTTCTCCAAGTCGTTCGGCCTCTCTAGGTTACACTTTCTATCTCTGAACCTTCGCGCTTCTCTCTCTTAAATCAGTAACACAACAAAATCCACTTGGGAGACATTTCATACATAAGCAAAACCATCCACAAACAACATCATGCATGTATGAAACCTTCATTCCACTGAAATAAAAAAAAAAAAAAAACGAACCTTCACTCAGCACGAGGTGCGGCGGTTGGAACACAGACGAAGATAAAGGTGTAGGTGGGACTGACAACCCGGAAAACCCCTCTTTTTGGTCCACCGAACAGTCCACACTCCGGCGACACTCCGGGGATGCTCCGACGGCACTCCGCCGGCACTCCGGGACAGGGACGGAAGCAGCTGGGACGACGCGAGACCTTCAACGCGCCCCTAGTTCGCTGGGCCGGACCGGACGGAAGACGATGGCGTCTTCCCTTCCTTCGCCAACGTCGAACCTGTGGCGATCGTGAATCGGAATCGCCTGGAGGGGTTCGATAGCTCCCAGACAGCCTTCAACGTTCTCCGGCGACACTCCGGCAAGCACTCCGTCGGACGTCTCTCTCTCAAACTCCCTTTCTCCAAGTCGTTCGGCCTCTCTAGGTTACACTTTCTATCTCTGAACCTTCGCGCTTCTCTCTCTTAAATTGTTCCAAAATCAATTTCAAATTTGAAACGCGGACCTGCAAACCCTGACCACTCCCTTTCCACGTCATATTTCATTTTCATTTAATTTTTCCAACTGGACCACTCAAATTTAGACACGTGTGACGTGTCTAAATGTTGTCAAAAGTGGTTGTTCAAGTATCATTTTCCTTTTTTTTATTTGCTTCCAGTTTTGAAATTACGAAAAACAAAACACCCTGCGAAAGAACACAACACATTGATCTTCTTCACTAACGTTAAAGGTAACCCTTTCTTCTTCTTCTTCTCTCTCACTGTCAACCCTAATTCATTTCAATCCTTCAGTATCATGCACACATAAAATTTTGTTTGTTCCCACTTGTTATATCTATATCTCTATATAGGACTTACGAGAAACCCGACACTATATTATTGCCTTTCGTGGATCATTGGCAAGTCATGTTTCGTGGATCATTGGCAAGTCATGTTTATCCTGTTTGCCAACAAACTGAGATTCAGATACCCTTTAAAAATCCCACTTTTAGGTCTCCTTTGTTGTGTACACACTCGTTCCTTGTGTCCTTATGTGAAACCCATCAATTGGAACACCTCCCACAGCTTCGTTCGAAACAACCCTCTCCTTTCTCTCTTAGAAAGGTGTCAGTCCTTGCTCCAGTTGAAGCAAATCCAGGCCCAGATGATCCTGACTGGCTTCATTAACGACAGCTTTGCCGCAAGTCGTCTTGTTACATTCTGTGCTTTATCTGAATCGCAGGCCCTTGAGTATTGTACCAAGATCTTGTATTGGATCCCAGAACCAAATGTATTTTCTTGGAATGTGACAATTAGGGGATTTGTGGAAAGTGGGGACTTAGAAGGAGCTGTTTTGTTGTACAAGAGAATTTTGCAATCTGGTGTTACGAAACCAGATAATCATACTTATCCTTTCTTGCTCAAGGCTTGCTCTTTCCCATCTATGAATTGTGTTGGTTATACAGTACTTGGACATGTGTTGAAGTTTGGATTTGAATTTGATATATTTGTGCACAATGCATCAATAACTATGTTACTCTCGTATGGAGAGTTGGAGGCAGCGTATGATGTGTTCAACAATGGTTGTGTGAGAGACTTGGTAACATGGAATGCCATGATTACGGGATGTGTTAGAAGAGGGCTAGCTAATGAGGCTAAAAAACTCTATCAGGAAATGGTGGGAGAGAAAGTGAAACCAAATGAGATTACGATGATTGGGATTATTTCTTCTTGTTCTCAACTGCAGGATTTGAATCTCGGTAGAAAATTTCATCTTTATGTCACAAAACATGGCATTGAGTTGACAATCCCACTCAGTAATGCACTTATGGACATGTATGTGAAGTGTGGAGACCTGTTGGCTGCACGAATTCTATTTGATAAAATGGCACACAAGACCATTGTTTCATGGACGACAATGGTTTTGGGGTATGCTAGATTTGGTTTTCTGGATGTCGCTCGGGAGCTTTTGTATAAAATTCCAGAAAAGAGTGTTGTGCCTTGGAATGCAATCATCAGTGGCTGTGTCCAAGCTAAGAATAGTAAAGAGGCCCTGGCTCTGTTCCATGAAATGCAAATTAAGAAAATCAAACCTGATAAAGTTACCATGGTTAACTGTTTGTCTGCATGCTCACAACTAGGAGCACTTGACGTAGGAATATGGATTCACCATTATACTAAAAGGCATAGTATTTCTCTCGATGTTGCATTGGGAACTGCACTAGTTGACATGTATGCTAAGTGTGGAAATATTGCAAAGGCTCTCCAGGTTTTCCAAGAGGTTCCTCAAAAGAATTGTTTGACCTGGACAGCCATTATTTGTGGTTTAGCACTTCATGGGAATGCCTGGGATGCTATATCCTATTTCTCAGAAATGATCCGTAGTGGCTTAAGACCTGATGAGATCACTTTTCTTGGTGTCTTATCAGCTTGTTGTCATGGAGGTTTAGTTGAAGAAGGCCGAAAATACTTTTCCCAAATGAGCTTTAACTTTAATATAACTCCTCAGCTTAAACACTACTCGTGCATGGTGGATCTTTTAGGAAGGGCTGGTCATTTGGAGGAAGCAGAAGAGCTTATTAGAAATATGACAATAGCAGCAGATGCTGCTGTGTGGGGTGCTTTATTCTTTGCATGTCGTGTTCATGGTAATGTTTTACTAGGAGAGAGGGCAGCTTTGAAACTTCTTGAGATGGATCCTCAAGATAGTGGTATTTATGTTTTGCTTGCTACTATGTACAGTGAGGCAAAAATGTGGAAGGAGGCAAGGAACGCAAGAAATATAATGAAGAAGAGAGGAGTAGAAAAGATTCCTGGTTGCAGCTCAATTGAAATCAATGGCATTGTGCACGAGTTTGTGGCAAAGGATGTGTTACATCCACATATCATGCTCCATTGTGAAATTCGGATGTGAATAAGGGTTTTTCTCCAAATCACTAATGATCTTTTGAAGTACAATATCTTGTTGTACTCCCCCCATTATTTCCTGAAAATCTTGCCAAAAAGGCCTAGAAATGCCCTTCAATTCTAATTCTGCAGTTTATGGCTCCTCCAATTTGCGGGACAATGCATCAGCCACCTTGTTAGTGACACCAGACCTGTATGCAATCTCAAACTCGAAACCCAAAAGCTTGGCCAACAAATTTTGTTGATTTTGAGTGGTTATATGTTGTTCCAACAAATACCTCAAACTTCTTTGATCTATATGCACCATAGGTTTTTGCCTCAACAAATATGGTCTCCAATGTTGAATAGAAAGAACCAAAGCCATCAATTTCTTCTCATATATAGAGTTTGACAGGGAAGCATATGGAAGCATCCAAGACTAGGACCTCCTGCTACTCCTCACCACATGTTCAATCCTCTCTACATGAAAAGAAAGACCAATGGAGCTTCAGGATGACCCCCAAAACTGAGCTACCATGTAATCATTCTATACAACCCCAAAACACCACCATGTATCCTCTCCTTGAGGATCATGGAATTACGTCCATGAATCATATTGTTACTTTGAAACTTAACCACAATTATGAATATTCAGATACCACCATATTATCACAACAAATCCAACATATTTCATACATTCACATATTTTCAAATAAATCACGTCACAGACAATATTCCAACCACTGGTACACATAATTCAACCCAAGAGCAAAGGAACTTGGAATCCAACTTATTTGTAAAATACTATTTGGACGAGCACTATTCATCACCTAGGACAAACGCTATTAAGTGAACACCACGGACGAACGCTAATTGCCAAATGGACGAACGCTAATTGCCAAACATCGGACGAACGCTAATTACCAATCAATAGGCCGAACGCTATTTGGACGGACGTTATCAAATCCTATACTATCAGGCCGAACGTAAAACCCGAGTACCATAATCGAACACTATTCGGCCGAACGATAGTACCGAAATCCCATATGGACCGAACACTTCTAGAACGAACGCTGTGAGATCACTCCTTACTAGGCCGAACGCTAAACCATTGGACATTATTGTTTGAACGAGCGCTAAAAGATCGAACATCATCAAGGTCGAACGCTTACAATCTAACCCTCAGAATGCGTGATTTAGGTCGAACGCTAATGATTACTAACAGATATCAAGACCGAACGCTCAAGATCCAAACTTAAGACTATCAAATGAAGACCGAACGCACCAGATCGCTCTCAGAGAATGCCAATTTAAGAACGAACGCTTATGCTCACTAACATACCAAGGCCGAACGTCTAAGATTCATCAAACTTAGAATACTAATTATGACGAACGCTCACATCAGAATTACATGAAGGCCGAACGCTCACATCAGAATTACATGAAGGCCGAACGCTCACAATCAGAATTAAATGAAGGCCGAACGCTCACAATCAGAATTACACGGCCGAACGCTCAAGATCAATTTATCAGGCCGAACGCTTAACTACCGAACACCAATTTCAACACTTTTTGACGAGCGCTCAAAGATTAACCTAGACAAGACCGAACGCTTACTATTTACACATACAGAAACAAGGCCGAACGCTCATTAATTCACTAAAACCGAACCTTTAAATTTGAAACCTAAGAATCCATATCAAGAACGAACGACTGCACTCACTAATATCAATTACCGAACGCTCAAGATCACTCCCTGTAATTAAGAATTTATGGACGAACGCTCACAATTTCTAGTTCACTAAGGCCGAGCGCTACACTCACAATTACGAACGTGGACGCTCGTCACAAGAGCGAACGCTCAACATATTTTGGCCGACCACGGTGGAGCCATTAAGCACGAACGTTCAATATTTTGGCCGACCTTGGTCGAGCCATTTTTGACGAACGTCCATTTTGAAACCAAATTGAACGAACGCTCGATAATTTGGACGAACGTCCAATTTGAAGCCAAATTGGACGAACGCGCCTGCAGAATTTCAGAATTTGCAGAAACCCAGAAACGAAACCAGAACCCAAATATTCATCCCATTCTTCCCAGATTTGCATCAAATACAACATATATTGTCAGGCCTCAAACAAAAAAAAAAAAAAAAACGTGGCAGCCTTCGAGCGCGCCACCTCAGCGACGCACGTAAAGACAGCAGCGTGTGACACACGCTAACGGACGCGTGAAATTTAGTCAAAAACGTAGTGGGAACGTGCGTTGGCAGAAGGCTGTCAGAAGCGTTAGTGGAAATGCGCTGGCAGTGGGAACGTACGCTGACGAGACTCTGATAAATCCTCCACCCTCCACACGCTCCACCATTTTCGTTTCTGAATTCTCTCTTCCTTCTCTCTTCACTCTCTGCACCTTCTCCCTAAGTGTACACCGTTCATCTTCTCCAATTTCTGAACGTTCGTCCTAAATCTTATGTTGAACGTTCGTCCTAGTCTTATACTAAACGTTCGTCCAAATTGGTGTTCAGTCTTATACTGAACGCTCCCTCTAATAGGCGCTCGGTCTCACACTAAGCGTTCGTCCAAATTGGCGCTCGGTTTTGAACTGAGCGTTCGTCCAAATGAATGATGTGTTTTGTTATTCGGGACAGAACGTTCGTTTTTGATGGTTTCGTTATAAATGATGAAAATGGATATGAATTGATGAGTAATGAATGATGAACAGTATACGAGATGAAAATGAAACTATGATTATTGAACGAGGGTTCCAGGTAGGAACGACTCAGATGAAAGTTGAAATTCGTAAAGTATGACTGTGGGAAGTTAATGCTGGCTGTTCAATCCTGATATTCCGTGAGTGATCGTCCTCAAGTAGAGGAGCACGTCATGCGTGGGAATGGCAGGAGGTCGTCGTCCTTAGAGGTACTTTGGACGGACGTACTAACCTCGGGTGGCAGCTGATGAGAATGCCAGTTACCACACCACCCGGGTGCATGAACGCCTGTAACTACGCAGAATTCATACAGTCCGGACAGTCAGTCGTGTCGAGTCTTATTTTGTGCATGCGTTATAATGCCTTGATGTGTGATGAATTATGTAATGAATTGTATGACTGATGCATGAGTTAAATTAAGTAAGCTTACCCTTTCGTTTCCTTGTGTTGTCTATTGTCCTTGTACGTCCGTCTTGTCATTGCAATGATCATCCGTGTGGATGTGAGCAGAGGGAGACGAGCGTTTGGAAGAGGCGCTGAATGAAGAGAACCTGGTTGATGTCGAAGTGAAGACCGAGCAGTGAGGCGCTCGGCCAGTTGTGTAGCCTGTATTAGAGTGGTCATTCGACCATCTTGTCTTGTTATTTTATTCTGATAGACCGTTCGGTATTTGTGCCGTGTAAACCGTTCGGTCAAGTTTCGTGTACGTTCGGCTTTTTCATTTGTAACTCTGAAGACGTGCGGCTTTGCGCGTCTGTTTTGTTATTATTGTAAGACTGTACTCAAGGACGTTCGTCCTTGAGCGTTGTTTTGTTTTTAGTTGGAAAACTGTATTGAAATATTATTAAATGTGATTTTCTGATTTTATGGTTTATGTTGTATTTTTGGGATGTCACATATATCATCAATTAAACAAAAGATCTAGCTCCCCTTACCTCTTGAAGACTTCCTTTGTGAATCTTTGAATCTAACTTCTCCAAGACTTGCACCACCAAGCAATTCCAGCACTCTAAGCTTCACCTCTTTCACAAACTTTGCAGCAAGAACTTCTCTCCCATTTCAGAACCCAACACCCCCTTTTATCTCCCACGTCTCCAGCTTTTTTGAAAGGTGTCAGCAAAGAGAGTAAAACCCGGACGTTTGCTCCCCTTTTGCTGCTGTTTTTCAACATCCAAGCTCCCCATTTTTCCCAATAAAACAAAACCTACCACCCCTCCCTATGGCAGCTAGAGTCTCCCAGTATTAAATGCTTCCCCACTCCTTTTAGAAAAACAGGGCCTTACAATCATCACCCCTTTTCCAGAAATAACATGTCCCAAATAGCTTATTTGTAGCCTGCCAAAGTCACATTTCTTCTTATTGGCATACAATTGTTGTTGTTTCAATGTTTGGAGAATTTGCTTTAGATGGTCCCCGTGTTCCTCCGATAAATTCCTATAAATTAAAATATCATCAGAAAAGACTAGTACACATCTCCTCAAAAACTGCCTCAAGACCGTGTTCATTAAACATTGAAAAGTGGTAGGAGCGTTAGATAATCCAAATGACATCACCAAGAATTCATAATGCCCTTGATGAGTACAGAAAGCAGTCTTTGGAATATCTTTCTCCTCCATTCTGATTTGGTGGTATCTAGCCTTTAAATCTACTTTATAGAAAAAAGTAGCCTCATTTAATTCATCTAGTAACTCCTCAATAACTGGAATGAGGAACTTATCCGGAATGGTGGCCTTATTTAATGCCCTATAATCTATACAAAACCTCTAACTTCCATCTTTTTTCTTCATTAAGATAACAGGGCTTGAATATGGACTGTTACTTGGCCTTATGATTCCAGAAGTTAGCATTTCAGATACTTGTTTTTCAATTTCTGTTTTAAGCAAATGGGGATAATGATAGGGCCACACATTCACAGGATCCACACCTAATTTGACACGGATTTGATGGTTCATTGACCGGTTAGGAGGTAATCCCTTTGGTTCTAGGAAAATATCCTCAAAATCTTCCAAAATGTCCTCCAACTCTGCTTGCTGCTCTGGGTGCAATGTTTCACCTTCATCCACCCTCTCCTCTAATTCTGTACAACCCATATTCCATACCAAAGAAACCACTTCAATCTCAATTTCTTTCAATAATGTCGCTGGTGTAATAACTCTTTTTGTTAGAGTTGGGTCTCCTTGAATTCTCACTTCCCTCGCATCTTGGTTAAATCTCATAGTTAAAGTCTTCCAGTTAGTCTTAACTTCTCCTAAAGTAGCCAACCACAAAACTACCAAAAATAGATCTACTCCACCTAATTTAAAAAGATATAATTTTTCCTCAATCATCAATCCCTTCAATTGCAAAAGCAAATTTGGACAACATCCAACAGGATGCTTCTTATGCCCATCTCCCAAACAAACAATGTAGGAAGGAGTATTTTCTACTTCCAAATTCAATTCCTCCACTAACTTGGTGGAAATAAAATTGTGGCTAGCACAACTATCAATTAAAACTAACACCTTCTTCCCTTTGAGCACCCCTTGTAACTTCATAGTATTAGAAGATATCAGCCCACCTATAGAAAAGACTGACAAATCCATATGATTCTGTTTTTTCTCCTCTTCATCTTCTTCCATGTCTTCCTCATCATCTCCCATAATGAGAACTCTAATATTTTTTTCAGGACACTTGTGTCCCGGACTAAAAGGTCCCCCAATATGAAAGCAACGCCCCTCCTCTCTTCTTCTAATGTATTCAGGATAGGGTAGATTCCTCATTCCCATGTTTCGGCAACTCCCTATGTCATTACTCCCAACTCGGGATTTCATCATGGTTCCTCCTTCCTTCCTAAACATGTTGGCATTATTGAAACTTCCTATTTCGTTCCTTGTCCCTTTCAAAGTTTCCACCCTGGAGATCACCCCTCCACTACCATGATAACGATTTTGATAACCTCCACTTCTATTAATAGTTCTCTCCCCCCATTCTATTCTCCTTCGAAGCTTCCTCCACATCTCTCGCTATCTCCATGGCCCTCATGAGATCCTTAGGATTATGCGGTCTAATCTGACTTCTTATATTAGAATGTACACCCACAAAGAAGTATCCCATTAATTGTTTCTCCATCAACTCAGTTGCTTGTCCCACCAACATTTAAAATTCTTGAATATATTCCTCTATTTCGCCTTTCTGCCTAATTGATACCAACTTTTTGAATACTGAAGATCTTTCTTTTCCCCCAAATCTCCTAATAAGGGCTTGCGTCAACTCCTTCCAAGTGGGGTTATTGGTTTTTGTCTTCCAAAATTGAAACCAATGACTGGCTACTCCCTCCTTACTAGTAAAGGTCAATCTGATTTTCTCTCTAGATGTAACCTCCTGAACTTTGAAGAATTTTTCTGCTCTTGTTATCCATCCCACAGGATCTCCTCCTTCAAATGTGGGAAGTTCTCTCTCCTCGTCCATCCCCACTGATTCCCTCTTCTTTCGTCCTCCGATTCTTCGTCATTCTCATTCCTTTTCCCCACTCTATATTCATTCATAGATCCTCTACTTCCTTTAGAGTCTCTTTCTAAATTTTTCCTTCTGCTCATTAATTCCTCCATCATTTCATTGAGCCTTTGAAAATTGGCTCTAGATTCCTCTCTCCATTGTCCTCTCCAACATGTTTAATCTACCCTCCATGACTCTCTCTCCCTGTTTTTTTGATCCGGGAGGTTGGGCCAAATTGTTAGGTTTCTTAGTATCAAGTAACCTAGATACTATCTTAGAGTCAATAATCACAACAAGTTTATGAATTCTCACAAGGGAAAAACAATTTTATTGAATGGGAAACTGTGAAAGCAATCAACAACAGTCAAGGGAAAAACTTTCCCTTACACATGACAAATCCTGTTTCAGATGAATATACCGGAAGGTAGTATTGGTCCTTTGACAGTTAAACAAGCAAATATCCCATCCCAACCAAACTTGTAAGTTTCTTGAACTGTACTGCCGGATTATATTGTGATGTATATGGGCAAAAGTAATCTGATGTTGTGGGTATATTATTTCAGACATGATTGTGGAGTAATAATGTTGAAAGCAATAGAAATCTGGGATGGAGATGAAAAATACAACGGGAAAAGCATGCCTGAATATACAACTGTAAGTTGGAACTGTGTGTTTGATAATATTCTTGTATGTCCTGGTTTCTAATGTGGAAAATGTTGGTTTCAGGAGGAGCTGCTTGGGATTAGAAAGAAATATGTGTGTGACTGGATCCTGGACAATGACAACATTAGCAGAATGGAAGCCCTACATCTATACGGCATTGTCTAGGATTGCTAAGAAATTATCAAATTTTGACATGTATAAGATGTTCAAATATGTACCTAATGTTATTTGACAATTTTGACATGTATAAGATGTTCAAATATGTACCTAATGTTATTTGACAATGTACAGTATGTGTTTGTAATAAGAATAGTGGTTGGATTTCGAAATGAATTGTTTTTACTTTGCGTTTGTGTTTGTTATAATGACAAAAATAGTGATTGAAAAATGAACGCAGCATTATAATAAAAGTTTGAAAAGTACGAGACCATTTTCACTAAAATTAATGGTAATTAATGCGAAGGATTTGATCAATTTCTGAGTGGGGAGATGGGTGTTGGTGATTGATGTGAACGCAAGAAGCGTGGAGTGACCCGTGATGAGTAGGGGGACGAAGTAGTGCAAGGAATGAGTGAGACTGCTGGAAAAAGGCTCTGGTAATCGTTTACAGCACCCTTGTAAACGATTACCCGAGAGAAATTGGGAATTTGTACAGAAAGTCCAACACAGGTACTCAGTCAGGTGAACAGGGGTCACCATTGGAAAAAAAAGTGACTTTTAGGCACTTCTGCAACTGTCTTAGGCTTGTGCAGGTGTTCCAGTGGTGGGAGAGGGTGGATGGTGATGTGATGTGAGGCCAAGGAGGGTGGGGAGACCCCTCATGAGTTGGTGGAGCAAGCTGTGCAAGGAATGAGTGAGACTGCTGAAAAAAGGCTCTGGTAATGGTTTACAGGACCCCTGTAAACGATTACCCGAGAGAAATTGGGAACTTGTACAGAAAGTCCAACAGAGGTACTCAGTCAGATGAACACAGGTCACCATTGGACAAAAAACTGACTTTTATGCTAATCTGCACCTGTCTGAGGCTTGTGCAGGTGTTCCAGTGGTGGGAGAGGGTGGATGGTGATGTGATGTGAGGCCAAGGAGGGTGGGGAGACCCCTCATGAGTTGGAGGAGCAAGCTGTGCAAGGAATGAGTGAGACTGCTGAAAAAAGGCTCTGGTAATCGTTTACAGGACCCCTGTAAACTATTACCCGAGAGAAATTGCCACTTTGTACAGAAAGTCCAACACAGGTACTCAGTCAGATGAACACAGGTCACCATTGGAAAAAAAAGTGACTTTTAGGCACTTCTGCAACTGTCTGAGGCTTGTGCAGGTGTTCCAGTGGTGGGAGAGGGTGGATGGTGATGTGATGTGAGGCCAAGGAGGGTGGGGAGACCCCTCATGAGTTGGAGGAGCAAGCTGTGCAAGGAATGAGTGAGAGTGCTGAAAAAAGGGGCTGGTAATCGTTTACACGACCCTTGTAAATGATTACCCGAGAGAAATTGGGAATTTGTACAGAAAGTCCAACAGAGGTACTCACACAGATGAACACAGGTCACCATTGGACAAAAAAGTGACTTTTATGCTAATCTGCACCTGTCTGAGGCTTGTGCAGGTGTTCCAGTGGTGGGAGAGGGTGGATGGTGATGTGATGTGAGGCCAAGGAGGGTGGGGAGACCCCTCATGAGTTGGTGGAGCAAGCTGTGCAAGGAATGAGTGAGACTGCTGGAAAAAGGCTTTGGTAATCGTTTACAGGACCCCTGTAAACGATTACCCGAGAGAAATTGCCAATTTGTACAGAAAGTCCAACACAGGTACTCAGTCAGGGGAACACAGGTCAGCATTGGAAAAAAAAGTGACTTTTAGGCACTTCTGCAACTGTCTGAGGCTTGTGCAGGTGTTCCAGTGGTGGGAGAGGGTGGATGGTGATGTGATGTGAGTCCAAGGAGGGTGGGGAGACCCCTCATGAGTTGGAGGAGCAAGGTGTGCAAGGAATGAGTGAGAGTGCTGAAAAAAGGGGCTGGTAATCGTTTAGAGGACCCCTGTAAACGATTACCCGAGAGAAATTGCCAATTTGTACAGAAAGTCCAACACAGGTACTCAGTCAGGTGAACACAGGTCACCATTGGAAAAAAAAGTGACTCTTATGCTAATCTGCACCTGTCTGAGGCTTGTGCAGGTGTTCCAGTGGTGGGAGAGGGTGGATGGTGATGTGATGTGAGTCCAAGGAGGGTGGGGAGAACCCTCATGAGTTGGAGGAGCAAGCTGTGCAAGGAATGAGTGAGAGTGCTGAAAAAAGGGGCTGGTAATCGTTTACAGGACCCCTGTAAACGATTACCCGAGAGAAGTTGCCAATTTGTACAGAAAGTCCAACACAGGTACTCAGTCAGGTGAACACAGGTCACCATTGGAAAAAAAAGTGACTCTTATGCTAATCTGCACCTGTCTGAGGCTTGTGCAGGTGTTCCAGTGGTGGGAGAGGGTGGATGGTGATGTGATGTGAGTCCAAGGAGGGTGGGGAGAACCCTCATGAGTTGGAGGAGCAAGCTGTGCAAGGAATGAGTGAGAGTGCTGAAAAAAGGGGCTGGTAATCGTTTACAGGACCCCTGTAAACGATTACCCGAGAGAAATTGCCAATTTGTACAGAAAGTCCAACACAGGTACTCAGTCAGCTTAACACAGGTCACCATTGGAAAAAAAAGTGACTTTTATGCTAATCTGCACCTGTCTGAGGCTTGTGCAAGTGTTCCAGTGGTGGGAGAGGGTGGATGGTGATGTGATGTGAGTCCAAGGAGGGTGGGGAGACCCCTCATGAGTTGGAGGAGCAAGCTGTGCAAGGAATGAGTGAGAGTGCTGAAAAAAGGGGTTGGTAATCGTTTACAGGACCCCTGTAAACGATAACCCGAGAGAAATTGCCAATTTGTACAGAAAGTCCAACACAGGTACTCAGTCAGGTGAACACAGGTCACCATTGGAAAAAAAAGTGACTTTTAGTTTTACAGACAACTGCAGTGTTATTAAGTGGTATTGGTTAGTGTTATTGGTTAGTATTAAGTGGTATTGGTTACTGACTTTTACTCACAACTGCCATGGTATTAAGTGTATCATAAATTGAACATTACATAATAAATGTCGAGAATTGAGGAACCATTTTGAAACTAAACAACTTCATTTTATTAAATACTTGAAATGATCAAAGCAGGAACTGGAGTACATAGTTCTTTAAAATGCAGTAAAGAAAGCCTAAACAAGCAATTTTAAGTCTGAGGATTGTTTCCAGAAGCACTTGGCAAGTGTTGCAGTTGTTCTTCAATGTTCCCAACACGCGATTGCAACGCATCAAACCTTGTAGTGATGACCATGTCCATGTTTCCAAATCTTGTTTCAAGGGCATCAAATCGAGTTTCAAAGGCATCAAATCTTGTACCAACAAAGGTTTGAAGTTGTTCTATGCGGTTGATTACATTATCTAGTGTTGTAGATGAACTGCCTTGTTCATCATCTTGTCCTTGATTCTGTTGACCTTCTTGTAAGGGGGGATGGGGGCCATTGCCTTTGGGAACCCATTCTCCTTCATCATTTTGCATATAACCAAATGATGCTACAACTTCACAACCAATTCTTTGCTTGAACTTCAGTTCTGAAATGGGATAACTTTCAGTAGGCACTTCAAAGTGTTCCATGAAGATGGTTATCAAATGTGGATACGGCAACTTTGCGTTCTCCCTTAATGCTCTTTTCATCTTATATCTAATAAGATGTCCCCAGTTAATTTGAATGGAATTGAAAAATGCCCATAGCAGCATAATATCCTCTTCGGATGCCTGACCAATATTGGTTGCACGAGGAATTAATACTCTAGTGAGAACGTAATGAAGTATCCTTGGTTGAACCTTCATTTGCCCCGCTAGTATTCTAGATTGTATGGCTGCATCATCTCTACACACTAGTTGCCTTGCAGTGACAGAATCGTATTGTTCTTTCCACTCATCTACAACTTTGCCTTCGTAACAAACACCATCAGATGGGAGATTAGTCAGTTGTTGAAAAAGATTAGGGCTCACCCTAATTTTGACCCCTCTAACCTCGCTTCGAATAACCCCCGTATCCGATATTGACATGTTGCTATAGAACACTCTGACTAATTGTGGGTGGTAATGTCTTCTTAAACACACAAATTCAGTCAGCCCAGCTTCGTGTAATATGTCATAGAATTGAAAATTTTTTCCTTGAAAGTATTCGTCCTCTAGATACTTACTCTCCAAAATTTCCCGATTTACGAAATGTTGGGCATATTTCTCCTGTTGCTCATCCGACGAGAAGAGATCATTGGTAGGTTTAGGAGGGGATGACGATGGTGATGGGGTTGGACTCCGGCGACAGCGACGTCCACCAACGGAAGAAGATGCCTTTTGTTTCTTCGTTCCACGATCAGCCATTGTATTTCGTTTAGGGTTTTGCACTGAGAGAAGAGAGGTTTTCGAAACGAATTTCAGGAAGGATGTGTTTTGTGCGGTTATGAACACGATTGCAAGTTATACACGTTATGCAGTGGGATAATTTGGTTTAATTAACTGAACACAATAATCGATTACCAGAGCCTAGTAATCGATTACAATGGCCTCGTAATCGATTACCAGAGCCTCGTAATCGATTACAATAACAAATACTGGTGTGGTCATATGCATCACATACATTCATTAAAGGAATTTCATGGAAGACCATTTTAACTTTGAAAAACAGAAAAAAGTTACAAAATAAGCAGCAAACAAGTTGTATATATCAGTTGATGTTGTTATCGAAATTGTTATGTACAGCTGACAACAACGACATAAATCCAAAATGACCCATTTCGGTATCTTGTGATAGTTGGATAGTGTCCGCTTCAAATTGTTCATGGTGATCACATTCAAGAACATTACTTGGTCTTTCGCCCTGAAACAACACAACTACTAAGTTAAACATAATTGATACACTAAAAACTATTTAATAAATATTTTGACCGTAAATAATGACTCACACATTGTTCGGTGGGTGGTGTTGAAGTGTTTGTCAATGAAGTTGACTTTCTTCTTTTGGTTTTTTTCTCAACAGTGGACTTCAACCTATTTGTGCGTGGACGTCCTTTTCGCTTAACAGTTGCAGGACTGTGTACAAGGACATCAGATGTTCCAACTGGAGTAAGTGGTATTGACGTGCATGCACCAGTATCGTATCTTAGTTGGCCTGCATCACTGATGATGTTATTTGTCATGGAAGAACTGAATCCAAATTTTGTACCCAAACAATTAAGTTCTTTTTCCAATTCAGTACTAGCTTCCTCAGACTCACATGCAACTTCAGCAATTTCATAAAAACGTTTGCACAACAGTTTGTATCTTTGCATCCGTGGTTCATTTGTCGAAGAGCTATACGATGCTGTTATTAGTGTGTGTCTTCTTCGAATGTTTTTGCTCCAGCGCCTCAAAATGTATTGTGAGGGAACACTGTAAACATCTTCTTGGCCAAATACCAACAGGGAATGGCGACATATAATTCCTCTAAACTCAAAGAGGTGGCAAGAGCAAGTGGTTGTCTGTGTGATGGGATCAAATTGAACTTTGTAAAATTTATCCGGTACACGATTACCCTCCCACATTCGTTCCTCTTTTACAGTGTAAGTGTTCCACAAGTCCTCCTTTAAGGTGTCTTTGATGAAACAATTCATCCTTGAACGGAATTCTGTTTGGACCTCCTAAAACTTTGCATGTGTGTATTCCACTTGAAATTGTCTCTCAATTGGTGACTGAGAACCACATGCAATAGTGGTGTTCATGGAGGAGAAGTCGGCTTCTATTTCCTTCTTACCATTGTTGTGTTGTGAGTCACTTCTTTAATCATCCTAGTGATGTATTGTCCTTAACCTACAATTTTTATGTGGACAGGAAATTTCTGCATAATCATGGATGCATGGGAAGACCTTGTTTATGATGATGATGTCCTTGAATCGTTTTTGAAAAAATGCGATGCTTCCGCAACGCTTATTCCTGGTCCTGCAGGTAACATCCAAGCAGCTTTCATGAATAGAACGGGAACAGAACAACCGAAATCCACACAAGAATTTGCTCGTGATGTTGCTGACGCAACCTATGAACGAGATTTCAACTCCAATGCTTGGAAATGGGCACAGATGTTTATTGAACACCACGGTACACTGAATCTCATACACGCTTCCAAGAACATTATTACCTTTAATACTTGTAATTTGTGTTAATATTTTTTTATCATAAATCTCGTAAAGGATGGAAAATTCGAGAACGTTAACTCCCTCCAAGAGGCAAAATCAGCTGAGGTCCTTCCATTGGTGGTTTGCATATTGAAAGAGTGCAAGCCCAATGGGTTGGGAGATATGCAGTTGACTCTTAAGGACCCAACTGCCACGATGAAGGCTTCGTTGCATAAGAAAGCTCTTGAAGATCCTGAAATTGCAGAAAATATCGCAGTTGGTTCCGTTATCATACTCAATCTTGTAAGCCATCAAATTTTTACTTAACTACCATAATTATTTTATTGGTATTTAAGTGTTCTTCTTCTTACAAATTCCGTTTGTACATTTAGGTCCACCCCTTCACTGCATTTAGGCAAAACCACTACCTCAATATTACGCATCGCTCTGTAGTGAAGGTATTTCCAGCTGAAGTTTCTCCTCCTACAATTGACCTTGTTAAGGAGACACCAAAACCTGTCATTCGACTTCCTATGTGGGCAGAGAAGGAACTCAATGTGGATGACACATCCAGAAGTTGAAAGTAAATGTATGTTTCAAAGAAATATTTATTAAAGAAAATATTAAGGTAGAAAGTTAATGAATTAAGTAAAAATATAATTTCTAATTTGTTATTATAGGAAAAGTCATTGATAATTTTGTTATTATATGAGACTTCTCACGATTTTAAATATTGTTCAAAAGATTGTAAATACTAAATTATTAAAATATTTCTATAAGTCACTAACCCTTCAAAGAAAAGAAATCCACTTAACTCTAATTTCTTCAATCTCTCTACCTTCCAATGGGATGAATTAAAAAGGTAATAAAATTAAAATAATATTGTAATTCAAAATTAGATAAAGTATTTAGTCAGTTTTTTTGTTATCTTCCCAATTGACGTCAACACTACAAATTAAATACAAATAATTACAACATGTTTATATGTGTCATTATTTGCATCTTCTTCCTAGATACAGATGGAACACCCTGTAACATTGAATGAGATTTCTAGAGTAAACAACTATATATTATTGTTTCTAGATGTACTAACAGGACCTCCCGGCGTGAACCGAGCGCCCAACCATCCAGTAGATGGGACGTCCGTCCAAAATGGGAATCAGGACGAGCGTCCGGCCATTTAGACGTTCGTCCAAAATGGAAATCAGGCCGAGCGTCCAGTCCAGGATGGGAGTCAGGAAGCCGAACGTCTTCTAAAGATGGGACGTCCGCCCAAGATGGCGAGCGTCCAAAGTAGCGGATGTCCAATACCGCTCGCCCGGTCCCAATCTAGACCGGGCGTCCGAACTAGCGTCCGTCCAGTGCAGCTCACCCCGTCAAAATCATAGACCGAACGCCCAAAAGAACGGTTGTCCGAGCAGTCAGATCCAGCGGTCTTCCAATGTCGCCCATCCAGGCGTGCACTTAGTTGATAACATTGTTAAAGCTAAATGGCACATTAAAGTCCTTAATGAAGATTAAGGTATTCTTGGGCCGTTTCGAGGCCCCCAAAAGGTAAAAGCCCATTACGATCAGTATAAATAAAGGTCTCAGGTATGATTTCTGGACAGTTCGCTTAGAACGCAACGCATGCATGCATTATATAACGCCCTGTTATATAACTGACTTGAGCGTCGGAGTGCCTTTAGCTGGTACCCGGCCCCTCCCCAATTGGGAGTGTGGAGCAGCACTTGGAGTGGGAGGACGTCCGCCCAACTTGGAATGAAGATAAGCACCAGAAAACGTTCGTCCAGCCAGTACTGTTCGTGCGCGACCGTCCGGTTTTCTACAGCGTTCGTCCGTAACCGAACGTCCGCCCGGTCTGCATCAGCTGGAGGGAAAGCGTCCGTCCGCTCGCCAACGTTCGTCCGTCCATTAAAGTGTGTTTTAACAGGGTCCGTCCGGACACATCCGAAACATTTGGCGCCCACCGTGGGGCCGTGTGACTTTGGTTACCCAAAGGTGACCACGAGAAATGAGCACAGACAACCCCATCGACAGTACTTCCTAGCCGCACGACATATAGTCTCGGCCGTTCGGCCTCAACATATCCTTGGCCGATCAGCCTCAGCATAGTCTCGGCCGTTCGTTCTCCACATTTAAGAACGTTCGGTCTTATCACAGTCTCGAACGTTCGGCCTCAACCTCTTCTCGGCCACTTGACCATACGGCCCCCATTCATGACCGTCCGACCTCAAGTATTAGCCATCCGGTACTGTTCAACCACAGATAAATTTGACATCCGCCGTCCGGCCGTTTGGCTGCCAAGGTACGTAATCTGAATTGAACCAATTGGCCTTTCAAACCCGGTGCTTAGCCAAATTTGGCCGTTCGGCCTCAACCTACTCTCGGCTGTTCGGCCTCAGCATGTTATTGGCCACCCGGCCTTAACACACTATTGGCCGCTCGGCCTCGACATATTATCGGCCTGCTCGGCCTCAGCGTATTATTGACCGTTCGGTCTCAGCCTATCCTTGGCCGTTCGGCCTCAGCGTGATCGTGGCCATTCAGCCTCCACATAATTAAGAACGTTCGGCCTCAGCATTGTCTCGGCCGTTCGGCCTCCACATATTTAAGGACGTTCGGTCTCAACATTGTCTCGGCCGTTCGGCCTCCACATATTTAAGGACGTTCGGCCTCAGCATTGTCTCGGCCGTTCGGCCTCCACATATTTAAGGACGTTCGGTCTCAGCATTGTCTCGGCCGTTCGGCCTCAGCCTATCTTCGGCCGTTCGGCCTCGTCATGATTTCGGCCATTCGGCCTCCACATGATTAAGAGCGTTCGACCTCAGCACAGTCTCGGCCGTTTGGCCTCAACCTGTTCTCGGCCATTTGGCCATAGCATATTTTCGACCTTACAAGGTACAGACACATCTTTCTTTAAACTTGAAATTCGCTATGTTCCCTTCATGGTGCAGGTAACCGGCAACAATGGCGACGAAGGGAAAGACCGTCCGCCCAACCAAACTCCAAGCTGGTGAAAAAGAGTGTTCCGACGAGAACAACTCTCAACTTGGTTGGGCGACGAAGCGAAAGACCGTCCGCCCTACCAAACTCCAAGCTGGTGAAAGAGTGTTCCAACGAGAACAACTCTCAGCTTGGTTGGGCGACGAAGCGAAAGACCGTCCGCCCTACCAAACTCCAAGCTGGTGAAAAAGAGTGTTCCAACGAGAACAACTCTCAGCTTGGTTGGGCGACGAAGCGGAGGACCGTCCGCCCTACCAAACCCAAGCATGTGAAAAAGAGTGTTCCAACGAGAACAACTCTCAGCTTGGTTGGGCGACGAAGCAAAGGACCGGCCGCACGTAACTTAGCCAAATCTGGCATTCAGCAATCGACCGGCCGTCCATAACTTAGCCAAATCTGGCATTCATCAAGTGACCGACCGTCCATAACTTAGCCAAATCTGGCATTCATCAAGCGACCGGCCGTCCATAACTTAGCCAAATCTGGCATTCAGCAATCGACCGGCCGTCCATAACTTAGCCAAATCTGGCACTCATCATCAAGAGACCGGCCGTCCATAACTTAGCCAAATCTGGCATTCATCAAGTGACCGGCCGTCCATAACTTAGCCAAATCTGGCATTCATCAAGCGACCGGCCGTCCATAACTTAGCCAAATCTGGCATTCAGCAATCGACCGGCAGTCCATAACTTAGCCAAATCTGGCATTCATCAAGCGACCGGCCGTCCATAACTTAGCCAAATCTGGCACTCATCATCAAGAGACCGGCCGTCCATAACTTAGCCAAATCTGGCACTAATCAAGCGACCGGTCGTCTGTAATCTAGCCAAATATGGCAGGCATAATCAACCGTCCGGCCATTTGTCCTCCAAGGTACACCAGTCAACCTCCATGTGGACCCGGCAATTCAGGGGCCATCTAACAAATCCCTTCACAAAATAAAAGTATGCTCGGGCTTGGGGGGCTTATGTACTAACAGTGTTGGAACAATCGGTACCGTTATAGAGTTGCGCAGCGGAATAAAATATTCGGAAAGCGTGTTACGGTCACAAATCAAGTTTTGATGGTTCGTTTTAGAAAAACAATTTTCTTAGAGAAAATTAATCAAACAGTTAACATGCGTAAAAGGTAAAGAGTATAGAGAGTAGAAAAATTGATACACTGGATTTTTATCCTGGTTCGAATCAAAAGATTCTACGTCCAGTCGTTAATCACTATAAATAATGATTAACCTTTTTCACTAAAAATGGTTTCACAGATTACAACAAATAGTGAATAAAGCAGATAAATAAACCTTCCTTCAACGAACGAACAGGAAGAAGAACACTCTGCCAACTCGAAGAGAACCGCTCCGACTATCGACAAACGAAACGCGAGCTTCTCCTATTCACGAGACCAGGCAGAGCACCTTGCTAACTCGAAGAGAGCTTGCTCCGACTATCGACACACGACACACGAGCCTCTCCTGTTCACGAGACCAAGCAAGGGAACTTGAACTATAGCTTCTGAGAACTTCCTCTGACAAACAGTATTCTGCAAGAGCTTCTGTTCAACAACATTACCTTCTGATTTCTCCAAATCAAAATATATAGCCAAGTACACTGAATGCCAAAGGACAGCTCCCAACTGCCATGAATAATCGATTATTGTAAGTGATAATCGATTATTCAAGTCCGTTACAGGTTTTCAAAAATGTGATAATCGATTATATGAAGTGATAATCGATTATTCAAGTATGACTTGTGATAATCGATTATTGCTTAATCATAATCGATTATTGCAGTTAAAAATGCAAGTTTTACAAGGTTTACAAGAATTTCCTACTACATTTAATTTCTACAACTTGCTTTTAACTAATTCTAATATCTTCTTCAACTAAAACTTCTTGTAGCATCATCAAAACAAATTTCTTCAAGATTTACCAATACTCCTTATTGGTAACAGTAAAGCCCTCTCAAAGCCGAACGGTAAAGCCCGTTCACTAGGAAGCACTCCTCGATCAAAGCAGAGAGGTAAAGCCCTCTCGATTAATGTTGAAGACCGAGAGGTAAATTCCTTTCGATTCCTGTTGAAGGACGAGCGGTAAAATCCCGCTCGGTTAATGTCGAAGGTCGAGAGGTAAAGCCCTCTCGGTTAATGTCGAAGACCGAGAGGTAAATTCCTCTCGGTTCCTGTTGAAGGACGAGTGGTAAATCCCGCTCGGTTAATGTCGAAGGTCGAGAGGTAAAGCCTTCTCGGTTAATGTCGAAGACCGAGAGGTAAATTCCTCTCGGTTCCTGTTGAAGGACGAGCGGTAAATCCCGCTCGGTTAATGTCGAAGGTCGAGAGGTAAAGCCCTCTCGGTTAATGTCGAAGACCGAGAGGTAAATTCCTCTCCGTTCCTGTTGAAGGACGAGCGGTAAATCCCGCTCGGTTAATGTTGAAGGTCGAGCTGTAAAACGCTTTCAATTCCGCAAACGCAGCCTCCCTCAAACTCATCAGTCCTATAGTTAACCACGGCTAAAGCCAAACGCTTAACTCAGACTTGGGGGGCATAAATGTTTCGGTGGATAATTTTGGGACCGAAAGACTAACCTGTTGATGTGTCTGGGCCGCTCACTCGCTTCCAAACTCCTGCTATTGGCCGATCGGTGTTGGCACAAACCGATCGGTCTTCCTCTTGACGTGGGAGGATGTACCTGCAAAAGGTACTCCGACGCTCAAGTTAGGCGTGTGGTTTGAAGAGTCTCGGCTCTTGGTTGAATATTTAGTCAATGATCATCGTAGCGTAGAGTGAATAGTGTATAAGTGGAACCTACCTGGCTTTTGGCCCTTCTAAGCTGATATAAGCCCAATAAAATATAAACAGAATAAGATATAAACAGATTACCTGAATATCCGGTTGGTTGTTTGTAACCACTCGGTTAATATTTTATACTGTACAATATATATAACTTAAATAAAAATAATTTACAATTTAAGACACTTTTCCTTATTTAAAAGTTGTTTGTACGGCAACTAAAAAAAACACCAAAAATCTTAAATACTTAATGAAAATGATCAACACAACTGAACGTTAAACCAACTCGTTAATTAATTGATAGAATATTATTTATCAATTAAAAAACTTGTCAATAAAACTAAAAATTAATAGTGAACAGATTTTAGAATAAAAATCAAGATTGATTTGATAAAAATATTGTCAACTCAGTTACCTTAAGTTAATAGGATGTGTTTTTATAAAAACGAAAAATTTAATCATAACTGAATACAGTACTTGGAAGGAGGTGTAGAGAGAAAACGCATAAATAGAAGTAACAAAAGGGAAATAAAGGAATGGGCCTATTGGGCCAGGCTCTCGCACTATAATCCGTCCAAGAATAATAATCCTCTTACTTAGAAATCTTGAAAAATTTTGCAGGTGAAAAATGATATTTTAACACATATTTTATTTTACTTTTTTTAAAAAAATAAAAAATATTTTTTAAATCATTTTTATTTTTACGATACATATGAAGATAATGTAAATATATATCTTACTTTTACTATTTGCATTTGAGTTGAGTGTAAAATGCATCATGACATGGTCCTCGAGTTTCACCAAAGTTTGTGAAGGAAGAAAACTCAAGTCATTATCAAAATCCATGTTTTTGGCCCCATCTTTCTAATGTCATCGGATATAGTTAAGTTCAAAATGTTCCTTAAGCTACTTTTACGTCAGAACCAAGCCTACAAATTAAATACTTACCTATCAAATCTACCACATAACAACTTGACAACTAGGCCTTCATCGTAACTTAATTACCTTATTTTATTCATCAACATACATTTATTTTATTATAAATTTATTTTTATTTATGATCAATATAGAACCATCAAAAATATAATTCATATTTCCATAAAGCGTTATCCAAAGACGCCGTAAAAAAAAATTATTAAGTGTCTTCTATTCATTCAGCTATCATATTTTTATTAGTTTTGTGCAGTTCTCATAAAAACCTGTTGTAACATCCCAATAAATAGTAATTACTATTCATCAGAACTAATCACATTTACAGAAAATACAGTGCAGTCTTAGCATAATTAACAGCTGCTCCAAAATAAAACAGCATGTAAAGCAAATTACAGTATTCAGAAATTCATAAAAGGTACAAAACCAGTTACTGGACAAACGTTCTGCAGAAATATACAGTCAACGTCCCAAAATGCTATACAGAAAGACTAACTACTACTAATACTGTATGAACAGCGCTGTAAAACTATACACAGAACTATCAAAAATACAGCACTGAAAAGTGACTAATGCTAATACAGAAACGGGTCTCTACTGCTCAGCTTTAACTTCAACTTCCACAAGGTTGGCATCCTCCAAATTTTCTTCTTCCAGCATAGTTTCAAGGGGTGCCTCACCATCTGCTCACATCCACAACGGATGATCATTGCATTGACAAGACGGACATACAGAAACAGTAGACAACACAAGGATATTGCAAGGGTAAGCTTAGGTAATTTAATTCAATAAAATCAACATAATTTAACTTATAAAATAAGTCATGCAGTTCATACAATATTAAACACATATCCCAGCATACAGTAACTCATTCAAATTCTCATAATTAAAGACTGTCCGGACTGTATGATGCCATGTATCTACAGGCGTTCTTGCACCCGGGTGGTGTAGTAACTGGAACATCCATCAGCTGCCACCCGAGGTTAACCCTATCAGTCCAAAGTACTCAATAGGACTAGGGCCTCCTGCCATTCCCACACATGACCTACTCCCCTCTACATGAGGATGAGCACTCACGGAATATCAGGATGAACAGCCATCAGCAGCTTTACCATGGTCATACTACACTACTCATCATATTCACATCATGGAGACGTTTCTCCTTGAAACGCTCATTCACAATCCAATCCAATAGAGTTCATTCCAATTTACCATTCGCACATAATAACCATTTCTCTTATACAAATTTTCATTCTGTGTTCCACTCTCTTAATTGAAAATACAAGTTACTCTTTAATAGATCAAGAAGACTGTATTTCAGTGCACTGTAGCCTCGTTTCTGAACAAAAGAAACGAATCTGTATCCATTTACGTGAGTTAAGAACACTTAAGAATTTATTTGAGATTGAATCAAGAAGATCTGAATAATACTTAGAATAATTCTAAGTATAATACTGGAGATTGAATAAAAAGGATAAGTATAATTTAGATATATTTCAATAGATAACCAGAATATGAAAGAAATTCAGATATGAACACTGTCATTGAAAAAAAACCGAACGTTAAATAAGAATTTGGACGAACACCATATACGTTCGCTCACGAATCCAGGATAGGACGAGCGTTCAGTTATAAAACCGAACACTGCTTAGGACGAACGCCAGTCAATGACCGAGCACCAAATAGAACGAACGCTCATGGGAACGAACGCGCATGTAAACGAACGTTCAGTATCAGACCGAACGCTAACTGGAACGAACGCTCAATCTAAGATCGAGAGTTCCTTTGGGCGAACGCTCAATATAATACTAAGCGCCACTTATGACGAACGCTGGTGGACAAAACCGAGCGTACTAATACCCTTCAATTAAATTTTTTTTTTAAATGGTTGGACACGCTAAGTTGAGCCGAACGCTCAAACCTAACTCTGCACACAAATAACGCTCGTTCTCGATCCAAATCCTCTCCAAATGAAAGAATTATTACTCTAAGTTATTGTCCAGTGAAACCGAACGGTATAAGACCGTTCGATGACGAGCGTACACCATCAATCAGAGAAGATCAGACTTTCCAGATTTTCAAACACGAGAATTTCACAGTTTTACATACGATTCATCACTTAGAATTTATCTTTAACATAACTCTCATGCATTCCAAAATTCCTATTATCAATCCATAAATACAGAGTCTTCCATCTTCCAGTTTCAAACATATCATATCAACATACAGTTCAGATCAAAATCATTCCAAATTATGCATAATCAATCACATTACAACTCACACATTTCATTCACTGCATAATTTCATACAACATTCCTGATATACATCCATTTCAATTCTGCTTCATCACGCATATTAAAAATTCGCATAATGCATACATTTCAGACATCCATCACAATTCATTACTGTCATACAGATCAAACATATATTAAATTAAATTACTAAAGCTTCCCTTACCTGTTACTGCAGTGTACTTCCAATTGCTTAGAATTTCACTCTTGCACTCACGGCTTTCTATCCAGGAATTCACTCAACCACTTCCACTAAATCTAATACACCAAAAATCATAACAGATCAGACTTCTAATCCTGCATGCAACCAGAATTTTGGTTCGCATGAACTAAATGGAAAATTTTGCAGAAACGAGAACTTACCAGTTCAGTTCTCAGTTCTGTTCGGATCTGAATGGTGCTCACGGTGCAGGGAAATTTTCTACTGTGTCTGAAATGAGATCAGAGGGATTGATAGTGAGTTATCTTAGAGAGAAGATGGAGATGGTTTAGAGAGAGGGCAGAGAGTTTGAATGCAGAATTCTGAGAAGAAGATGAAGCATGCAGGAGGAAGAGGGAGAGTTTTTCAGAATTATTTTTCTCTTCCCACGCAGAACAAACTCCCCAACCTCCACACGCCACTTGTCTCCCACTAACCATTCTCAGAATGCTCCAACAGTGACACATGGCAGGCGCATGCAGTGTTGAAGTGAGTGGAATTTTGACGTGGCAAGGTGAATTAAAACAGTGATCAGAGGATGGATTTAAGTGTGTTAATTATCAGGTTCTCACATTCCCCCTAACTACAAAAATTTTCGTCCTCGAAAATTCTAAAGCTTACCAGGGAATAGGTGCGGATACAATTCTCTCACAGCCTCTTCAACCTCCCATGTTGAGTCACCAGTCTTTGCATTCCACACCACTTTCACGAGACTAACATCCTTTCCTTTGTAAAGTCTGGTGCGGCTGTCTTCCACACAAACAGGCTGCATCTCCAGGGTTCTATCTGGCCGAAGTTGGATATCTTCTAACTCCAATACGTGTGATGGATCAGCCATATATTTACGGAGTTGAGAGACATGAAAGACTGGATGAAGGTTGGACAGTTGAGGTGGTAAAGCCAATTCATACGCCACTGCTCCAATCTTCTTCAGAATTTGATAAGGTCCAACGTACTTGGGAGAAAGCTTCTTTGGACGAAGGATTCTTCCCACACCAGTGATTGGATTCAACCTCAGAAACACGTGATCTCCAGCAACAAATTCTAAGGGTCTTCTTCTTTTATCAGCATACGATTTCTGCCTGCTTTGGGAAGTCTTCAAACGCTCTTGGATCAGTTTCACTTTCTCTGTTGTTTGTTGGATTAATTCTGGTCCGGTTAATGCAGTTTCACCTTCTTGGAACCAACACAAAGGAGTTCTACACTTCCTTCCATAAAGAGCTTCAAACGGTGCCATTCCTATGCTTGCTTGATAACTGTTATTATACGTGAATTCCACAAGCGGCAGAACCTCATCCCATATTCCCATATGATCTATCACACAGGTTCTCAACAAGTCTTCAAGAGTTTGGATGGTTCGTTCAGATTGGCCATCCGTCTGAGGGTGATATGCAGAACTCATTTGAAGTTTGCTTCCCAATTCTCCTTGCAATGACTGCCAAAAACGAGATGTGAATCTCGTGTCTCGATCTGATATAATGCTTGAGGGAACTCCATGCAACCGAACAATCTCTTTGACGTACAGCTTGGCCAAATTTGTCATGGACATCCTTAAATTAACAGCCAGGAAATGGGCGCTCTTAGTCAATCTATCCACAATTACCCAAATTGAATCATGGTTTCGGACTGTACGTGGCAGATGAGTCACGAAATCCATAGAGATGCTATCCCATTTCCATTCTGGAATTTCCAATGGCTGCAGCAATCCTCCCGGTCTTTGATGTTCAGCTTTGGCTCTTTGACAAGTTAAGCAAGAGGACACAAAACGTGCAATGTCACTCTTCATACCAGGCCACCAGAATGACAAACGAAGGTCCTGATACATCTTAGTCATGCCAGGGTGCATGCTAAAACGGCTGTGATGTGCTTCCTCCAATATGATTTTCTTCAGCTCGCCATCATTAGGGACACACGTCCTTCCCCGGTAACGCAACATACCGTCTGTTCCTGCATTGAAATCCTTATCTTTACTCAAACCGAGCTCGCCCAATATCTTCACCAGCTCTTCATCCTCACGTTGCTTCTTCCAGATTCGGTCAAATACATCACTGGAAATTCTGAGATTACAGCATCTGATAACGTCCGTTCCCAAGTCAAACTGCAATCTTAGATCTCTAAAGCTTTCCACCAAATTCATCTCCTTCACCATCATTGCAGAGACCCTTACGGCTTTCCTACTCAATGCATCAGCCACCACATTTGCTTTTCCAGGATGATACAGTAATTCAAATTCGTAATCCTTCAAGAATTCAAGCCACCTCCTTTGCCTCATATTCAACTCCTTTTGATCAAAGAGGTACTTGAGACTCTTGTGATCACTAAATACTTGAAACGTTGCACCATACAGATAATGCCTCCAGATTTTTAACGCAAACACCACTGCTGCCAGCTCCAAGTCGTGTGTGGGGTAATTCTTCTCATGAACTTTCAACTGCCTGGAAGCGTATGCCACTGCCTTTCTTTCCTGTATCAGTACACAGCCCAAACCTTGATATGATGCATCACAATACACTTCAAAAGGTTTGGCTGTATCTGGAATGACCAACACAGGAGCGCTTGTTAATTTCTTCTTCAATTCCTGGAAGCTCTCCTCACATTTATCTGTCCAAGCAAACGGCTGGTCCTTCCTGGTGAGGTAAGTCAGAGGGGCTACTATCTTGGAAAATCCTTCAATAAATCTCCTATAATAGCCCGCGAGTCCCACAAAGCTTCTAACTTCCGTGACTGAACGTGGACTCTCCCAATCCAGCACTGCCTTCACCTTGGCTGGATCCACTGCAATACCACCAGCAGAAACAACGTGCCCCAAGAATTGGATCTCCTTCATCCAAAATTCACACTTTGAACGTTTGGCATACAACTCTTTCTCCCTCAACACGCTCAAGACGATCCTCAAATGTTCTTCATGTTCGTCAAAGCTCTTGGAGTAAATGAGGATGTCATCAATAAATACCACAACAAACTTATCCAGGTACGGTCTAAAAATTCTGTTCATATAATCCATGAAGATTGCAGGTGCGTTTGTCACTCCAAAGGGCATCACCACATACTCATAATGGCCATAACGAGACCGAAATGCAGTCTTCTGAATGTCCTCCTCTTTCACTCTAATTTGATGATAGCCCGAACGTAAATCAATCTTAGAAAATACACAGGCACCATGCAACTGGTCCAGCAGGTCATCAATCCTTGGAAGAGGATACTTGTTCTTGATGGTCAGCTTATTAAGTTGTCTATAATCAATGCATAGCCGTGAGCTGCCATCCTTCTTCTTTACCAACAATACAGGCGCTCCCCAAGGAGAAGCACTTGGACGGATGAACCTCTTGTCCATTAATTCTTCAATTTGCTTCTTGAGTTCCACTAATTCAGCTGGTGCCATTCTGTAAGGTTGGACCGAGATGGGTGCAGCAGTGGTTACCAGATCGATTGTGAATTCTACCTCACGAATAGGAGGTAGACCAGGGACTTCATCCGGAAAAACATCTGGAAACTCATCTACTACTGTTCGTCCTCTGCTGCCATCATTGTTGGACGAACTCTCTACCCCATTATCTTCATACGTCATTATCAGAAAACAGCTTGCTCCCTCCATGATATCCTCCTTCAATTGACCGAGAGTGAGAGACAATTCTTCTTCTTCTTCATTGGGAAAAACCAACTCCTTCTTCCCGCAATCAATGAGGATCCGATTGGTAGCCAACCAATCCATCCCCAAAATTACTTCTAAGTCTTGCAGGGGTAAACAAATAAGATTGACCTTATATCTACGCCCCTCAACTTCTATAGGACATCTTACACAAACTGTAGATGTCTTAATCCCACCAGCTGCTGGGGTTGACACCACCAGATCAAACTGTAATTCACTCTCTTTTATTCCCAGTTTCTCAACACACGCCTTCGAGATGAAGGAATGAGTTGCCCCCGAGTCATACAGTACACAGCAAGGCTTTCCATATAACATGCAAGTGCTGGTGATGAGTGTACCTGAACTAGCAGCTTCAGCACCAGTAATAGCATAAACTCTCCCTGTGGCTTGTGCACGTCCACCTCTCCCTTGTTGGGTCCTCCCAGCGTTTGGCGGCCTCATTGCCGCTCTTCCTCCCATACTGCACTCGTTCTCTAAATGCCCACTCTGCCTGCAACGAGTACAATATTTTCCTCCTGCCAGCTGCGGACACGCCCACCGATAGTGTGGTCCTCCACACTGATAACAGGTCAAGCTTCTCGGCTGTCCAGATTGGCCAACAGTGACCAAAGCTTGTGATCCACCAGAGGATTGAGTTGGACGAGTATATGGGGACCCTCTCATATTTGATGTACCTCTGGACAAAACCGGACCCCTACTCACTTGTTGTTTCTTATGTTTTTCGGCCTCAGCAATGTTCTTCTCAAGGACCTTTGCCCTTTCAACCATAGCAGGGAAAGATCTGATACACAAACAGGATATTAATACTTTTAGATCACTCCTCAACCCGTTCTCAAACTTCCTGCATTGCCATTCTTCACTTGTTGCCATAGTATTGAACCGCACAAGGTGCTTGAATTTATTAGTGTATTCTGAAACTGACATACCCCCTTGAACCAGCTGTAAGAACTCAACTTCCTTTGCAAAACGAACGCTGTCAGGGAAGTATTCTTCATAGAATTTTGCTCTAAAAACCTCCCAATTAATGGGGTTCTGCGCGTCAGTCAAGATAGCTTTCATACTTGTCCACCAGTGACTAGCTTCACCAGTCAATAAGTATTCTGTGAATGCCAAACGGTTCTCATTTGGGCATCTTTTGGCATCATAGATCCGCTCCATATCTCTAAGCCACTGATCCGCCTCATCCGGAAGCCCTTTGCCATTGAACTTGGCAGGATGGTGCTGCAAGAAGCTTTCCAAACTCCATTCTGCATGGGGTGTAGCATTAGAGGAGGAGGCTCCTGGTGTGCCTCGGCCAGCTGCCAAGATGCCCATTAGTTGTCTTTGCGTTGCTTCTGAGTGAACACGAGAAGCCTCCAAACTTTGCATTGCTTCCTGGTTTTGCCTCATCAAGGCAGCGTTCTGCTCAACCAAAGTTGTGTTTTGTTGTTGAAGCCTGTCTATGACTGCCTCCAACACACGGGCACTAATTGGTGCATCAGATTCATTCGGCTGAGGTGGGGGAGGAAGTCTAGGAGCCATTCGTTTTCTGGATCAGAGAAAACGTACGTTAGCTATGTTCAAGAGTTAAAAATTAATAACTCATCAAACACATATCAAGCACACAACGAAAAGCACAGTGCACTCATACCCTATATGTCCTTAAAAGAACAAAACTGCTCTGATACCAATAAATGTAACATCCCAATAAATAGTAATTACTATTCATCAGAACTAATCACATTTACAGAAAATACAGTGCAGTCTTAGCATAATTAACAGCTGCTCCAAAATAAAACAGCATGTAAAGCAAATTACAGTATTCAGAAATTCATAAAAGGTACAAAACCAGTTACTGGACAAACGTTCTGCAGAAATATACAGTCAACGTCCCAAAATGCTATACAGAAAGACTAACTACTACTAATACTGTATGAACAGCGCTGTAAAACTATACACAGAACTATCAAAAATACAGCACTGAAAAGTGACTAATGCTAATACAGAAACGGGTCTCTACTGCTCAGCTTTAACTTCAACTTCCACAAGGTTGGCATCCTCCAAATTTTCTTCTTCCAGCATAGTTTCAAGGGGTGCCTCACCATCTGCTCACATCCACAACGGATGATCATTGCATTGACAAGACGGACATACAGAAACAGTAGACAACACAAGGATATTGCAAGGGTAAGCTTAGGTAATTTAATTCAATAAAATCAACATAATTTAACTTATAAAATAAGTCATGCAGTTCATACAATATTAAACACATATCCCAGCATACAGTAACTCATTCAAATTCTCATAATTAAAGACTGTCCGGACTGTATGATGCCATGTATCTACAGGCGTTCTTGCACCCGGGTGGTGTAGTAACTGGAACATCCATCAGCTGCCACCCGAGGTTAACCCTATCAGTCCAAAGTACTCAATAGGACTAGGGCCTCCTGCCATTCCCACACATGACCTACTCCCCTCTACATGAGGATGAGCACTCACGGAATATCAGGATGAACAGCCATCAGCAGCTTTACCATGGTCATACTACACTACTCATCATATTCACATCATGGAGACGTTTCTCCTTGAAACGCTCATTCACAATCCAATCCAATAGAGTTCATTCCAATTTACCATTCGCACATAATAACCATTTCTCTTATACAAATTTTCATTCTGTGTTCCACTCTCTTAATTGAAAATACAAGTTACTCTTTAATAGATCAAGAAGACTGTATTTCAGTGCACTGTAGCCTCGTTTCTGAACAAAAGAAACGAATCTGTATCCATTTACGTGAGTTAAGAACACTTAAGAATTTATTTGAGATTGAATCAAGAAGATCTGAATAATACTTAGAATAATTCTAAGTATAATACTGGAGATTGAATAAAAAGGATAAGTATAATTTAGATATATTTCAATAGATAACCAGAATATGAAAGAAATTCAGATATGAACACTGTCATTGAAAAAAAACCGAACGTTAAATAAGAATTTGGACGAACACCATATACGTTCGCTCACGAATCCAGGATAGGACGAGCGTTCAGTTATAAAACCGAACACTGCTTAGGACGAACGCCAGTCAATGACCGAGCACCAAATAGAACGAACGCTCATGGGAACGAACGCGCATGTAAACGAACGTTCAGTATCAGACCGAACGCTAACTGGAACGAACGCTCAATCTAAGATCGAGAGTTCCTTTGGGCGAACGCTCAATATAATACTAAGCGCCACTTATGACGAACGCTGGTGGACAAAACCGAGCGTACTAATACCCTTCAATTAAATTTTTTTTTTAAATGGTTGGACACGCTAAGTTGAGCCGAACGCTCAAACCTAACTCTGCACACAAATAACGCTCGTTCTCGATCCAAATCCTCTCCAAATGAAAGAATTATTACTCTAAGTTATTGTCCAGTGAAACCGAACGGTATAAGACCGTTCGATGACGAGCGTACACCATCAATCAGAGAAGATCAGACTTTCCAGATTTTCAAACACGAGAATTTCACAGTTTTACATACGATTCATCACTTAGAATTTATCTTTAACATAACTCTCATGCATTCCAAAATTCCTATTATCAATCCATAAATACAGAGTCTTCCATCTTCCAGTTTCAAACATATCATATCAACATACAGTTCAGATCAAAATCATTCCAAATTATGCATAATCAATCACATTACAACTCACACATTTCATTCACTGCATAATTTCATACAACATTCCTGATATACATCCATTTCAATTCTGCTTCATCACGCATATTAAAAATTCGCATAATGCATACATTTCAGACATCCATCACAATTCATTACTGTCATACAGATCAAACATATATTAAATTAAATTACTAAAGCTTCCCTTACCTGTTACTGCAGTGTACTTCCAATTGCTTAGAATTTCACTCTTGCACTCACGGCTTTCTATCCAGGAATTCACTCAACCACTTCCACTAAATCTAATACACCAAAAATCATAACAGATCAGACTTCTAATCCTGCATGCAACCAGAATTTTGGTTCGCATGAACTAAATGGAAAATTTTGCAGAAACGAGAACTTACCAGTTCAGTTCTCAGTTCTGTTCGGATCTGAATGGTGCTCACGGTGCAGGGAAATTTTCTACTGTGTCTGAAATGAGATCAGAGGGATTGATAGTGAGTTATCTTAGAGAGAAGATGGAGATGGTTTAGAGAGAGGGCAGAGAGTTTGAATGCAGAATTCTGAGAAGAAGATGAAGCATGCAGGAGGAAGAGGGAGAGTTTTTCAGAATTATTTTTCTCTTCCCACGCAGAACAAACTCCCCAACCTCCACACGCCACTTGTCTCCCACTAACCATTCTCAGAATGCTCCAACAGTGACACATGGCAGGCGCATGCAGTGTTGAAGTGAGTGGAATTTTGACGTGGCAAGGTGAATTAAAACAGTGATCAGAGGATGGATTTAAGTGTGTTAATTATCAGGTTCTCACACCTGTTAGGATCCTTTTTTTCTGCCATAAATTCGAACAATCAATGATACGATATTTTTAAAATATTATCTTCTTACAACAATATTTATTTGAATATAATTCTTTTAAATTTGAAATGTCATACCAGAATAAAATATTGGTTTAATCCTTTACTACATCCCTATTTATGTACGAATTTCTCAATTGGGTCCTCGTTTTTTAAAGTGTATCAAAATGGTCCTTAATTTTGAAAATTGATATCAATTGAGTCCTTTCCGTTAAGTTGGCTGGACGACGTTAAAAAAATTGATGAGTGGATGCTGAGATGACGAACGAACGCTCGTCCACTAGCGAACGAACGCTCGTTCACCAGCGAACGAACGCTCGTCCACCAGCGAACGAACGCTCGTCGACCACCGAACGAACGGTCGTCCAGTGTGGAACGAACGGTCGTCCAGCAGTAAGAGGTCGACGAGCGTTCGTTCGCTGGTGAACGAGCGTTCGTTCGCTGGTGGACGAGCGTTCGTTCGCTGGTGGACGAGCGTTCGTTCGTCATCACAGCATCCACTCATCAATTTTTTTAACGCCGTCCAGCCAACTTAACGGAAAGGACTCAATTGATATCAATTTTCAAAATTAAAGACCATTTTGATACACTTTAAAAAACGAGGACCCAATTGAGAAATTCGTACATAAATAGGGATGTAGTAAAGGATTAAACCTATTTTAATTAGCGTCTAAGATTTATGTAAAACATTTTATACTTTCAATTTCTTAATCGGTTTAGGTCATACTATATAGCATTTTCCATTTTGATATACCATCCGCTTTAATTGTATAATATAAGTATGTTTTATTTGCTTTTAAAATGAATACTATGAAAGAAACTCTTCCGTATTTAACAACAAATATATAGGATCACTTACTATTACATTTATTTTCCTTTCATATCTCTCTTTTTTGTGTTTATAAGTATATATTTTATACCAAAACAATTTCAAGAATCTACTTCAATCGGTCACAGGATCGATTAAGTTTCTTTTTCTTTTCTTTTTTTATAATGACGTTATATATTCTTTCTTCCCATAAGTTTCCCAATATTTTTAAGCATTTTTTTATTTGAACTCAAGTCTGAACACACGAGTTAGGTGTCCTTTGTTTGAAGTTGAGGAAGCTTAAGGATCATTTACTATGTGGGAAATTTTTTTTTTATTTTAATTACAAAGCTACTAATTTGTTTCATGTTATTAAAATTTTGTATAAAAAAATACTGAAAATAGTTTTTTGTTTTTTTCCTGCTTTCTAGACAAATATTTGTAAACAAACAAAGTAAAATAAAATTGTAGTTTTGCAATTGAAAGTCCAAGTACATAAAATAAAAGTACACGTAAACCAATTTGAAGGAGTATTTCGTTTCAAAAATCATGCCCTGGCTGTTTGATCATTTGGAAGCAAACTTGTGAATCGGGTTCAAAGAATTTAGGATAAATTAATATCGATTTAAGCTAGTTCATTGACGGATTTTTTTAATTACTTTTACATATTTTTATAAATAAACATTTATTGATATAATTCTTTTCTTCAATTATTTTTTATATATTTACGATTAAAATTCTAAAAAAATAAGTTTAAAACATGGGATTATGTTCCTGAAATTAGAGTAACAAAAATTGAATGAAGCTAAGTTGAAAAATTGTTGACCTGAATTTATTTCAGACTAAAGTTAACTCTATTTGCCGGCACTTAAACATGGTAAAAGAAATTTAGGCGTTGTTAAAAACACTGAAGATGAGTTTGAAAGGAAGTGAGAGATGAGAAGGTGTTATTATGAGTATAGTTTTTGTCCATTGAGAGTTTTCTGATGAGATTGAATCTGGTATTTCAGACCAGTGATTGACCAGGGCTTCACTTTCTTGGGAATGCAATACACATCAGCTTCGTTTACCTCTGCCATAATGAATGCCGTGCCTTCTGTGACTTTTGTGCTAGCCGTAATTCTAAGGTTAGAGCGTGTAAATGTTAAGGAAGTAAGGAGCCTAGCGAAGGTGATTGGGACATTGGTCACATTTTCAGGTGCTTTGTTAATGACACTTTACAAAGGTCCTGAATTTAACCTATTTCATTCTGCAAACGCAACCCAAAACCAAGACGGAACTCACTCTCCACAAGTTGTTAAACATTGGCTCTCAGGGACTCTCTTTCTTCTCCTGGGTTGTGTGGCTTGGTCATCTTTCTTCATTTTACAGGTATATTTAACTTTATCTTCTCTGACAGACATTTATATTATGTGTGTAACAAAAAAAAAAAAACATGTCTTATTGGTGAATTGCAGTCCATAGCACTGAAAAGGTATCCAGCAGAATTGTCTCTCTCTTCTTTGGTGTGCTTATCTGGTGCCGTGCAAGCTAGTGTGGTGGCAATTATTGCCACTCGTCATTCTGGGCTTGCGGCATGGGCCTTGGGCTGGGACTTCAGACTCTACGGCCCTCTCTACACGGTTAGTACTGGGCCCAAAGTATTATTTTTGTCTGACTTTCACTGCAAGTTTCTCTTAATGATCGATTTCAAAATTACAGGGAATTGTTACCTCTGGAATAACGTATTATGCGCAAGGGTTGGTGTTGCAAAGCAGGGGCCCGGTATTTTTAACTGCCTTTAATCCTCTTTGCATGGTCATAACCTGTGCTTTAGGCTCCTTCCTTTTTGCAGAGCAACTTCACTTGGGCAGGTAAACCATGCTTCTTACCTCTTCATTATTATTCTTTCGTCACACTTCAAAGTTTGATTATTATTTTAATTCTAAGTATTCATAGTGTTGATGTCAACTTTCTCAACCATGTTCTTCCTCTGTCTTTCTCTGTTACACTGATTTCAGTATCATCGGAGCTGTCATTATCGCATTGGGTCTGTACTTTGTGGTGTGGGGCAAAGGCAAAGACCATTCAGACCCCACGCCATCATCTCCTACGGCAAAGCAAATGGAGACAAAAAAATTGCCAATTTCTTCATCTGATATCTAACACAGGATTCCAAAGGAATTTGTTAATAGTGCGCTTTTGCTGCCTTCAAAATTGGCAATAGTTATGTATTCCAATTTCTTGCTTTCGGTCTCCACATTCTAAAGGGATAATCTCAGATTGCTGCTACAAGCAATGCCATTTTCTTTGCTTTATTTTATCATCCAAAAAGAAATCATAGCATCGTTTCATGCGAAGATAAGCTTTTAACCACCTTGTCTTCGGTGGTTCATTTGCTCTTCTCCAACAATGAATAAACTTATATCTCTCAACTCGTATCTTTTTAAAGTAATTTATAATTATTTTCAAGTGTTTTTTGATCTTGATGCTTGTTATGAATGATCAATCTATTCTGAAATTATCATGTCACAATAAATCAGAAAGTACATTAAAAATAATGTCTATCTTTGATCATCAACTGCAATTTGAGTTATCAAGTAATGTGATGGATAAACGTATAAACAACATAGCATTGCAAACAAATTAAATCTAAAGAAGTCTGGTTTAAACATTTGTTTTAGGTGATAGAAAATGGATTATATGAATGACTAGTCTTTAATTATATATATATATATATATATATATATATATATATATATATATATATTAATATACTTCGATTGTGTTAGTATAATCATTATGTTTGTTCAAGTACATCTCAGTCAAATGAGTCGACATGTATATGGTTCAAATATATGTGATCATAATGAAATTATACTAATTAGACTAACTGATATTGATAAATTATGATTAAACTAAGAATAAAGGGGTTAAAACGAGGTTAAAAGGTAATTAGGCCATGTGACTCAATCTCATCCAGGTAAGGATATATGAACACTAGTATAAATAACACATTTTACAGGATACATTAATTACATTCTAATTACCGCATTTATTATCATCTAACGCATTTAGTTGACTTGAGCGTCAGAGTATCTTTTGCAGGCATAATTCTCATTCAGATTTGATAGGACAAGTACATTGAAATTGGAGTTGGAGTCTTTTTGCAAAAGAATGTTCGACTCTATAAGAATAATTAGCATCTACCGTGAAGTTGACATATATTTTATGAAGAAGAATTTTTATACGGTGTCTACAAGAAGCAAAATGTTTGAAACGAAGGAAGCAAGACCTAGACCCTCCTCGATTGACATAGCCGTGATACTAGATTCATAAATGAAAATGCATCAAGAGTTTGAAGAGTTTAACAAGAGAAACATTGAAGAGATATATGCCCTAAAGCAAGACAATGTCAGGTTAAGAAGGAAGGTAGAGGTTGAGGGAGTAATCGACAAAGGAAATGAGAAGGAAATCCATGATAACAATAATTTAATGCACTGGACTGTATCACGTGTTAGCACTATCAACGAAACTAAAGAGAAATTTGGGTATAACCCTACCCCAAAAACCGAAGGAACAACGAACAACTCCTTGACCGCATGGGGAATGGTATCATGGCCCTAAGTTGTGGAAGTCCATTAGACTAGATCAATATGATAGTAACATTGATCCATATGAGCATGTCGTTGTATACATCACCCAAGTCAGCTTGTATTCAATCGATGATGTTGTTATGTGTCAGGCCTTTCCAACCACCCTAAAAGGAATTGTCTTAGTCTGGTTTACCGACCTACCTCCTACTTTTAGTACCTTCAGAAGGAAGATGATGCATCCTATCACCTTCACAAACATTGACCTTCAAGGGGTGGACCCTAAGCAAGATGACCCCATGGTCATCATAGTAGAGATCAAGAACTTTACTGTCAAACAAATCTTAGTGGATCAAGGTAGTTTAGTATATATGCTTTACTAGAAGATGTACAAGAAGTTACAACTCCCAAAAGAAGCTTCAACACGATTAAAAAACCCATATTCGGCTTCTTTGGGAAGAAAATCAATACTAAGGGGAGTATTGATTTTCACACTACCTTTGAGGAGAGGGACCTGATGAAGACCATACTTATTCAGTACTTGATCATAGATGTAAATACATCTTGTTGGCGTAGTTGTATCCACTCCCTACCTTGCCATGAAGTTCCTCTGCTTAGGAGGTGACATCATCAGGATCTATGGTGACCAAAAGATGGCACAAGAGTGCTACATCACGAGTCTATGATTCCCAATCCGACAAATTAGTGCTAACAATGTCAAATGAGCAAGTGTAGCCAACATGACCATAACAGGAGAAGATCTCGAACTTAAAGTAGGAAATAACACTAGAAGGGAGCCTGTTGGTGGAACCAAGTTGTTTCCTTTGCTAGAGGGTCGATGTCTAAAGATAGGGATGACAATAAGTGAGAAATGTGAGAAGAGTATGGGCCCAGTCTTAGCCGATAATGCTAACTTGTTTGCCTAGATGATAAACAACCTCTTAAGGGTTAACCCAATGATAGCTTTCCACAAGTTGTATATCTTCAGTGAAGTTAGGCTGGTGTCATAGAAGAAAAGAAAGCTAGGAGAAGAAAGATCTTTGACCATTAAGGCCAAGGTTGATAAGTTACTACAGGTCGACTTCGTTAAAGAAACATATTATAGAACATGGTTGGCCAACATTGTGTTGGTGAAAAATACCAATGGGAATGATGCATTTGTGTGAATTACATGGACCTCAATAAAACCTGGCCAAAAGATGCTTACCCATTATCCAACATTGATCGACTAGTGGATGAAGTTGTCGAACATAACATGTTGAGTTTTTTTGGATGCATATTCAAAATACAATTAGATCCATGTGGCCAAGGGAGACAAATTGTAGACCACCTTCATCATGGAAGAGGCCAATTACTATTACGAGGTCATACATTTTTTGTCTTAAAAATAGGTATGTTGAAGCCGCTAATAAGGCTATAGTAGTAAAATTGAAGAAGAGGCTATACTCGACCAAAGGTAAGTGGCTGGAGGATTTGTTAGAAGTTTTATGGTCTTATAGGTGCACTCCTTAGTCTTCAACCAAAGAAACACCTTTTAGCATTAATTGTCTTTTTTTTTTCATTGGACCATGCATTAGTATGGAACTTATACCCATTGACAAAGCATGTGTGTCATTCTTTAACGTATCTCAAGGGCCAATTTGCTAAATTCATTAAGTTGTAATTTTGAAGACTTAATGACTCGTTATAAATCTACAAATATGTAACGATGAAGAGTGTATAAACCTTTATAACAAAAGTTTGTTTAGCTAATGGGACGGTACTTACAAAATCTTTTAATTTCCTGCATAAATGGGTAGAAACAAAAATGAATATGTTATGATTGAACACGAGAATAATAGTTAAATTTACAATTTCCAATATAAAAGAGCCCAAAAGATGTTTTTTTTTAGTCCACTTATGCCACTCACCATACACATTCATCCTTATCACACCACTTTCAATCACTTTTGGAAAATCTTTAACTCTTTTCTAAACTTGTGATGGGATCAACCTCAAAGGTGACATATTATTTCTCCTAAACGGATGGTTAGTGAGCAAGAACTGATGATGACAATCAAACTAACAACTTTTTCGACCATAATTCAATGTGAGTCTTAGTGAGCTATATGTAATGCGAACAAGCTAATCTACCAAGTGTGCTCCAACTAGATAACATCACATATGCAGGAAAGTCCTTAGTAGTTCACATCAAAGTTGTCTCATTACGAAATTTTTCTTTCTTGAAATATCATACATCCAAATAACACTACACAACTTATTCAAAATCATCAATCAAAGGCTCTTGATAAACATCTATGGATGCCTTTGGATTAGATGAACTTGGTTTTAGACATATTAAAAACATATAAGGCTTAGTCATACACATCTTAGGTGGAAGATTGTATGAGATAACAATCACATGCCAACAAAAATATGGTGACGTTGATGCTTGAATGGACCAATTAAATTCATTTGAACGTAAACCAAGTCGAACGTTACAGGAATCATTAGCGGAGGATGGATGCTTTCGATCAAAGTGCTTTCAGGATTCACTATCAAATGGATGATGTACCATGCCTTATGTTTTGTTGTCATAATGTCATGTCATATGTAGTGTTGTTTGCATTGAGGAAAACATTCTTTGTAGTATTGGAATTGTAGGCAAGTAGAAGATGGACTTCAATGGAGTTGATATTTTTTTTCCATTGTCCACAATGGATTGCGTGATAATGAGACTACCCACAAAATTTGCATTAAATCAAGGACGCATCACTTTTGCCACTATCATTGTTATTGAAAAGCATACAACCATTCACACAATAATCAATCTTCTTATACTTCAATCCTAACTTTTAAACTACACTAGTAAAAAACTGGGTTTTTACAGCGCACATTATGCCACGGTTCAACGAAAACCGCAGCATAATGGTGCGCGGTGGCAGTTTTGTAAATAAATCGAACATATATGCCGCGGTTCTGCTCCAACCCGCGGCATATACTCCAGTCAACCATTGCCTTTGACGCCACGTATGAATAAAAAATTAAATAGCAGAGTATATGCCGCGGTTCTCTGGACAACCGCGGCATATACCCTGCCAATTTATTGCAGGTGCTGACTGGGTCAGAGTTTTTGAAAAGTTACAGGGGGTATATGCCGCGGTTCTCTGGGCAACCGCGGCATATACCCCCTGTAACGTCTCAACTTCTCTGCCAGTCAGAGAATTTCAGAAGTTACAGGGGTATATGCAGCGGTTGCCCAGAGAACCGCGACATATACCCCCTGTAACTTCTGAAATTCCCCATAAGGCAGTTGGGGAGGCAGTTGTGTGCAGCACGTTACAGGGGTATATGCCGCGGTTCTACGAGCAACCGCGACATATTCTCTTATCTGAAATTAGTTTAATATATATTTGAAATATTTCGATGTATATGCCGCGGTTGCCCGCTGAACCGCGACATATAGTTTGAAAATAATTTCAAAAATGCCATTTCTGATAATTTTTTAAATTAGTATATGCCGCGGTTGGGGGTTAAACCGCGGCATATACCCATGTTATACCGCGGTTAAGTAGTGAACCGCGGTAGATTCCCCAGTCAGAGTTAAAAAACAAAACGTTGGAACAATATCGTCTTCTTCATCGCGCAGCGCTGGTTTTCGCGTTTTTCTTCTCCTCTGACAGCCATCATCTCAGGTACGCTGGTTTTCGCGTTTTTCTTTGTTATATAACTGAATGCTAAAACCTTTTTTTATATACAGTTCTATTCCAGCAAGTATGATGATGGACGGGAGATCAATTGTTAAGAGTAGAAAGATTGCTTGGATTTCTCTCAAGGTTTGACATATGCTAAAGTCATACTTTGTTATAATTGTTTTATAACAAATGTTATTCACTAACTATTATCAACTGTGATGATATATTGTAGTGTAACAGACAAAATGGGTCATATGAGTGTGGATACTATGTAATGTATTGGATGACCCATATTGTTCGTTCTCACATCACAAGTCGCTGGGAAACGGTAATATTTAACTTTAACAAATTTTGATTTTTTAACAAATGTTGAATTTCATATACACTAATTAAAATGAATTGTCTTTTGCAGAGATTCAAGACTACTACACCAGTTCCTGAGAAGTCACTATTATTCATTAGGAACGTTGCTGCGAAGTATATAGTTAGATTATACAATAGCTCTTAGATTTAGATTTAAACAATGCATTTGATTAGATAGAATTTTCTTAGACTTTGTACTTTATTTGATGTTGAAATACATTTGAACAGGTGTTTGTTATGTTGAAATTGAGATTGTGTACATGTTTTTATATGCAGGTCTGTTTTTGTGGTAGTGGATATCACAAAAACAGACCTGCAATTTTAAAAAACTGCAGGGGAATATGCCGCGGTTCTAACCACAACCGCGGCATATAGTGCTTCGTTTTTTTTTAAAACCGAGACATATGGCCGCGGTTGTGGTTAGAACCGCGGCATATTCTTCGCTCTATATGCCGCGGTTCAACCGCGGCATATAGTGTATTTTTAAAATTTTTTTTTAAAAAAAATCAATTTAGGCAGCGGTTTCCTATACAACCGCGACATATTCCTGAAGTTATATACCGCGGTTTTAACCGCGGCCTAAAGTGTCTGACTTACTACCGCGGCTGAATATGCCGCGGTTCCGAAACCGCGACGTATAGTGAAAATGAACCGCGGTAAAAGCCCCTCGCTGCACTAGTGCTAATCTCTTGGCTTCATACTAATTGTTTGACAAAGAATTATTTAGTGGTGTTAGATCTAAGAAGATTTTTGAAGTGAAGTCCAATGTTTGGTTTGGAATGTTCTAATAGGATTTGCAAGCCTAAAGCTTAATGCATACTAACAATTTTGACTTTGTTACCCTTTCAAATACAGGTTCATTTACCTCTGCCAATAAATTGTAAAATCTCTAAGTGGATACATTTGGAGACTCTTCTAAACGACCATCATTTGGTTGTTTAAATGAAGCGTGTTGGCCAAGAACATTGTTCACCATCTCTTCCATATGGATAACTTGATTCATCTTAGTTGTATGTACAATTGTGCTTGAATCAGGAAAAAAACCCTTTCATGTTCACTCGAATAAACAAAGAACATTTCTTCACCATGAAATGTCCAAATCCAACAATTTAACAAATCCTTTTTGGTATAGATTACATAAATCCTTCCATCAAGAACATAATATTGTAAAGTTGTGGCGCCACAATTTTTGGTACTTATAACCAAACAAAATGCATTGTGGTGGAAGATATCATGCTTGATAGTGATTATTAGCTCCTGATGTTAGTGATGAAAGAAATCATCATGAGGAGCTTAAGAGGCTTTTTGAAATGGAGTTGTTGTCAAACCTAAAGTCAATTCATTATTGACGTCACATATAGGTGATGTATGGTAAAGAGCTAGACTTAGGTTTTGGGTTTCATAAGATGCTTTTCTTTGGAAAAAAAATTAGCTATCCTGTAATTAATGATTTTTGAACAATTTACATTTTGCTGACTCCTTTTGTTAACATAATCAAAGTGCTTATAACATTGGATTTGGAACAAAGACTACACTCGGCTACTCCGAGGAGTTCACTAGAGGCAACGGAGGTGGAGCCACGTAAGGCGGGCTAACTCCAACAAGATTTTTAAACTTTGCTTCGCCCATGCATTTTCCTGAATAACGCTCATGTAGTTTCCTTCTCGCTTGCGCGCAAGGCTCCGAAGCGTATGAACTTTTGTCATTTCGATGTGAGTTGTTGTTGTTCGATCATCAATCGCCTTCTTCTTTGTTTCTGAATCAAGCGTCATTTTCTTTGTTTATAATATTTACTAATAGAATATTTGACATATTTTAATTATTGTTTCGTCTTTCCTTATTATTTAAATTATTAAATTATTCACAATTTATAAGGTAACATAAAACACACACATGCGCACTCATGCGCACATACATATGCACAAACACACACATCCGCACATCCACCCATACATGTACACCCTTACGCTCACACATGCATGCATACGCACACACAAGCACGAACGGACACACAAACACACACATATGTCAGAATAGTCTTTGATTGACGACTTCATTTACGAGGAATTAACAAAAGAAGAGAATCACAACTCAATTCCTTGTGACATTGAGGTTTAGGAGCGAAAGTGATAGGTTAACCAGAAGAGGAAGCTACTCTTTAGCAATCTCTTAGCTTGGTATTGAATTCTGCATCAATCATTCTATTGCAAGTGTTCACGTCTCTATGAATTCTCTCACGTTATGCAGATATGAACACACAACTTCGAGAACTATATTCATCCTTTGCTTTTAGGAGAATATATATATATATATATATATATATATATATATATATATATATATATATATATAATCTTGATTTTCAATTTTTTTTTCTTTCCTTACATATTTTTTCCTCATTTTTTTTAATTGTTTGACTATATCTATATCCATAAAATTGATTCACACACTACAAAAAAGAAGGGCATTACCGAAGGCCAGAAGCCCTCGGAAAAAGCCCAAAACCGTCGGTACAAGGTAATTACCGAAGGCTTATCGACGGCCAAAGAGCCCTCGGTAAATGCCTTGTCGCTAACATTTACCGAGGGCTTTTGCCCTTCGGTAATTACCGAAGGGCAAAGGCCTTCGGTAATTACCGAAGGGCAAAGGCCTTCGGTAATTACCGAAGACCTAAAAAAAAAATTGTGGTCCTATGTTGCGGCATTATTGGCAAGATTGCTCCATATCACAGACACTCCTCCAGTAGGCTTCTTGTCTTTCAATTGATAGAAGGTACCAGCTAGCTCCTAAAATCTTCAACCAAAACAAAATGAATATCACAATCCAAATTAACACCACAATCCAAATTAACACCTGTGACAAACATAACAGCATCAATTTTACCTATCAAGTCAAAGAAACACCTTGGCTTTCATCAAGATAAAGGAAAAAGTATAGTAATTTACCTGAGGAAGAGGCAATGCAGCAATGAAGTCTAGACCAAAACCCTTTCTCAGGTACGTAGTAGCTATCTTGGTAGTGCCTATGACAAGTTCTCCCCTCCCAAATACCCGAGAAGAAGGAGCAACATAAGTTGTTCGTACAACAAATAGGTAAGGACAAGTTCATATTTGAGTTGCATTTTTAGCATCAAATCACTTAGTTTAATTGATGAAAACTGAGATTAAATGACAAATGAAACAAACATGACTGAGACATGACAGAATATGATTTCCAATATTAAAAGACTCAATCAGAGGATTGCACCGAATAAAATGAAAATTACAATGACTCAAGCAACAGAACAATCAAACTTGGAGACCTAACACATAATTGCAGATTCAAGAACAAACAAACAGATTGAATCTCATTCAAACCTTTAATCAAATAGTTCATGAGCAACATTAACCATAACACTCAAGACAATGCACAAAACAGAGGATTAAACCATAAGACAGTACAAACGAATAAAGAACAAAGCGGAAGCTAAACGAAACTAAACGCATAAAATCAAAACAAGACAAAAACAAAGCAAATAAAGACAAAACGAAATGAAGATGACATAAACAGAAACACAAAACCAAAAACAAAGACTCGAAAGACTTATCTCCTGAAGATGCGCCTTAACCTAGGCTCTGAAATAGCATGGCGCTCCGAGGAGAAGACGGAACTTGAGCGATTTGGACTTCTCGAGGCATCCTTAAGGTTGATTCGCAGGGGAAAGAAGTAGAGAAACAGAAAACCCAAGGCGCCAAGGGAAAAACCCTGATTGGTGGAGGAAACCTTAAATGTACCGATTAATCAGTGAGAAATAGTGTTTAATCGGTGGGAAGTGAAGATTAAACGGTGAGAGGAGGTTTAATCAGACAAAAATGGCGAAAAAGGTGTAAGGAGGCGAAAACCCTAACTATAGGCATGGCAGTCGCGCGACACAATGCTCTGAAGGATGCAAACAATTTCTTTTTTTAGCCCCAATCGAGCCTCTTACCGAAGGCCACAGCCCCTCGGTAAACTCTTCTTTGCTGTCCGTAATGCTATTTCACCATGGCCTTCGGTAATCATCTATTTGACCGCCGGTAATGCACTTTTACCGAAGGCCAAGAGGCCGTCCATAAAAACCCTTCGGTAATAATTCAATTTCTTGTAGTGACATATGTCTATGGTATTTTTTCTTTTATTCCATTCTTGATTACACATTTTTTTATGTAGCTGTGTTTAAATGGTGTATTATCGATTTTAGGGAATCTAATGATTTTTAGATCTCATATTTGATTATTTCTAATCTTTTTTAGTATATTTATTTATTATTATTATTTTCACTTGATAATGTTTAATTCCCAATTTGAAGTGTTCATTTAGATAATTTAAAAAAACAAAAAAAAATTATATCCCTAATTTTGTTTAATTTGTAAATATTTTTTCACTCAAAAAATTTTCATTATTTCTCAATTGTTAAATTAATTCAAAATCTGAAAACTTTTCTCAAATCTCCAAGCTAATTTCTATGTTATCATATCCTTAATTATACATTTTTTTTAGGCAATTTCATTTAATGGTGTGTCAAATTTTTATATGTAAGACCCATGAAAAAAAAAAGAAAATATTTATAGTAGTAAATTTTAGTATTTTATTAGTAATAATAATTTTAATGGATAGAAAAATGTAAATTTTGGATATAAAATTATAGTAATTTTAGAAGGAGAGGTTCAAATTTTTGGTAACTTATTTAGTAAATTTTTTAAATTGAATAGTAAAAAGTAAATAGTAAATAGTAAAAAAAGTAAATAGTAAATAGTAAAAAGTAAATAGTAAAAATAAATTTTCAGCATTAAGATTCCTTAGCATGGAAGAAAGTAGTAGGTAGAAATTAGGATCAGATTTGGTGAGAAAATGATTGAAATATTATTTTTAAATAATATTAAAATAATAAATAATATTAAAATATTAATGAATAGTAAATTTTTTTACCTATAAATAGCCATAGGAGGGAAGGTTATTTTGCACCAAGAAAAGAGGAATCAAGTGAGAGCTTGAGAAATAGAGAAGAAAGAGTTAGGGAGAAATTTTTAGTTGTAAGAAGAGTAGAGGTTCTGAAGGGTTTCAGGGAAACAAATTCGGAGCAGGAGATTAAGTCTGGAATAGAGGTAAGGGGAGCTAATCTTTTTCTTGTATATGATTTTTTTTATCCATGTTATGATAATGAATATGAGTTATGAGTATGTTAAAATTTTGGTAATGGTAGTTATCTATTCACTTACATAAATTTAGTTTTCATGATTATAATTTTCTTATTTTCGAGTTAGTATGGTAAAACTTTTCTTTTAATTATTTTGACCGTTGGATTTAGCTAAAATTTTAATATATGAATCCTAAAACCTATTTCTTCACTTTGACCGTTGGGATTTGTAATTAGAAGTCTGTACTTAGAGAAATAAATCCTGCATGTTTGAGTAAATTAATTACCCTTGTAGATCTATTACTGAGTCATCTCGGTAAAATATATATTAAGACTTATTTGACCGTTAGATCAACTTGAAAATTTTATATATGATTCCTAAGATATATTAATACACTTTGACCGACCGGATTATAAATTAAAAGTCTATGTTTGGAGAAAATAATTTTTTTAGTTTTGAAAAATCTGATGAACACTATATTTCTGTTCTTAAGTTATTATGGTAAAAATTTCATATATATTTTATTTACCGTTAGATTGAGCCCAAAATTTAGTATGTAATTCATAAGACATATTAAGTCATTTTGACCGTTCAGATTTGTAATTAAATGTCTGTGCTTAGGGAAATTAGTTTCGCATTTTGAGTATAATTGAAAACCACTTAAAATTCTGCACTTGAGTTACCTCGGTAAAACCTCAATATCTATCTAGTTAACCGTTGGATCAACCTGAAATTTTAATATGTAGTTTATAACAAATAGTGAATTATTGTGACCATTCAGATTTGAAATCGGAGTTACAGATTTAGAGATATTAATTTCGTATCTTCTCAGGGATCTTAATATTGCTTAATTTCTATTTTTTTGATATCTATATTAAATTTCGGTGTTAATATTATATGCTGTTGTTTTAAATCTGTAAATAAGAAATTTGTTAAAAACTAGTTGAGGAACGCTTTGGCTAAGGAAAGATTTGGTACTTAAGTTGTCCATTGTGACGCACCTCTCTTTCCTGGAAGTCTACTCGACAAGTTTTTAACTTAAATCCTATTGAACAGATTATGTACTGTTAATTTATTTTGTGATATATTCAGTTTGTATGATTTCTAAAATGATTGAATTTTATTGCATTTGAATTATGCATCTGAACATGGTTGTGAACTATAATGATGTATGTGAGTATGAATTGGACATCTCAGGGAGAGATGACTATGTAATGTTGTGGTTGTTGAGTATAACTGTAGTGAACCTAGGATCGGTCTGTCTATCCCTACACTCAAAGCATTGTTCATGCTCACATAGAGAAGAACAGTGTCAGTGGTGAGAGTAGAGGGAGGTCCTCGTCTATAGCCTTTGATGGCAGAGATAGGCAGGTTGGGGATTTACCTTGCTAGTGTTGGAGAAAGACCAACAGACTATGCGAGTGCAAAGACGACTGTTGGTTCGACAGTTATACAAATCCGGATGAGTCATATGTGTGGATTTACCTTGCATAGTGTTGGGAAGTGCCAGCAGAACTATGCGAGTGTAAAGATGTGTGAGTCGTGGTTCAATGAGCATGCTATAATTGTTCTTTTATATAAATCTATGTATGACACCATGAGTTAACTGTGATATTGATATAACATGTTTTTTTTTTATATATCTAGCTCACCCTTGCATTGTTTGTGTTGTGTGCTGTTTGGGTATGTTTCTCTGGCGATGATCATCCACTTGGATGGGAGCAGACGTTGTTGAGGAAATCCCTTTGGAGTAAGAGCTGGAGGATACTAAGGTTGCAGAGTAGTCTTCTTAGGAGTTTCCCATCTGAACACATGTAGTGTTCGAATCTATAAACTGTTGAAGTTTAAATTTCAGTTCCTTTTATTTCTGGATGACTATAATTTCACATTTAATTACACGTCATGATCCGACTGTTCTCTTTATTGGAATGTTGACGTCTTTATTATGTAATAATTGTTATTATATAATAGGGATGTTACATTAATGGTATCAGAGCAGTTCCTTCCTTAGAAACCTGTAGGTTGTGGGTGTGCTTCGTTTGTGATTGCGTACCCTGGTCTCGTGTAGGAAGTTGTATTAGTTTGAGTCAGACTAATGGTCTTTCTTTCTGTGTGAACAGAAGATGGCACCTACGTCTCCTCATCGTTCTCCTCCGCGAGTCGATCAACCTGACTCTAATCAGATGCTGAATGCGGTGCTCCAGGCGTTGCAACAGCAGAATACTGCGTTGGTTCAACAGAATACCTTTGCATTACAAAATCTTGAAGCCGCAAGGGTATCGGCAGAGAACGCGAGAGTGTCTTCTGAGAACACTCAAAGGGAGTTCATGGAATTGATGACTAGTGCTAGGATTCCTCCAAGTGTTTCTTCCGTTGTTATTCCTGCGCAAGAGTGGAGTTTGGAGAGCTTTCTCCAACATCGCCCAGCAAGATTCACTGGAAAGTGCAGCCCTGATGAAGCTGATCACTGGTTTGGAGACATGGAGAGGATATTCGAAGCCAAGGGATGTCCTGATGAGAAGAAATTAGCCTATACTCAATATCTGCTTACCGGAGAAGCTGGCCATTGGTGGAACAGCATGAAGATGATTCTTGAAAGGAATGAGACTTCTATTACTTGGGAATTGTTTAAGACCAAATTTTACACTGAATACTTCCCAGACAGTGTGAGATTTGCAAAGGAAGTAGAATTCCTAGAATTGGTGCAAGGCAACAAATCAGTGTCAGAGTATGCAGATCGCTTCAAGCATTTACTTCGCTTCAACACTATGGCAGTGAATGAAGAATGGCAATGCAGAAAGTTTGAGAATGGCTTGAAGAGCGATATCAAGTTGCTGGTGAAGGGGTTACGTATCAGAGAATTCCCTACATTGGTGGAGATGTCCCGTGATCTAGAGAAGACGAAGGGGGAATCTGAGGGACAGCAGAATCAGCCTGCTAGGAATGAGGGATCATCTGGATCTCGTGACGGGTTTAGCACTAAGAAGACCCCTTACGCTAGACCATCCTTTTCTTCTGGGTTTAGGGGTTCATCCTATCCACCATCGGTGCAGTCAGGACCAGCCAAGCCGTCCGGCACCGTTAGATGTTTCACCTGTGGAGGACCTCATTACCGGAGCAACTGCCCGATGAGAAGTAGAACAGTGAAGTGTTTCAAGTGCGGGAAAGAGGGACACTTTGCTACAGAGTGTACTTCTGCAGTAGGATCAGGGTCTCAGGCACAGAGGACTGGTTTGCCTCCACCCAGGGGAGGTGACAGACCTCAGACGATGGGAAAAGTGTACGCCATGGTTGGATCAGAGGCAGTCAACTCAGGTAACATCTTCATCGGTATTTGTTTACTTCTTGTTTTACCTGTGTTGTGCTTTTTGATTTGGGGGCAACACACTCCTTCATAGCGAAGGCATGTGTTGAAAAGTTGGGTATGTCTATAGAGGAGTTAGACGTTGATCTGTTGGTGTCTACACCAGCATCAGGATTAATTGGGACGTTTTCTGTGTGTGTCCGTTGTCCGATGGTCGTAGAAGGAAGTCGGGTCAAGGTAAACCTCATCAGTTTACCTTTGCAAGGATTAGAAGTAATCTTGGGAATGGATCGACTATCCGCCAATCGCACCCTCGTCGACTACGATGATAAGGAGATGTCGTTTCCGGATGAAGACCAAGATATGTCTTTGTCGATCGACGTCGTGAGGCAAGACCTCTTGGAAGATGATAGTTGCTTCTTAGTGTTATCACCTATGGAAGCGACTCAAGTTTCGGATCATGCGGCGCAGGAGAATCAGAGTGTAAACCTCACGGTTGTGAAGGACTTCTTAGATATTCTCCTGAAGAAAATTTCTGGTTTACCGCCTCCACGTGAGCATGAAGATTACCTTAGGACAGTGCTTGAAGTTAAGGGTGTGCAAGTCGGAGAAGATTTGTTGGTTCAAGTGCAACCAGTAAGGATTGAGGACGAACTGTCAAACAAGTCAAGGTCATCTAGGATGGTAGAACAAGCGACTCTACCTGGAAGTTAGAGGCGAGGTGGGAGTAACTTACCTCGACTTGTTCGTGTAAGCGCAATTTTCGAGGACGAAAATTTTTGTTGTTGGGGAGAATGTAAGACCCATGAAAAAAAAAAAATATTTATAGTAGTAAATTTTAGTATTTTATTAGTAATAATAATTTTAATGGATAGAAAAATGTAAATTTTGGATATAAAATTATAGTAATTTTAGAAGGAGAGGTTCAAATTTTTGGTAACTTATTTAGTAAATTTTTTAAATTGAATAGTAAAAAGTAAATAGTAAATAGTAAAAAAAGTAAATAGTAAATAGTAAAAAGTAAATAGTAAAAATAAATTTTCAGCATTAAGATTCCTTAGCATGGAAGAAAGTAGTAGGTAGAAATTAGGATCAGATTTGGTGAGAAAATGATTGAAATATTATTTTTAAATAATATTAAAATAATAAATAATATTAAAATATTAATGAATAGTAAATTTTTTTACCTATAAATAGCCATAGGAGGGAAGGTTATTTTGCACCAAGAAAAGAGGAATCAAGTGAGAGCTTGAGAAATAGAGAAGAAAGAGTTAGGGAGAAATTTTTAGTTGTAAGAAGAGTAGAGGTTCTGAAGGGTTTCAGGGAAACAAATTCGGAGCAGGAGATTAAGTCTGGAATAGAGGTAAGGGGAGCTAATCTTTTTCTTGTATATGATTTTTTTTATCCATGTTATGATAATGAATATGAGTTATGAGTATGTTAAAATTTTGGTAATGGTAGTTATCTATTCACTTACATAAATTTAGTTTTCATGATTATAATTTTCTTATTTTCGAGTTAGTATGGTAAAACTTTTCTTTTAATTATTTTGACCGTTGGATTTAGCTAAAATTTTAATATATGAATCCTAAAACCTATTTCTTCACTTTGACCGTTGGGATTTGTAATTAGAAGTCTGTACTTAGAGAAATAAATCCTGCATGTTTGAGTAAATTAATTACCCTTGTAGATCTATTACTGAGTCATCTCGGTAAAATATATATTAAGACTTATTTGACCGTTAGATCAACTTGAAAATTTTATATATGATTCCTAAGATATATTAATACACTTTGACCGATCGGATTATAAATTAAAAGTCTATGTTTGGAGAAAATAAGTTTTTTAGTTTTGAAAAATCTGATGAACACTATATTTCTGTTCTTAAGTTATTATGGTAAAAATTTCATATATATTTTATTTACCGTTAGATTGAGCCCAAAATTTAGTATGTAATTCATAAGACATATTAAGTCATTTTGACCGTTCAGATTTGTAATTAAATGTCTGTGCTTAGGGAAATTAGTTTCGCATTTTGAGTATAATTGAAAACCACTTAAAATTCTGCACTTGAGTTACCTCGGTAAAACCTCAATATCTATCTAGTTAACCGTTGGATCAACCTGAAATTTTAATATGTAGTTTATAACAAATAGTGAATTATTGTGACCATTCAGATTTGAAATCGGAGTTACAGATTTAGAGATATTAATTTCGTATCTTCTCAGGGATCTTAATATTGCTTAATTTCTATTTTTTTGATATCTATATTAAATTTCGGTGTTAATATTATATGCTGTTGTTTTAAATCTGTAAATAAGAAATTTGTTAAAAACTAGTTGAGGAACGCTTTGGCTAAGGAAAGATTTGGTACTTAAGTTGTCCATTGTGACACACCTCTCTTTCCTGGAAGTCTACTCGACAAGTTTTTAACTTAAATCCTATTGAACAGATTATGTACTGTTAATTTATTTTGTGATATATTCAGTTTGTATGATTTCTAAAATGATTGAATTTTATTGCATTTGAATTATGCATCTGAACATGGTTGTGAACTATAATGATGTATGTGAGTATGAATTGGACATCTCAGGGAGAGATGACTATGTAATGTTGTGGTTGTTGAGTATAACTGTAGTGAACCTAGGATCGGTCTGTCTATCCCTACACTCAAAGCATTGTTCATGCTCACATAGAGAAGAACAGTGTCAGTGGTGAGAGTAGAGGGAGGTCCTCGTCTATAGCCTTTGATGGCAGAGATAGGCAGGTTGGGGATTTACCTTGCTAGTGTTGGAGAAAGACCAACAGACTATGCGAGTGCAAAGACGACTGTTGGTTCGACAGTTATACAAATCCGGATGAGTCATATGTGTGGATTTACCTTGCATAGTGTTGGGAAGTGCCAGCAGAACTATGCGAGTGTAAAGATGTGTGAGTCGTGGTTCAATGAGCATGCTATAATTGTTCTTTTATATAAATCTATGTATGACACCATGAGTTAACTGTGATATTGATATAACATGTTTTTTTTTTATATATCTAGCTCACCCTTGCATTGTTTGTGTTGTGTGCTGTTTGGGTATGTTTCTCTGGCGATGATCATCCACTTGGATGGGAGCAGACGTTGTTGAGGAAATCCCTTTGGAGTAAGAGCTGGAGGATACTAAGGTTGCAGAGTAGTCTTCTTAGGAGTTTCCCATCTGAACACATGTAGTGTTCGAATCTATAAACTGTTGAAGTTTAAATTTCAGTTCCTTTTATTTCTGGATGACTGTAATTTCACATTTAATTACACGTCATGATCCGACTGTTCTCTTTATTGGAATGTTGACGTCTTTATTATGTAATAATTGTTATTATATAATAGGGATGTTACATTATATGGTAAACATTTGTTCATTTATAATTCTTTTTAATCTTTTTATTTGTTTTTTCTATAATGTAGAATATTATTTTAATAAATTTTTAAATAATTGTTTTTATTTTCTAACTCATTTTTATATAATAATTTTTATATAACAATTTAATGTCACTGTAATAAAATTCCAAAGATTAAATATATATATATATATATATATATATATATATATTTGAATTTTTATTAGTTTAATATTTTTTATGAGTGATTTCATTTAAGTAGCATATTATAATCTTTATTAATTTATATAAAAATAATCATTAATTATAACTTTGTGAAAAGAAGTCGACACATTTAAATGTTTTTAAACTTGAATGTTTGTTTTTATTTTATAACTCTTTAAACGTATTTTTTAACTTTATTTACTTTATTTCGTTATGAATATTTTTGTTGTATTAAATTTTATGTACGTGTAATTGTGTAATATTTTATATAATTTTTTCATTTTTATTTAAATTTTAATTTAAAAGTTATATAATTGTTATTTATTTCTAAAAATTTAAAAATGAATATGTTAGGTTGATATTGACTATTTAATAAATATTATATTTTTTTGTAATTTTTAGAAAAATAATTAATTGATATAAAAAGAGTAGAAAAAATGGTGTGAATATAATAATAAGTGTACTCATTATTTAATTAAAATAGAAATGAGATAAAATTAAATATGAAAATCTTGATAAATATGAATTTTTACTTTGAATATAAAATAGGATAATGAAACTCATTTTCATCTCGTTCCATTACCATATTTAAAAAGGTCGAGTTCGAACAAAATATACATACATATAAATGAAGTTTCAAACTTCCAATATTTCATACCCTCTCTCCTAAAAAAATTGATATCCTCCAGCAAGTTGTCTCGTGTGAGGCCTTGGAAAATTAACCGTAAGCCATCTGTCTAATCCAATTAAATACACTGCTGAGTCACCTGGCTGCTCTCATTAATGCACCGCGACACACATTCAGTCTCATTAAAAACGCACTCACACACTCTGACGCACGCCTGTCAAATGTCACTTTGGAACCTTCTGTGTAGTGGAAAACAGGTGTCCGCATGAGAGTGCACGTCCATTTGACCTTGGGAAGAAAACTAATTTTTCTGAAAACATTTCTCCCACTCTCTGCATGCATCTTCTTCTCCACCAAGACTCTGACCTTTCTTCTTCTCCAACTTCTCTCTAGAACCTCTCATCTTCTCTCTACTGTAATTCACCATTCTCTACTCCGATCCCATTTCAGAGACTGTAGAAGAGATTCCAGCGTCCTAAGCTTTCCAGTAAACCGAACAAGTTCACGTTTGAAACTGGTAAGTTCTTCTTCTTCGTCGAACGTTTTTCTGTCTCATGCAAAGCCAAATTCTGGTAGCATGAAGGGTTAAGTTCTTAGTAGTTCTTGGTTTTATGGTTAGATCTGTTTGGAAGAATTAAGTGATCCTGTGAGGGTAGAAAACTGTTAGCGGACGAACCAAACACCTTGAGTTAGGACGTTCACTTCTGATCCAGGTAAGGGAAGCTTATTGATTTAATTTATACTTGGATGTTTGTATGTAAGCATGATATTAAATGAATGTAGGAAACGTATGTTGGTTGAGCATGCCTGAACGATCACTGTTATGCATGAGATGAATATGATATATGTTGGTTGAACTGCATGATGATTTTGATACGTATGGTTTGAACGTTGGATGATTTTTGTATAGTTGATTGGTTAATAGGATGAATTCTATAAAGTATGTGAAATTACTGGAGTATATGAAAGTATAAGATTTTGAATCGTATGAGAAATGTGAGTTGATATAGTTGAAATAAATCTGGATATAATGATTTTCTCTATGATAAGTTACGCTCGTCATCGTACGGTCTTATACCGTTCGGTCTCCCTGAAATTTGACTTAGAATGGAATTCTTTCATTCGGAAAGAATCCTGAATCTTGAACGAGCGTCCCCATTCGAATTACTATGTTTGAGCGTTCGGCTCAACATAAAGATGTCGCCTACCTTAAATTAAATAATATTAAAATGAGTAACGGTTGGTCTTATACCAAGCGTTCGTCTTAAGTAGTGTTCGGTCTTACACTGAGCGTTCGTCCTCTTTAGTACTCGGTCTTATACCAAGCGTTTGTTCTAATTGATTATCGGTCTTATAACTAGCGTTCGTCCTAAGAAGTGCTCGGTCTTATACCGAAAGCTCGTCCTTACTGTTGATTTTCTAAATGAGTGTAAATAGCGTTCGTCCAAATTATTAGTAAAAGTATATTGTAGCGTTCGGTCATTGACTGGCAGTCTATTCCTTTAAACCGATTGTTCTCAGTGTAATTAAATAATTGTCTTGTTGTATCTTCATCCATTTGGATTGGGCAAGAATCTTTGTACCTAAATTATTCTGAACATTCATTTTTTATCTCTAAGAGTCGGTTCGTTAAACTAATTTGGTAGCATTGACGTTCGTCGTATAAGTAGGTGTTAGGTTATTCTGATTGACAACAAATCTCCTAAATCCAATTCTTAGCGTTCGTCTTCGTTCTTCAGAAGTATGAACGTTCGTTATTTTATACTTTTAAAACTGAAGCTAAAGATGATGATAAATTATAAGATGTTGATGTGTGAACACTATATTGAATGATTATACGATTATGGAATTTTAACGAGCGTTCCAGGGAGGAACGACTCTTACTTATGTTGAATATTAAATTTGATAAAGTATGACTGTGGATAAGTTAAGACTCGCTGTCCATCTTGATGTTCCGTGAGTACTCATCCTCATGTAGAGGGAGTACGTCATGTGTGGGAACGGCAGGAGGTCCTTAGTCCATAAGTTAACATGGGCGACGTAAGAACGGACTAACCTCGAGTGGCAGCTGTTGAGTGTGTTTCAGTTACTACATCACTCGGGTGCAAGGACGCTTGTAACTACACAGATTCATACAGTCCGGACGGTCGTCTTATATATATATATATATATATATATATATATATATATATATATATATATATATGTATAGAATTTGGATGATGTTATAAGTTAAAGTTACGTGCTTGTGTGAAATGAAATGTCTATTGTATGTGTCGAATTATAAATTAAATTATATAAGCTTACCCTTTCGTTTTCCTTGTGTTGTCCATTGTACCTGTACGTTCGTCCTGTCTTGCAATGATCATCCGTGTGGATGTGAGCAGAAGGTGAGGCCACTTTGGAGGAAGTAATCGAGGAAGAAAATTTAGTGGAAGTTGAGTTGAAAGCGGAGCAGTAGGACGTCCGTTTTCCTTTTATTTTTGGAATTCGTTTTGTGATTGAACGTTCGGTTATTTGAATCTTGTAAAACCGGTCGTCCCAATCTCTTGTATTTAATTACTTAAGCCGTTCGGCTTTCACTCTTCGCTTTATTAATGAAAAGACTGCATTGATTGACTGTTAATCGTAATTATTTCTGATTTATAGTAATTACTGTATTTTGGGATGTTACATTAGTGGTATCAGAGCAATTTTGTTCTTTTAAGGACACTGTAGGTTATGAGTGCACTGTGTTTTGCTGTGTGCTTATTGTGTGTTTGATGAGTTATTGTTTTTAACTCTTGAACATTATTAACGTTCGCTTTTCTCTGGTACAAAGAACTAATGGCGCCTAGACTCCCTCCTCCTCCTCAACCTAATGAGCCAGATACGTCCAACAACAATAGGTTATTGGAGACAGTAATTGATAGGCTGCAACAACAAAACACCACCCTAATGGAGCAGAACGCTGCTGCTCTACAGAGTCTGGAGGCTGCACGCGCCAACTCTGAAGCCACACAGAGGCAGCTGATGGAGATTATTGCTGCCACTAGAGGCACGCCTGGAGCGTCCTCTTCCAACGCTGCCCAACCTGCTGCTGAGTGGAGCTTGGAGAGTTTTCTCCAACACCATCCGGCGAAGTTCAGTGGGAAGGGTCTCCCAGACGAGGCAGATCAATGGTTGCGGGATATGGAGAGAATCTTTAACGCTAAAAGATGCCCGAACGAGAACAGGTTGGCGTTCACAGAATACTTGTTGACTGGAGAAGCAAGCCACTGGTGGACAAGCACCAGAGCTATTCTGGCAGACGCTCGACGTCCTATTACTTGGGAAGTATTCCGTAGTAAGTTTTATGAGGAGTACTTCCCTGACAGCGTTCGGTTTGCGAAGGAAGTGGAGTTTTTACAGCTGGTTCAAGGGGGAATGTCGGTTTCTGAGTACACCAACAAGTTCAAGCACCTTGTTCGTTTCAATACTATGGCCACCAGTGAAGAGTGGCAGTGCAGGAAGTTTGAGAACGGCCTGCGGAGTGATCTGAAGGTTCTGATCTCCAGTTTGTGCATACGGACGTTTCCTGCTATGGTTGAGCGGGCAAAGGTATTGGAGAAAAATATGGCAGAGGCGGAACAGCAGAAGAAGCAGCAACAAGTGAGTAGGGGACCGATAGTGTCCAGGGGAGGTATGATTCAGAGGAGACCACCGTACGCTCGTCCAAACCAACCCTCTAATGCAAGTGGGTCACAAGCAATGGTTCCTGTCGGACAGTCTGGACAAGGAAACGTTGTTTGTTTCCGGTGTGGAGGGCCACACTATCGTTCTTCATGCCCTCAACTGGTGGGAGGAAAACACTGCAATCGTTGTGGAAGGAATGGACATTCAGATAATGAGTGCAATATGGGCGGACGCGCAGTGATGAGGCCACCTAATGCTGGAAGGAACCAACCGAGAGGTGGTAGAGCACAAGCAGTGGGGCGCGTTTATGCTATAACTGGAGCGGAAGCAGCAAGCTCAGGTAACCTCATAACCGGTGAATGCTTGATGAATGGAGTGTCTTGTCGTGTGCCGTTTGATTCGGGGGCGACTCACTCCTTCATCTCGAAGGCGTGTGTTGAGAAATTGGGAGTAGTTGAGAGAGATATGCAATTCGACCTGGTGGTGTCAACCCCGGCGGCTGGAGAGATTAGGACGTCTACCGTATGCATTAGATGTCCTATTGTGGTTGAGGGGCGTAGTTACAAGGTGAATTTAATCTGTTTGCCTTTGAAGGATTTAGAAGTGATTTTAGGAATGGATTGGTTGGCTGCCAATCGCATTCTTATAGATTGTGGGGCGAAGGAGTTAATCTTTCCTGGTGAAGAAGAAGAGAAATTGTCAGTGACGCTCGGTCAGTTGAAAGAAGATATTATGGAGGGTGCTAGCTGTTTTCTCATCATGACACACGAAGACAGGGAGGTTGGGAATGCGAATGATGAACGATCGTCTAAGAAAAAGATTGAAGGACGATCGGTTGTGGACGAATTTCTGGACGTCTTTCCGGAAGAGATACCTGGACTTCCCCCTCACCGTGAAGTTGAATTTTCCATTGATTTGGTGACGACGGCAGCTCCTATCTCGGTTCAGCCTTATCGGATGTCGCCTGCAAAGTTAGCTGAACTCAAGGAGCAGATTGCAGAGTTGATGGAGAAACAGTTCATTAGGCCGAGCGTATCACCCTGGGGAGCGCCCGTATTGTTAGTAAGAAAGAAGGATGGCAGCTCGCGGTTATGTATAGACTACAGACAATTGAACAAGCTGACCATCAAGAACAAGTATCCATTGCCAAGGATAGACGACTTGCTGGATCAATTGCATGGGGCTGCTGTATTCTCAAAAATTGATTTAAGATCCGGATATCATCAAATCAGAGTTAAGGAGGATGACATCCAGAAGACAGCGTTCAGGTCTCGGTATGGGCATTATGAATACGTGGTGATGCCTTTTGGAGTAACGAACGCTCCAGCAGTGTTCATGGAGTATATGAATCGCATCTTCAGACCTTATTTGGATAAGTTTATGCTCGTCTTCATAGATGATATTCTCATCTATTCCAAGACCGAAGACGAACATGAAGAGCATCTTAGACTTATACTTGGAGTGTTGCGGGAGAAGGAATTATATGCCAAGTTGTCTAAGTGTGAATTCTGGATGAAGGAAATTCAGTTCTTGGGGCATGTGGTGTCGGCTGGAGGCATCTCGGTAGATCCAGCGAAAGTTCGAGCGGTACTGGAATGGGAGAGTCCACGTTCGGTCACTGAGGTACGTAGTTTTGTTGGACTGGCGGGCTACTACAGGCGTTTCATTGAAGGTTTTGCTAAGATAGTAGCGCCGCTAACTCAGTTGACTCGTAAAGATCAACCGTTCGCTTGGACTGATCGTTGTGAAGCCAGTTTCCAAGAGTTGAAAGTGAAATTGACGAGCGCTCCAGTGTTGGTCATTCCAGACACGACCAAACCTTTCGAAGTGTATTGTGATGCGTCTCACCAAGGTTTAGGTTGTGTGCTGATGCAAGAAAAGCGAGCGGTAGCGTACGCATCCCGTCAATTGAAGATTCATGAAAGGAATTACCCAACGCACGACCTGGAGTTGGCAGCGGTCGTTTTTGCGCTGAAGATTTGGAGGCATTTCTTGTATGGATCCACGTTCCAAGTCTTCAGTGACCACAAGAGTCTCAAGTATCTATTTGATCAGAAGGAGTTGAACATGAGGCAGAGGCGTTGGCTGGAGTTCTTGAAAGACTATGACTTTGAGCTACTTTATCATCCGGGAAAGGCTAACGTAGTGGCGGACGCTCTAAGCAGAAAGGTAGTTCATGTCTCCTCTATGATGGTTCGAGAGTTAAGCTTGGTAGAAAATTTTAGAGATCTAAGGCTGCAGTTCGAACTGGAACCGAACAGCATTAAATGCTGCAACCTTAGAATATCTAGCAACGTATTTGACCGTATCAAGATGAAGCAACGAGAGGATGAAGAACTGGTGAAGATTTTAAGCGCGCTCGGTACGGATCAGGCTAGATTTTTCAACACTGGAACGGACGGCCTATTACGCTACATGGGTAGGACGTGCGTTCCCAACGATGGCGAGCTGAAGAGAATTATTCTGGAGGAAGGTCATCACAGCCTTCTTAGCATGCACCCTGGCATGACTAAGATGTATCAAGATCTCCGGAGTTCGTTCTGGTGGCCTGGAATGAAGAGCGATGTCGCTCGTTTTGTAGCGTCATGCTTAACTTGTCAGCGTGCGAAGGCCGAACACCAAAGACCAGGCGGCTTACTTCAACAATTGGAAATTCCAGAATGGAAGTGGGATAGCATATCCATGGATTTCGTGACCCATCTACCACGCACGGTCAGAAATCATGATTCAATTTGGGTGATCGTAGATAGGTTGACGAAGAGCGCCCACTTCCTGGCCATTAACTTGAAGATTTCGATGACAAATTTGGCCAAGCTTTATATCAAGGAGATAGTTCGGTTGCATGGAGTCCCTTCAAGCATAATTTCTGACGAGACACGAGATTCACATCTCGGTTTTGGCAATCTCTGCAAGGTGAATTGGGAAGCAGACTGCAGATGAGTTCAGCGTATCATCCTCAAACGGACGGCCAGTCTGAGCGGACAATCCAGACGCTGGAAGATTTATTGAGGACGTGCGTCCTAGACCACTTAGGCGCTTGGGATGAAATCTTACCGCTGGTGGAGTTCACGTATAACAATAGCTTTCAGTCCAGCATTGGTATGGCGCCGTTTGAAGCTCTCTATGGGAGGAAATGCCGAACGCCACTCTGTTGGTTCCAAGAAGGAGAGAACGTACTGACCGGACCTGAGCTCATCCAGCAAACGACTGAGAAAGTGAAGTTGATACAAGAGAGATTGAAGACGTCCCTAAGCAGGCAGAAGTCCTATGCGGATAGAAGAAGAAGACCTTTGGAGTTCGCTGCAGGAGACCATGTCTTTTTAAGACTCAATCCGATCACTAGAGTAGGCAGAGTCGTTCGTCCAAAGAAGTTATCCCCCAAATTCATTGGACCGTATCAAATTCTGAGGAAGATCGGACCAGTAGCGTACGAGCTTGCATTGCCGCCTCAACTGTCGAACCTCCATCCAGTCTTCCACGTTTCTCAACTCCGGAAGTACATAGCAAATCCCTCTCATATTTTGGAGTTGGAAGACGTTCCACTACGTCACGACCGAACGCTGGAGTTACAACCAGTTCGGGTGGATGGTAGCCGCACCAAGCTATACAAAGGTAAAGACGTTCGTCTAGTTAAAATGGTGTGGGACGAGAAGACTGGCGATTCAACGTGGGAAGTAGAGAGCGCCATGAAGGACTTGTACCCTCGTTTATTTCCGGGTAAGTCTTAATTTTCGAGGACGAAAATTTTTGTCGTTAGGAGGAATGTGAGACCTTGGAAAATTAACTGTAAGCCATCTGTCTAATCCAATTAAATGCACTGCTGAGTCACCTGGCTGCTCTCATTAATGCACCGCGACACACATTCAGTCTCATTAAAAACGCACTCACACACTCTGACGCACGCCTGCCAAATGTCACTTCGGAACCTTCTGAATCTGTAGTGGAAAACAGGTGTCCGCATGAGAGTGCACGTCCGTTTGACCTTGGGAAGAAAACTAATTTTTCTGAAAACATTTCTCCCACTCTCTGCATGCATCTTCTTCTCCACCAAGACTCTGACCTTTCTTCTTCTCCAACTTCTCTCTAGAACCTCTCATCTTCTCTCTACTGTAATTCACCATTCTCTACTCCGATCCCATTTCAGAGACCGTAGAAGAGATTCCGGCGTCCTAAGCTTTCCAGTAAACCGAACAAGTTCACGTTTGAAACTGGTAAGTTCCTCTTCTTCGTCGAACGTTTTTCTGTCTCATGCAAAGCCAAATTCTGGTAGCATGAAGGGTTAAGTTCTTAGTAGTTCTTGGTTTTATGGTTAGATCTGTTTGGAAGAATTAAGTGATCCTGTGAGGGTAGAAAACTGTTAGCGGACGAACCAAACACCTTGAGTTAGGACGTTCACTTCTGATCCAGGTAAGGGAAGCTTATTGATTTAATTTATACTTGGATGTTTGTATGTAAGCATGATATTAAATGAATGTAGGAAACGTATGTTGGTTGAGCATGCCTGAACGATCACTGTTATGCATGAGATGAATATGATATATGTTGGTTGAACTGCATGATGATTTTGATACGTATGGTTTGAACGTTGGATGATTTTTGTATAGTTGATTGGTTAATAGGATGAATTCTATAAAGTATGTGAAATTACTGGAGTATATGAAAGTATAAGATTTTGAATCGTATGAGAAATGTGAGTTGATATAGTTGAAATAAATCTGGATATAATGATTTTCTCTATGATAAGTTACGCTCGTCATCGTACGGTCTTATACCGTTCGGTCTCCCTGAAATTTGACTTAGAATGGAATTCTTTCATTCGGAAAGAATCCTGAATCTTGAACGAGCGTCCCCATTCGAATTACTATGTTTGAGCGTTCGGCTCAACATAAAGATGTCGCCTACCTTAAATTAAATAATATTAAAATGAGTAACGGTTGGTCTTATACCAAGCGTTCGTCTTAAGTAGTGTTCGGTCTTACACTGAGCGTTCGTCCTCTTTAGTACTCGGTCTTATACCAAGCGTTTGTTCTAATTGATTATCGGTCTTATAACTAGCGTTCGTCCTAAGAAGTGCTCGGTCTTATACCGAAAGCTCGTCCTTACTGTTGATTTTCTAAATGAGTGTAAATAGCGTTCGTCCAAATTATTAGTAAAAGTATATTGTAGCGTTCGGTCATTGACTGGCAGTCTATTCCTTTAAACCGATTGTTCTCAGTGTAATTAAATAATTGTCTTGTTGTATCTTCATCCATTTGGATTGGGCAAGAATCTTTGTACCTAAATTATTCTGAACATTCATTTTTTATCTCTAAGAGTCGGTTCGTTAAACTAATTTGGTAGCATTGACGTTCGTCGTATAAGTAGGTGTTAGGTTATTCTGATTGACAGCAAATCTCCTAAATCCAATTCTTAGCGTTCGTCTTCGTTCTTCAGAAGTATGAACGTTCGTTATTTTATACTTTTAAAACTGAAGCTAAAGATGATGATAAATTATAAGATGTTGATGTGTGAACACTATATTGAATGATTATACGATTATGGAATTTTAACGAGCGTTCCAGGGAGGAACGACTCTTACTTATGTTGAATATTAAATTTGGTAAAGTATGACTGTGGATAAGTTAAGACTCGTTGTCCATCTTGATGTTCCGTGAGTACTCATCCTCATGTAGAGGGAGTACGTCATGTGTGGGAACGGCAGGAGGTCCTTAGTCCATAAGTTAACATGGGCGACGTAAGAACGGACTAACCTCGAGTGGCAGCTATTGAGTGTGTTTCAGTTACTACATCACTCGGGTGCAAGGACGCTTGTAACTACACAGATTCATACAGTCCGGACGGTGGTCTTATATATATATATATATATATATATATATATATGTATAGAATTTGGATGATGTTATAAGTTAAAGTTACGTGCTTGTGTGAAATGAAATGTCTATTGTATTGTGTCGAATTATAAATTAAATTATATAAGCTTACCCTTTCGTTTTCCTTGTGTTGTCCATTGTACCTGTACGTTCGTCCTGTCTTGCAATGATCATCCGTGTGGATGTGAGCAGAAGGTGAGGCCACTTTGGAGGAAGTAATCGAGGAAGAAAATTTAGTGGAAGTTGAGGTGAAAGCGGAGCAGTAGGACGTCCGTTTTCCTTTTATTTTTGGAATTCGTTTTGTGATTGGACGTTCGGTTATTTGAATCTTGTAAAACCGGTCGTCCCAATCTCTTGTATTTAATTACTTAAGTCGTTCGGCTTTCACTCTTCGCTTTATTAATGAAAAGACTGCATTGATTGACTGTTAATCGTAATTATTTCTGATTTATAGTAATTACTGTATTTTGGGATGTTACATCTCGTCTGCGTGCTGTGTTTTTATTATAATAACATCAACAATAACGTGTAAAACTTGTTTGGAGAGGAGGGACCAAGGAAACAAGAGATAAACAAAAGCAGAAAAGATACACAAGGCAAAATACTTGGCTACAATTATGTCAAGTTTCACGCAAAAAGGTATTCAATCCAATAACAAGATATCACATAAAATGCACAATCAGATCACATTATTGGAGATTAGCTTCCACGCTTCGTTCCACAGATCATGTATGTGATTTACATAATGTATATATCAGATGTCATTACTGGCAATGATTTTGCACCCATTAGCTTTTCCTGCTTTGAGAGAGTTGATGTTTGACACGACACTAAGCATTAAACTTGGCTGTTTTTACTTCTATTAATGTAATCTTTCTCCACTCTGGAGAAAAACGTTAAAGTTATTGCGCAGTGAGGTTGTGAAAAAAATTTGTAGCTGCAAAAGTGTAGTCTGACTCAGACTACTCCACAGATCATAAACCAAGCCCAGGTTAAATTTGATACACTCTTGCTTTTATTTGAGATTGACTTAAAGTAGAACTTTAAACCAGGGAACCCATATACTAATCAAATATCCTCTTTCTCTCCCGAGGGCATTTTCTCTTGATCATTGCTCCCGGTGTTTATAAGAAGGCCACTTCTTACAGTGTATCTCACAAGTGTTCTTGTGAAAAATAAGTTGGGATGAAGAAAGATGTTGCTATGGTAGTTTTGGGAAGAACTTCGATAAGGCAAAGCCTTATTTGTGTTGGGAATGCAGTTTGGTTTTGCAGGAGCATACCTCATCACCATGTTAGTGTCAACCATGGAATGAGTCATTTTGTGTACGTTTTCTGTCACAATGCTACTGCAACATTGGCCCTCGCTCCTTTTGCTTTGATTTCTGAGAGGTGCATGCCAGTGCTACCCATCTCAATGTACTTGTATTTTGGTACATGCAACTCTCCCCAACACCATCTTAAACAAATGTATTTGGATCAATTAGTTCATGATGAAACTTTTATACTGGTGTTAGGTGTTCGTGACTTTTACAGTAACAAGTGAAGTCGAACCATCTGATTTGCTTCAACTAAACTCAACTATATTGATTAGGTGTTTGGATTCAATTCACTCAACTTGTTTGATTTTGTTAACTTTTGGTTTAGCTAACTTTTTTATTTTAAAGCTTGCAAATTTGATGACCTAATGTATTGACCTAATATATATTTTTTTTATTACCATTCTATAAATTTATATATTTAACATTCTCGCTGCAATTTTTGCAGGAAAATTAGGTCAAAGATGACATTCCCTTTCTTCTTACAGATAATGGAACTCCGCATTAATGGAGTAATGATCTAAACCCTACAGATAACGGTAGAGAGTAGACATCTAATTTCTTCATATGAAATATTCTATATGACATGTTTGGCTATTTACTTAAAGGAAAACGTTTCTTCAACAACAGATTTTTGACAACAATTTGACAACAACACGTGTCTCACTGTCATTGGTTGTTTTTATTAAATTTTGTTTAAAGATTCATTTTGTTTTGGAGGACATTTTTGGAATAATTTTCAGAAACTTTTTGGCGCTTCTCAGAAACCCTGCAAAAGTCTCTTTCCTCCTTTTCGAAACTCTCTCTCCCCCTTTTCGAAACTTTCTCTTCCCCTTCACCGAAAGATCCTTCAAAACTCTATCTTCGTCATTGAAGTTTCTTCCTTTGAAACTCTCTCCGTCATTGAAGTGGTGTCTCTGTCCACCGTTGTTCGTCCGTCGCTTGGGTCCACCAGTGTCTTTGGAGGAAGTCGTTTCTCTCTCTCTACGCCATTGAAGTGCTTTCTGTGCACCATTTCTCCAAAGCTCTCGTTTTTCCGCTGGCACCGTTGTTCCTTCGTCGCTTAGGTGCATTGTTCCTTCCTCTTTGGTTAGCGAGTGGTTTTGTTGGCATCATTTCTCCAAAGGTATTGTTTTTTCGTATAAACAACCTATAAACAATGGTGCAGAACGTCACTTCTCAACCTATAAACAACCTTCGTGGGTCTTCCATCCACATAGGACTCACCAAACTCGAAATTGCTTGTTATGGACACCTTAAACCATGGCCAACAGGGGGATCAATCCATAAAAACTTGAAAACACAATCGTCAGGACTGCTGGGGAGTGCTTCAGCCATGTCTGGGTAGCACTCCTTAACTTTTGGTACAAAAGGGGATTTTTCCACTGGTGCAGGGAGCACACCCAATAACGTTTAACTCACTCACCCATCTCAAAAAATGAAACATTCAACAAAAATAGAGAATGGGGAGTAGTGTTCATCTATCTAGGGAGTACAGTTGAAGTTTCTGTACAAAATACCCATTTTCTTTTTGTAATCGATTACAGGGGTCTTGTAATCGATTAGCAGAGGAAAAAGGGTAATTTGTACAGAAACTTCAACTGTACTCCCGAGCTAGATCAACATTGCTCCCCAACTCTGTTTTTCTGACCTTTGCTACTTTTTTTGTTCTTAAATTTCTCCACCGAACTCCAAATGACTTGATTCTTTTTTTGTTGGAATCTAGACTCAAAGATCTTTCCAACAAAACAAGAATCAACTTATTTGGAGTTCGGTGGAGAAAGTTTTGAGGAAAACAACCAGCAAAAGTCAGAGGTGGTAGAAATATATAAAACGTTAACTTTAAGGAATTAACTGCACCTACTCAGGTGTCCAAAAATTATAAATTAGTAGTCATTGGAAAGATATTTGAGTCTAATTTCTAATAAAAAAAGAATCACATCATTTGGAGGTCTGTGGAAAAAGTTATGATTAAAATAGTCAGCAAAGATCAAAGTTGACAGCATGGGTTATGCACATCACCTCAATTGGGGAAAACCACCTAAATGGACATTTTTATTTTGAAGAAATCAATGACCTAACCTCATTATTGGTGCAGAGAGCTCACCGAATAAAATTGAACTCACTCACCCATCTCAAAAAATGAAAAATTCAACAAAAATAGAGAATGGGGAGCAATGTTCATCTAGCTGGGGAGTACAGTTGAATTTTCTGTACAAATTACCCTTTTTCCTCTGGTAATCGATTACAGGGGTCTTGTAATCGATTACCAGAGGAAAAAGGGTAATGTGTACAAAAACTTCAACTGTACTCCCCAGCTAGATGAACACTGCTCCCCAACTCTGTTTTTCTGAACTTTGCTACTTGTTTTGTTCTTAACTTTCTCCACCGAACTCCAAATGACTTGATTCTTGTTTTGTTGGAATCTAGACTCAAAGAGCTTTCCAACAAAACAACAATCAACTCATTTGGAGTTCGATGGAGAAAGTTATGAGCAAAACAACCAGCAAAGGTCAGAGGTGGTAGAAATATATAAAACGTTAACTTTAAGGAATTAACTGCACCTACTCAGGTGTCCAAAAATTATAAATTAGTAGTCATTGGAAAGATATTTGAGTCTACTTTCTAATAAAAAAAGAATCACATCATTTGGAGGTCTGTGGAAAAAGTTATGAGCAAAACAACCAGCAAAGGTCAGAGGTGGTAGAAATATATAAAACGTTAACTTTAAGGAATTAACTGCACCTACTCAGGTGTCCAAAAATTATAAATTAGTAATCATTGTAAATATATTTGAGTCTACTTTCTAATAAAAAAAGAATCACATCATTTGAAGGTCTGTGGAAAAAGTTATGATTAAAATAGTCAGCAAAGGTCAAAGTTGACAGCATGGGTTATGCACCTCACCTCAATTGGAGAAAACCGCCTATAGGTGTTTGAACCAAGGTAGTTCAAGTTCATGACAGTTTTTGCACAACTCGTAGAGGAAGAAGTTATTAACTTCTGCAATCAATTTGATCGACAGCCATCTTCTTAAATTACATTTCATTGTATACTGTTATGTATCTTTTCATTTCAAAACTTGTTGTTTCGTGAAATGTCATTACGTTTTTTTATTAATGTATGTGCTTTTTAATATTGTTATAATTTTTCATTACTCAATACCCTTCATTATTTCGTTTATATTTGTTTAATATTGAAGTATTCCAACTTGAAGTGTTCCATTAATGATCCATCCATAAAACCTTCAAAAGACAGTCATAACGAATCCAAAATATTACTGGGGAGTGCTTAAGCCACGTCTGGGTAGCACTCTTCAACTTTCGGTATAAAAGGAGATTTTTCTACTGGTAAGCGATTACCAGCTCCCTGTAATCGATTACAACAACATCAGTTCTTTGTCAATGGTGCAGGAACTCACCTCTCAACCCAGAAACACCTTAACTTGGTCTTTCAATGATGACGAACAAACAACTGCAAAAATGGAGGAGGGAGAACACTGCTATGAAGAGAGAAGTTGAAATGAAATTCAAATCCCTAAAATGGAGAGAGAAGACAGTGATAAGGAGAGAAGATAGAGTTCGAAAACGAAGAGGGCAGTTTCGGAATCCAAACTTCAACCTATTCCAAATCAGATTTTAAATTAAAAAAAAACATTCAAATTCGACCAATTAAAACTTGACACGTGGCGTTGTCAAATCTTTGTCAAATTGGCGTTGTTAGAATATCGCGATCCTTACTTAAATTATAGAACTTTTGTATTTAAAAAATTCAACTGTACACGTTTTCATACTATTTCTAAGCATAAAATAAATTTAACATGCATTAAGTACTTAATTGTCGACATATATCACGCATAATTATGTAAAATGTAATGTTCTGCTTACTTATACAAAATAAAAATAAAGGTAAATGTAATGCATTAACAAAATTATATTTTTAAATATATTTTTATATTTGGATATTTCGAAAGAAATTTTTAAATTCACAAATACTTTTTAAAGCATTTAATTTAATATATATATATATATATATATATATATATATATATATATATATATATATATATTTAAAAATATCTTTCAAAATATTCAATCTAAAAGATGAAAAAGTTGCGAGAATTTTTATTATCTTTAATGAAGGTAGTTTGGGGATATAGTTTTAATGGGGGTGCAGGAAGGAAAAAGCGAAGTGCAGGAAGGAAAGCCTATTGGTGTGTTTGGTGGATGCTTTGCAAGCTTGCTTGGGCTTGGGCCTTAAAGTTGAGACTTCAGACTCTATGGTCCTCTCTCTCTGCTCGGTTAGTACTCCATATTACAATGTTCTTCTTTCAATGTCAGATTTTCATAGCAAGCTAAAACACAATAAATGTTTCTTTTATACACTCGCTACAATCTCTTTAACAAAAACACTTTAAGAAACATGATCAACTTCAAACCAAAAGACGGCAGTTTTAAAAATAAAATATAAAAAAATGTTAAAATTTATAAAAATCTATACACAATAAATTAAAAACTCAAGTTAAAGAAGACATGTATGCTATTCTTTTTAAGAGAATAAATTAAAGTTTCAGTCCTTTTCAAGTGATTGTGGAAATAGTTAAACTTTTAATTGCAATAACATAACCAAACATCAACATCGAATCTTTTATTAATAAAGAAAAGAATTTGATAAGAATATGCTAATAGTATAATTTTTTATTTGGTATTGTCATATGCGATATTTTTTCTATAGTTATTAGTTTTGTCTTTTCTAATCTGTTGTCGACTGTGTAAAATAATAGATTAAAAATATCTAAATCTAAATTAGAAAATTAAAAAAGGCTTTATTATTATAGTCTTTTGCAATGTTGTTTTTCAAATACAAATTTATTTCATAAATCATTTCTCCTTAGTTAATTCACATTATTCTTAATCCTTCCTTTATTTGAAAAATCGAACTGCTGAAAATCAACAACATGGTTTGCCATTAATTAGAAGCTCGTTTACCAATGTAAAAAGCTTGATTAACTGATAGGAATTATTGCATGGCATAGTGATTATGATCTAAATTTAATTATTCGTGATGTGTTTTAATCAATTTTTTAATTATGTCTGTATTGTATATTGATATTGATTTAAGTGTGATTGGAGCTTTGATCATGGTAAAAAGACTATTGAGACCCCATCCCACGATAGCATCACCTACTACAAAGAAAATCGAGACAGAACATCTTCCAATTACCTGAATCTCATATCTAACACAGATTTCCAAGAATAATATGTGATTGTTACTTCTCAAAAAATCTGCAACAGTTATGTATGTTAATTTCATGCTTTCGGTATCCACCTTCTGAAAAGATTGTATCAGATTGCGACAATAGCTGCTGTCGAACACTGCTTTAACATCTCCAGAAAGAAAGAAAATTAACGTTTGATATGAAGACAAATTTTGGGGTTTTAATCGCCTTGTTTTGGATGCTTAATCAGTGATCACAACTTCCACTTTTAAAATATATATCTCTCTTTGCCTTTCTTGATGGCTCAATTCAAAAGTTATTTATAATTATTTAAAATGTTTTGTGGTCTTGATGCACATAAAGTACATTTTTACTTTTATCACTCACAAAATTATTTATTTTATGCTATGTGTACCTTTCCTCAAAATTCCTAACTATGGCCTGTTTTTAAATGGTATGTGAGTCAGTATGCATACAATAATATATTATATATAAGGGAAAATTGTTTTATGTATTGTTATAAGACTTTGACATTGTAATTTAATTGTAAAGTGAAATGTAGGATAAGTTTGCCGATAGAAAAAACGATATAATAATTATTTTAAAAATAATAGTTATTATAACTTTTATTAGTTGATGAAACTCTTTTGAACTCTGCCTACAAAAATTAAACAAGTTATATAATGGTATAGTTTACGTGGATGACTAGAAAACTTCAAGCCACACCAATATTAAACTATTTGATTGTATGATAAGGCTTATGTTTAAGCACATCTCATTACACTTAGTATAGTGCTGTTCGAGTAAGCGTGTAGATAATATTATTTTATTAAATAGTTCATAGGTGTTAATTCTTTTTATTGATCTTTATTCGTCACATTACTTATTTTATGATATTGTTTTCTCTTTTCTTTTAATCTATTTTTCATTTATATAAATAGTAAGAATAGTATTTTCTATATATTCTATATATAGTAACTGTATTGCCTTTTACTGTGTGAGAGTGGAACATATTTTGTTATCAATATCAATCTTGACAAATCAAAATATAATTATGATTTACGGCTATTTATGCAACTATGACAATATATAGTATTCTTTATTCCATAAATCTCAACATCTTTTCAAAAGATAAAATATTAGAAATTATATTATTTTAGTACAAGATTTTTTTTCTTAATTAGTCCTTCTAGAAGTCATCATTACTCTGTTAAATCATATTTCTTGTCTTAATCTCACAGTTAACTAATTATTTTTTATTTTCTATTTTTTAATATATTTTGAGTTTAAAAATTAATCAAATTTAACAACTACAACAAACTCCTTTATTGATTGTCTCACTCTGACACAACAAAATAAATAGTGTTATAACTCATATTTTGCACTGCTAATAAAAGGTGAGTTGCGCACACACATGTTGGTATTTAAATTGAATGAGGAGGACTATTATGCTACACATAAAAAATAAAGGACTAGATAGCTAAATTTGTGCTACATTTTATTAGAAATTCAAAAAGCATATCATACCAATTCAAATATTGTTCAAAATGCCTCTTGTATATTTCTTCATTTGTATCTAATTCAGCTCAGAATTTGAAAAACAAGATCAACAGAAGGCATTGTGGTGTATATTTGGATTGACATAGAAAAATAGATTAAAATGACCTCTCCCACAAAGAATTATATATATATATATATATATATATATATATATATATATTGCTTTTGCTATTAATGGTCTATTTTGGATTACAATTGGGTGAAAAAAATTAAGAATAAAAGAAAATGAGAGGAGATAATGAGGTTATTTAGATTAAAGAATTTTGAATAGATTTGAGTAAATTTTTTGAGGTAGATGTGATTAAATAAAACAATATTTTTTAAATTTTAATTTTGTTTTAATAATATTTTATTACAACTAATAAAAACGTAAATATTAATAAAAAAATTAAAATTAAAATATATTATTTTTACCAAATATTTTTATTTTAATAGAAAATATATATGAAAAAAATATTGTATTTTTTTATTATAATAATAAAATTTATTCATAAATATTTATTTATTATATATTACATACGAATTTAAAAAATTTATGAAATTATTTGAGTATTTTATAATTAATTTAGTAAGAAAAAATCAAGTTATTTAAATTAATTATTAAATATTCAAATAATTTATTTTATAAAATGTTGAAATCCAAATTATTTATTTATTATTATATTATTTATTTTAATTATTTATTATATTATTTATTTTAATTATTTATTATATTATAAGTTAAAAAAAATATATTAAAATATTTATGCATAATCAATTATTTAACATATCATAATTGATTATTCTTGATTTTGCAACTTTCTCGGTTCCATAGCATGGAAGATTTTAAAAAAATGTCTTTAATTTTGTAATTTCTATTTTTATTTTATGTATTTTTCATTCGCAAATATCCATTTCATTTGTTTCCGGTGTTGAAAACAAAGAGGTTGTAAGCGTTTGACCTGTAAAGAACAAACTTAAACATAAAAGACTCTAAAAGGTGAAAATGTATGATTAATTGGATATTTACACAACAAAATAAGGGATAAGCTCAATCAATAGAGAACAACATAATGACAAATACTATATACAATCTCAAAATTTTAGAAGTGATTGAACCGTTTATATGCTCTAATCTCTGTCTTAAATATGTTTCTCGTCAATTTTAAAGAAATTTTGGATACATATTGTACTATAGGATACCTGATCCTCCAACGGTCGTCCGTGAAGCCAATGCAAGATCTTCTCAAGGTCGTAGCGTCATGCGAACACATATTGTCGTCGACCACTAGGTGCTCGACAACCAAATAGTGGCGCTCGACAACCAAACAGTAGTGTCGCGACATGTAGTGCTCGCACAACAAGTCGACCTTCCATATCGACACACAGGACGATCGACATACAAAACGCGATATCTAGTAGGCGGTTTAGCGGTTACGGATGAGCAGTTACACATACGAGCTAACCAACGCCACGAATCACGGAAGTAGTTGACTCAGTGTCAATACACGATCTAGCAGTTACAACTTCCAAAGAATCCACTTCAGTAACGGTCCGGATTTTCAGGTAACGGTTTATTTTACTGTTTTAAATATACAAAGCATACCAGAAAAAAGGTACGTTTTCCCCCAGAGAAAATTAAGAGAGATTATTCTTGATCTAATCACACCCCTGTTGACTTGAGCGTCGGAGTGCCTTTGCAGGTACCCAGCCCATCTTTACTCAGAGAAGCAGAGAAGAGAAAGAGAAATAGCACAATGAGAGCAGTGCAAAGAGGAAGCAGTCCAGAGTTGTTAGGTTCGAATCTTGGTCTCCACATCCCTACTGAAACACATATTATTATAAAACAATAGGAATATAGATAATCTTATATTGGTTATATTTTTGTTGACTTTCGAAAGATAAAAATTGCTATAAAAGTGATAAAATATTAACAAAATTATCAGAATAGAATCTATTAATTCTATTTCTTCATTTTAATTTAATATATCTATATATAATACTTTTGTCATTGTTTTGGTATGCAGTATTTTCTTTAACACGCAATTATTATAACTTTTGATTATAATATAATAATTAAAGGAAAAATTAATTAGTACACTAGTAAAAAATTGGGTTTTTACAGTGCACATTATGCCACGGTTCAACGAAAACCGTAGCATAATGGTGCGCGGTGGCAGTTTTGTAAATAAATCGAACATATATGCCGCGGTTTGGAGCAGAACCGCGGCATATACTCCAGTCAACCATTGCCTTTGACGCCACGTATGAATAAAAAATTAAATAACAGAGTATATGCCGCGGTTCTCTGGGCAACCGCGGCATATACCCCTGCGAATTTATTGCAGGTGCTGACTGGGTCAGAGAATTTGAAAAGTTACAGGGGTATATGCCGCGGTTGCTCAGAGAACCGCGGCATATACCCCCTGTAACGTCTCAACTTCTCTGCCAGTCAGAGAATTTCAGAAGTTACAGGGGGATATGCCGCGGTTGCCCAGAGAACCGCGGCATATACCCCCTGTAAGTTCTGAAATTCCCCAGAAGGCAGTTGGGGAGACAGTTGTGTTGAGCACATTACAGGGTATATGCCGCGGTTCTACGAGCAACCGCGGCATATTCTCCTATCTGAAATTAATTTAATATGAATTTGAAATATTTCGAGGTATATACCGCGGTTGCCCGCTGAACCGCGGCATATAGTTTGAAAATAATTTCAAAAATGCCATTTAGGATTATTTATTTAATAAGTATATGCCGCGGTTGGGCGTGAAACCGCGGCATATACCTATATTATACCGCGGTTAAGTAGTGAACCGCGGTAGATTCCCCCGTCCAGAGTTAAAAATTAAAACTTTGAACAGTGATCGTCTTCTTCCCGCAAGCCTCACTGTTCTTCGCGTTTTCTTCTTCTCCGAACCACCAATCATCTCAGATATTGCGTTTTTCACCGTTTAAACTCAGAATTGTTCGGTCATTATTGATTTTTGACGATAAAAACGAGTTTTAGCCGATCAAAAACGTGATTTCGTTGCGTTTTTCACCCTCTCCGCCGCCGTTGTGTTGCGTTTTTCACCCTCTCCGCCGCCGTTCCTCTTCCAGGTATTTATGTCCTTTTGCATTCTTAACGTGATTTCTTCATTAGTTTTTCAATAATGCTATAGTTTTGGTAATGTATGAAGTTTCTATAGTTTTGGTAATGTATGGTATAATTTTTGCTTTAATTTTGATAATGCATGAAATTGTTATAGTTTTGGTAATGTATGGTATGGTTTTTGCTATAGTTGTGGTAATGTGTGTTGTAGTTCTTGTATTATTTATAAACCTTAAAATATTATTTATGTAATATTTAGGAATATGGATCGAAATTGGATTAATTTACCACGTATTAGTGCTGAGTACGAGAGAGGTGTAGAGGAATTTATACACCAGTTCCTGAGAAGTCACTATTATTCATTAGGAACGCTGCTGCGAAGTATATAGTTAGATTATACAATAGCTCTTAGATTTAGATTTAAACAATGCATTTGATTAGATAGAATTTTCTTAGACTTTGTACTTTATTTGATGTTGAAATACATTTGAACAGGTGTTTGTTATGTTGAAATTGAGATTGTGTACATGTTTTTATATGCAGGTCTGTTTTTGTGGTAGTGGATATCACAAAAACAGACCTGCAATTTTAAAAAACTGCAGGGGAATATGCCGCGGTTCTAACCACAACCGCGGCATATAGTGCTTCGTTTTTTTAAAACCGAGACATATGGCCGCGGTTGTGACACTAACCGCGGCATATTCGTCGGTCTATATGCCGCGGTTGAACCGCGGCATATATTGTATTTTTAAAATTTTTTTTTTTAAAAAAAATCAATTTAGGCAGCGGTTTCCTATACAACCGCGGCATATTCCTGAAGTTATATACCGCGGTTTTAACCGCGGCCTAAAGTGTCTGACTTACTACCGCGGCTGAATATGCCGCGGTTCCGAAACCGCGACGTATAGTGAAAATGAACCGCGGTAAAAGCCCCTCGCTGCACTAGTGGTAATAGAAATGAGTGTTTTCTGACATGGATGAAGTGCGTGGTAGGGGTGGAGAGGACACCGGAATCCGTACTCTCGTTAGCTCACAATACTAATTTCCATTCTCATTGGAACTCACTGCTCATTATTTCACTTCTCACATCACCAACATATTTAAGACTAAATTATATTATAGGTATGATTGATTTTGCATAGAAGAGGTCAAATTATATGTGAATTTTTCATTAATATATTCAAATTATTTTAAATATTTTTCATTTTTCATTCCCAAAATATAGATGTGAGGTTACAAAATGAAATTAATCTGTAGTTTCCATAACTCTTAAAAAATATTTCAGTAAGTTTTTAAACTTCAAGTTATTTTATTGATTTTTTTTAATTTAATAATTACTGTCATTTTAGTCTAAAAATACATGCTAATATTTATCAATTAAATTATATACATGGTTAAAAAAAATTATATTTTCAAGAACTTTTTCGTTAATTTCGATAAACTCTTTTAAAACAGTGATTTGCTCTATATTTAAGAAGAACGTATACGTATACGTTTTGGGTGTAGTATCAGTTTTATAAAATCTTATGTTGTGAGTTTTATGAGCTTCAACATAACAAAATGTGATGAATAAAAAAACATGGGAAAGAATCTGAAACTTCTCTTTTTGGTGCAACACATGATTCAATCGTCCGACACAGAGCTAGTACGCTAAAGAAAATCTTAGACGAATGTTCCCACCTAGTAGAACCCGAAACAAGTCTATGTTTGAAAACTTCCATAACTAGTTACAAGGAGTTAAGTCCAATCAGTGAGAGAGTAAACTATCAACGACGGATCCAAGTCATATGTTGAATGTTGGCTAAGGATTCACCACAAGGTATTAGCCAACTAATTAGCGATTGACTGATGTTATAATCTGCTTGCCTGTAATTAAGACAGAGAAGATTGAAAGAAACAAGACAAAGGCATGAAACAGTGAATAACCATTTTCCCTTGGCGTGAACTAATGTCTAGTGAATTAGAAAGCATTAAGAAAATGATGGTGACGTATTAATTCGTAGTGATGAATGGTAGCAAGTCTGAACAGTCGAAAATCAGCTTTTCCTCTTTCATGTTTCTTCATTATTTCTAAAAGAGCAATAATATATGGACGAGAGGCACGACCAAGTTGCCCTCATTGCATGTTCCAAGCTTTTGACTGCTGACGTGTGTTGCTGTTGATGTTGCATGCTGAATGGGAAGCAACTACCCACAACCAGCCAGCTAGCAAATTAACAAGTGGAAATTCTGTATTACGTGCAAGCCAAGAACACAAATAATGCAAATTAAATCACAAACTGCAATTTTCACCTTTAACTAATAATTCTCTTTTTCTTTTCTTTCTTTCTTCTTTTATAACCCATCTTTACATGCAATGCATATGTCTATATATGTATGCATGAAAAAGGTTATACTTGAATTCTGTAGAATTCTTGTTCTTTATTCATTCTACAATTTTAGTCAAACCGGTGAAACTATGGTGGCAATTAGTTGCACTCACTGAAAGTTTTATTATTTTCTTACATCTTCTACGAGTCAATCATATTACGATAATAAATTAGCATATCTATATGGAAAAGTATATCCCATATCTATAAAAAGAAATAATGAAATCTATGTACATCGTATATATTAGAGAGAAAAAATGCATATGAAGTTTATGGCCTCTTTAGAATTGTTTTACAAGTGAAAAAAAATCTGGGTTCAAGTTTTTGAATGTCAAAGGATTACACCCTACCAACAGGTCAGAAATCACCTTTAAGAAACTAAGACTAGGATTATATAAAGGGCTAATATTATGAATCATTTTTCCAAAGTCATAACCAACAAAGATTTGTTTCACTAGACTTTTCTCAATAAAAACTAGTTTTCCTTTATACACACTAGTTTTTCTCCCTCTATATTCCAACAATCTACCATACTATCTATAACATTTTCAAAACTAATGAGAAGAAAATAAGATCAATCCACATCATGTTAGTCAACTGGATTCGTATTTCTTTTTATTAATTTTATCTTTTTGGTCATTTTGTTTTTAACTTTGGAGAAATATTATTCTTCCACGCCTTTTCAAATATTTCATACTTATCACATCCACGCTTTCTCTTTTCAAACCCTTTTGTCCTAGCTAATCCTTTATATCTATCTTAATATTTCTTAGCTAAATGTAAATTTTTATAGTAATGTAGTTTATCAATCAAATAGTTCACTCCTTCCAACTCACTCCAACCCATTCACTCTTTATTTCAATGAAATGAGAAACAACATTTTTGAACTGCTTGCAAAATTTTCCTCAATTTCTTTTTGTTTTTTATCTGGTTATTATACCATTTTGATTGACTTAGACCGCATGCTTGTACAGCAAACAATTATGGTGCAAAAAATCAGGTTAGTATATACCTCTTCTGTTTTCTGATGCAATTAGATAAATTAAGAAGATGCAAAGTAAAAGTTACCAATACAATTTCATCAATTTTTAAGAAACGTGGTTATGTATCGTCTTGTTTTAAAAGAAATAAAAATAGTAATATTTTGGTTTAATGTCTCGGTAGGTCCCTATTTTCGGCATAAATTTCAAATAGGTCCCTTTTCTTTTCGGCGTTTCAATTGGGTTCTTTTTTGTGTAAAATTGGAGCAATTAGGGGTCTGCCGTCAAATTAGACAAACGGCCGTTTAAGTTTGCCTACGTGTTATTAAAAATGATTTTGAATTAATTTTTGTATTAAAAAATGGATTTGTTCTTCAAGGGCAAAAAAGGAAAACTGGGGCAAACCCTTTTCATATAATCCTCTTCATATCATCTTCTCTTTGCCATTCCTCTTATAACCTCCAATCGCACCTCACCGGCGTTAGCCACGACAAACAGTGGAAGGAGCAGCCTTACGCACCTGCAGCAGCGCGACGAATCGAACATCTACCACACAGATTTGCGTCTCACAACACCTCCATTACAGATCTTGCGTTTGTGATAGATAGTGATATCACTTTCAAGAGTAAAGAATGGGTGACAAGAAGAAAAAGGCTCAGATGTTTGTGAAACTAGTGTCTGCTGCCGGCACTGGATTTTTCTATGAAAAGAGAAAGCCGAGACAGTTCACAGAGAAGCTTGAGTTTCGAAAATTTGATCCTAGGGTTAATCGTCATGTTCTCTTTACAGAGGCTAAGATGAAGTGATTTGGTACCTTGTATGGCTTCATTTCCCTTTAACTGGATCATTCTTATACTTCTCTCAAAGGGCTTTCTATGTTTTTGTTGATTTACCTTGATTTATGTAGTTCTGGGTTAGATTTGTTCGGTTTAGATTAGGAAATTACCTAAATAAGAGAGGACTGTGGCAGCTTTGTGTTAGAGTTTTGTAATGATTGTTTCAGAGAGGACAGTTTATAATTAACTGTCCAGTTGCCTTTTCATTGTATAAATTCTAAACCTCTGTTCTTGTAAATGTGACTTTGAAGAAATCAGAGTGAATAATATTGTTTCTGTGCTTTTTACTCTCTCTTTCTCTGTTCATCTCCTTCAGCGTTCGGCTAGGGACGTTCGTTCTCCAGTCGCACATGTTACTCATACCGTTCGGTCATCCACGCTGCAGTACTGTGTGTTCGTAGCGTTCGTCTAGGGACGTTCGTTCTCCAGTCACATACGCACTCATACCGTTCGGTTGTGACGCTAGGTGCAAACCCTTGGTTTTCCTTCTTTTCCCAACAAATCTGGAATCAACACTCTAACTGCTCAACTTCAATACAACCTTTAATATTGTCGTTTTTGGTCAAGCATTGGTTACCACTAAGTGGCATTGTTGTTGGAATAGAATGTCTAACTTCTGTTCATATTCTCACTGGCCCTCTGTTTGTTTGCTTCGTTTATTCTTGGATTATGCCAGCTCAAGTAAGGCACTTAAAAGTTAGTTTGCAATTACGGTTGAGCTCAATTATGTAGAGATTTTTTTCCCAGTCTCTGCCTACTACAACCATACAAACTCCAACCTTTGACTCCTCTCATCCGTAACCACCTCAACGCCTTCATCATCTATCATACACTTCTCACACTACTCACCTGTATTCACTAGGAACCATCAAGAACCACTCGGGCACAAATAAAACAAATTTTGAGTTTCTCTTCATGTCTCCAACAGTCAAAAAACAGGAACAGTGAGAAGCACGGTGAAGTTAGGTTGTCGGAGAAGAGCGAAGAAGGAGAAGGTCGCGTTGACGCTGGTAAATCTTCCTCCTATGGTGACCGTCATCGCCGGTGGCTGTCCTATCTTGACGGAGCGTGGTCGCGCAACGGTCGCCTGACTGGAGATCTCGAGGGGTCGCGACGGTTGTGGACGCTGGTGCAGGAGTGCTTTGCCCGAAGTGAAGCGGGGCGCTGGGAGAAGCCATGGTGGTGACCGGCGTCGTCGCCGGCGGTCCTGATAGCGAATAGCATCGTGACCTCTTGTAAGTTCTTCATTCGGAAGGGATTTCCCCTCCGCGCTTCCAATCGAAGAAGAAAAGAAGAACCGCGCTTCCAATCGAAGAAGAAAAGAAGAAAAGGGTTTGCCCCAGTTTTCCTTTTTTGCCCTTGAAGAACAAATCCATTTTTTAATACAAAAATTAATTCAAAATCATTTTTAATATATAACACGTAGGCAAACTTAAACGGCCGTTTGTCTAATTTGACGGCAGACCCCTAATTGCTCCAATTTTACACAAAAAAGAACCCAATTGAGACCGAAAAGAAAAGGGACCTATTTGAAATTCACGCCGAAAAGAGGGACCTACCGAGACATTAAACCTAATATTTTTGCACATTGTAGGAGTAACAGTCATGTAACTGGAGCACTGATTGTCTTATAAAATAAAATGTTTGTCCCATAACATAGAAAGGTGATTTTTTTTTATTGTATTTGTAAAGAAAAAAATGAAAAATAATATCAAATAGGTGTAAAAAAACTTAGTGTCAAAATACTATTGTGCTTATTTTATAGTATGAATGGGATGGGTGGATCGAGATAGGTAAAATAGAGAATAAAAAATAGAGTACAAAATTAACAAATATAATAAGTGTGCGATAAAAATGAGTATAAGAGGAATTGAATAAACATTACAATTTTCGCTGAAAATCCATCCAAATGAATAGTCATTGTTGGGCTATGAGAGTAAAATTCCATTTAAATTTTGAATGAGAAACAAAGTTAGGGAAATTGGTGGGAGTTTCCGACAGTTTATATCAGTATAAACAACAAACAACAGATGAGATAGAAATTAGATATGAAAAATAATATATAAGAAATTTGTAATTTGTAATATGAAATATGATTAATGAGAAATTAGTGATAAGAAAATATGATAGATTGATTCTGATAGCCGCTTCCCCCGGAGGGGAGGGCGGGGACATAAAAATTAAGCACAAGGATGTTGGGTGCTTATTCTAATTATAAAAATACAACAAATAAAAAACATAACAACACGCACTTCAACCACCCTGCGCAGAAACAACTAAGTGCGCTTCTGTCATAATCACTTTTCCCAATTAATATATGTAATTAATTAAATAATAATTTCCATTTGTATATATATAAAAGGTATTACGTGAAGTCAATTCTTCACGCACATAAATAATTGATCATACTATTTGATTGTTTTCTTCTTCTGAAACTAGGATATCTTCATATCTAAAAATTCTAAAACTAATAATCACCTAGTTAAGACGTAGATATCATTAAAAAGATAATTTCTATTTATATTTTGGATTTCAAATTTATTATAATTCATGTGTTACAAAAACCATAATCTTATAAAGATCTTGAACTTTAATTGTAATTATCCTTCAAAAGATTAGTTTTACATTACAAACTAATTCTTAAAAAAAGAAATTCTTTGAAATATGTTTGGACTTGAGATAGAATTGAATCGGTTAACTTTAAATTTAAAGTTTGAAAACATTTTAAACACATAAATAATGAATAATTTAAACTTTTTCACGACAACATTTTTTTTTCTTTCCTTTTGAAAGTTAAAAAAAAGCACTAATCCAATTAAAAAAGGTTAACACTTCCTTAACCTTTTTCCATCTAATTTAAATCCATTAATAATATATAATACAAATATTGTATATTGTCATTTAATTACAGGTAGTTTACATATTTTTTATCAATAAAGAAAAATATTATATTATATGGAGAAAACTTAAAATAATATATATCTATAAATAAGGAAAAACTCCATGTATTTCCCATTCTTAGAAGCCTACAAAAATATTCTTTATCTCTTTGATCACAATAAAACTTCACTTCACGATGAAGAAAGTCAATTATTGGTTCAAGGTAATCAGAGATGTTATAGATAATCATGTTGATTTTTTAAAATAATTCATAATTAATTCAGGATTTAAAAAAAATTTATAGCACAGAAACAAACCTAAATCGTTTTCAAACCCCCGATATAAACATATTATTGGGAACCAAAAGTTGCTGCAACATCTGTAATGCTCTACACGTATACATTACCGCATATATTCTAAATATAGTACTACTATTCCTCTTTTACGGAGGAGTGGAATGTGGGAAATTAGTTATATGATACTCAAAAATAGTTGTAATTTTCATTAGTTTTTATATACAGGATATACATTACAATAATTTTCATACAGAAATAAATTTATTGACAAATTCAAAATTATTTTATGTATTTTATCAATGAATTTTAGAATTTAAATTATCGATGAAAATTTCTATAAATACAGATATAATTTGTATTAATGATTGGTACTTTTGTTAGTAATGTATGTGATGATTTATTTCATTAGTAAATTATAATTCTGAGTTTTAACATATTTATCTATATGTAAATGAATGGCAAAATTCTCCTAAATCTAACTCATTTTATTTATATTGAAGGAAAATGAATGAGAAGAAGAAAAGAAAATGAGGAGAAGGTGGAGGTGGAAGAGAAGAAGCATGATGTCAAGGTCGGTAGTAACAATGATAATTAGAGTAAGTAGAGGAGGACGAGGGATACAAAGAGGAAAAAAGGAAGAGAAGTAGGAAAGAAGAAGGAGAAGGATGAGTCAAAAGTGACAGTAATTGACTCATGTGGTGATGACGATAACAGTGGAGGCGTGGATAAGAGAGGAGGAGAAAAATAAAAAAATGACATAATCATTATTTTTACTGAAGAATTTTATCCATTATTAGAATTTATGAGTAATTACTAGTAGATATGAATTGATGAATATTTATTAATGGATGTGTGACTGTTGATAAAATTCATCATTGATCGACAAATTTTTAATTATCAATAATCCATAAGTAAAATTGAATTATCGTATATCTTTTGCTATTACTATGCAATTCTCTTTTAATAATACTACTCTATATTTAGAAACTGAATATTTGTGTTTCAAGTTAATATTTACATCTTCATAATTACACCAAATTTCATCATGCATTAATAAGTAATCGTTAACGTGAATATTTATCCCTCATGATTTCTTTCATAACTTAGTCGTTAAAGACGTTTATAGAGTAATACTACATCGGCCACAAAGATTGGTTGAGATATGAGGTTCTTATTACCTTCAAAAGAAAAGCAGAGTTTATTCTTTGGAACCTTATTCTACCTCTTTCCATTATTAAAATAAATTAAAAAAAAGCACTAATAGATATTAATTAAAATAATAAAATATACAGTAGTAAGCTTGCATTATGTTATAATTTATTTTTTAACTTCTTGCATGACAGATACAATAGTGCTTCAAAATCTGTCCTAAACGCGGATTATTCTATGGCGGCTAGCCTTGGCAGTAGTTCGAATGCTGAATTAAGCAAAAGCTTAATCAATAGTGAAAATGAAATCAGAAGGTGGAGTTTGTGCGGTGAAAGTGATGAGATAAGGTGAAAAAAGCATCAAATTGAATCGAGGAAAAGGGGAAAAACGCACCAAAGAAATCCAACTTGACAAAAAATCTCATCAAATTTAACAACACCTAGAAAGTGATAACTATATATTAATGGATGAACCCATCGCTATTGCGCGAGTTAATTAGCTGTTTGATTATTTTTTATACATAGTGGTGCATGTCTACAAAAAAGACGAATATATATCTCAGTAGGAAATTATATATATTAATGTAGAATGTTTTACTGGGGATGAAAGGAAAATGCATTGTCAATTTCACTCCTTATCAACTTAAATTCGAAACACCAATATAAAATTAATAACCTAAAGATTAAACTAACGTAATAAATGGTTTGTGCTTCACGTCGATAGTGAATCTTACGCGGTCTATTTTAGTGTTTTTTTCGTAGGCTTTTGAAACTAGATTGTTATGTTCGAATCAGTATCACATTCGACATAATCTTCTTTTGGCTGAAGTTTTGAGTCATTTAAAACCTACACCAGCACAATTTTAAAAGAGTGATATGTCAAATGGTTTGGAAATTGTCCTTCTTACGTTACGTACTCTATTACAATGTTGAAGAAAGAGTTATCACTTGAATCACCTGTCATGGATATCATATGATATAACGGTTAAAAGAAGAAAACAAAAAGAAGACGCAAAAAACAAAGAATATTTTATCCTCTCCAGAAAACAAACAAAAAGAAGACCAGCAACTCGGAACTTTTTTCAAAATGAAAAAAAATGTAACATATTAATGATGATGCAATAAATTATTATTTTTTAAAAAATTGTAGAAAAATAGCATGATATATGGGAGCAGTCTAGGTGATTACATCATCAGAAAAAATAATTAATTAATTTGATTTAAACTGAGAGAATGGGTTAGAATGATTAGGTTTATAGTGTTTGGTGGAAATTCAAACTTGGGTTCTACGGGTGGCTCACCGTACGTATGTGTATGCATGGTGACATGGTGCGCAACCTAATTCTACGAAGTGGCCACCCAGTTTTCCACTTAGTCAAGTGGCAACTGTCAATTTTTCCACAAACTATGTTTGTGCACTCTCCGCTGTGATACTGCTTACGACTCTCGCATTTGGTCTCTTCCCAATGTTCCACTGCACTATTACCTCCTCAATTTTTCCTCCTTTTCTTTTCGCCCCTAATTTTCATACCAAACACCGACTACTTACTCAATTAATCAATCACCCTTTCTTTAATCTCCTTCACTCTGTTTTTGCCATTGTAGCAATCTGATACGATTCTTGAATTCTTCAAAGAAATATTAGCTCCACCACGCGATTAACTTTATCAGAAAATCTGAATCATGTACTTAACATCAGTTTTTTTGTTAGGCTGTACTTGGCTCGAGTGTACTTAACCGTATGCCACAATCAAACGTCACTTTCTCTTTCAAAAAATGGGTGACACGGGTGATCTTAATGATGACAACAGTTCAGGAAAAATTTCCATAAACCATGTCTTTAAAGTATTGTGATTTTTGAGTAGTTTTGCCGTCCACCTACAAATCGTCATAATGCATGAGAGAAAGTATGTTATTTGAGGATGAAAGTTGACAATGTGATACTCGAATTCTAATATATATATATCTATGATATTTAAGATACCAAATGAAGAAATAAGATTTTGTTGTTTGAGGAAAGTTCGTATATAACATAATCTTGAACACACCCTTAATGTATTCTTTATCATTAGTTAAAATTTTATTAAATATCACAAAATTTTTAAGTGTCTCACTAGATAAGAAGTGGTTTTGAATCGCAATGTTGTATTCCTACAAGGTTACAGAAACAAGTAAATGTTACATGCAAACATATACATATTAAATGTGGGTGGTGAAATACTGGCTTATAAAGAAGTCATATTCTTTTACTCTTTCGTCTTCATTTATTTCAAAATAAATAATTTTTCAAATTTATGGTACAAATTTTGACAAAACTCAATGATAAAATAAACTAATCTTAAATGGAAATAGCTATTTATAAGAACATTGTCTGAAAAAAAGATAAAAAAATATATTTTTTTTCTCAAAAAACTAAAACAAACATGTACTGCCGAACGTGTTAAAAGTTAGTAGAAAGAAAGAAAGAAAGTTATTTACGAATTACTTTTTAAGGAGTGCCATATGTGTGTAAACAAAGTTTGAGAATATGGAAAGAAAAGAGAAAATATGAAACAAGATGGTTGATTCGGTTAAAAGAGATAAAAACAAAAGATAAGTGCATGAAAGTTATTACAGAAAATCATTACAAGAATGACATTACTCTTCTTTTCTTCCCAACAAATTATGTTGTGCACACGACGCAAATTCGCTTTCACATGTAAAGTATGCAGTGTAAAGATAAAATAAAAGTAAACAATTAGTTTTGTCACTGAAAAATGCATTCACAAAACTGTACATAAAAATATTGTTCACCATTTATAAAGAATTTTATTAACTCAGATAGAAAAAGAAAATATTACATAAATAAAAAAAACATGTAATATATATGTATATGTATGTATATATTGACACACTAATCACATCATGCACGGCCCCCGCCTACTAGTTTATGTTAGTACTGCTGCGAAGGAACGTGTAAAGTGGAATTATAAAGCTGCTTTTTGGATTATAAATATAATTAAATATATTCAGCAGTTGAGTATAAATATTATGATGGCCTTCATTTCTTTCGCAGTGAGTTTCAGATAAACAAAATCAAGCAGAAGCAGTTTCACTTGATCCCGCAGACGTAGCTCGGGATCAAGAACTAGAAAGAGAGAGTTATCAAGAAGAAAAAGATGGGTGAGTGGTTGAGAAATGCAAGGCCCTATCTGCTGTTATTGGCTGTTCAATTTGGTTCTGCTGGGATGTTCATATTTGCCATGGATGCTATAAAGAAGGGTATGAGCCATTACGTCTTCATTGTCTACCGTAACGCCATAGCCTCTATAACTCTCGCTCCCTTCGCCTTTGTTCTTGAAAGGTATCTTCCACTTACCTTCCATGCATGCATATACATCATTTGACACTTTCGCATTTAATGTTTTCTGAATAATATACTAAGCATATTTAGCTCTTCTAAAACAAATATTTTTGCAGGAAAGTTAGGCCCAAGATGACTTTCAGAGTATTTTCAGAGATTATGGCACTGGCTTTCTTCGAGTATGATTCTCTTACACCTATTCAACTTTCACTTTCTTATTATTGTTTACTTAATTAAATTATACGATGCTACTTGCAGAATAATACTGGATCAGTGTTTCGCTCTGTTGGGCATGAAATTCACGTCTGCTTCTTTCTTATCTGCTGTCATGAACTCTGCTCCCTCTATTACTTTTGTCATGGCAGTCATTCTAGGGTAAGTATTCCATCAAGTAAGAATAATAATAATAATAATAATAATAATAATACAAGTTATTTTCACTTTTACAACATTTTTTTTATCAAACTTTCTTTCTATTTTTGTCTACCTTCCACTCACATATACCCTAGAAATAAGATGCACATGTAGCTAGCAACTTTTTATTTATCTATTATAAATATTCCATTTATATTTAATATTTCCTCTTATTTTCCTTCCTGTCACATCATTTAATTTGTTATACACATTCCTTCGTCTTCAAACTCTGTCTTTCTCTGCGAGAAGATGCCAAATACAGGTCTATAATGCAACATTATCAAAACAATTGTATTTACCTGCAAGCTTATCTAATAAATAAAAGAAAGCCTCTGAATAATTGTCCATAGGGTATTGGTTAGTAATGGATCAAAATGCTTCTATAGAAAGGTTTAGGTAAAGTCCCACCAACGCTAGTATTGTCTTTGGTAGTATAAATTTCAAGAAAACACCGAATATATTAATTCATTGTTTTTAAAGTCCGAGAATCAAAGAAAGATTTATAAAACTAAATATAAAGCTATTAAATTTATTTATTTTAAAAATATCTAATTAAAATATATTATTATAAATAATATGAGGATTCAATTTTTTCATAGTATAATTTTCATACACGCTCTTCTCTGATTTATAAGTACCACTTTCTATCATCTTTGAAGCTTGATATGACGTAACCTTGTAATGGAGTGATGTCCTTTTCCAATACTTTTTATGTACCATTTTTCTTAAAGAGAAAAAAATTAAAAACATAAACTTGAACGGTAAGCTATAGTTATAATTAATTCCATTTCCTTGAATCTTAATATCCTTCTTATGAATTTCGCTAGAAAGAAATTAAGAGTATGTTTGTACGTCATTTTCTAAGTTTCCCAGCACCCACTTTAGCAGTAGAAAACGCATAACGAGTCCTCTTCTAATTTCAACTTACCACTTCCATGTCTACAGCTTACAAAACACTGTATTACAAAATCAAGCGAGACACGGAACTTTTATGTTTTAAACTGATTAACTAAGTGATGATCTTATTATTATTTTGTTTTTTTTATCAAAGCTTCATAACACATTTGTTATGTAATATCAATTCTTATTGTATGAATCAGGTGCCTTGATATAAGAGAGAAAAAATAACATAAGTGTATTTAGGTATACTTTATGCAAAGGATAAAAGATGTAAACCAATATTTATGAAATGTGGAAAAGGTACAAAATTATAATGACCAGAAAAACACGGAAAGTTTCAGCCACAACATATAATTTTAGGTGGAGTGTTTCAGCCACAATATAGATATGCTTAATGCACCTTTCCTCTTGATTCAATCTAGCATTCAAAACAAAAGCACTAGTGCGAAAAACGTATAGACACGTAATAACGACAAAAGCACAAATCTTCTTTTTTGTTTTATGGGTTGGAAGAGAATCATAGTTATAAACATTTAATTTTTTTTTTTTAATGAGCAGAATGGAGCACATGAAAATTAAGGAGGTAGCATGTCAAGCGAAAGTGATTGGCACCGTAGTAACATTTGGAGGAACCTTGCTTATGGCACTGTACAAAGGCCCCGTCCTCAGTTTCATGAGATCTTCGACCAGCCATGCTAGCCAAACTGAGAACGTGACCAACCCCACTGGCAACCATTGGGTAATAGGAACAGTGTTCCTCCTCATTGGTTGTGCAGGCTTTTCTGCATTTTACATATTACAGGTATATAACGCACCTTCTTATAGTAATTAAGTTTCACATATAATAATAAGATGAAATATCTGTGCATATCTTTGGAGAAATTAATGATTGGTGGTTTGGTGATATGTAGGCCATAACATTGAGAAAATACCCAGCAGAGATGTCGTTGGCCACTTGGGTTTGCTTTGTAGGAGCACTTCAAAGCTCTATTGTTGCAATCTTCGCAGAACGCCACCACCCTCATGCTTGGTCCCTTGGTTGGGACACACGACTCTTTGCCCCTGCTTACGCGGTCAGTGCTTTTGGATTGGATTCATAGTACAGTAATAAGTACCTAACACAACTGTTTGGTCTGAAAATGACACCATAATTTACGACACCATCCTAGTTGCAGTTGTATTGCACCCATGCTCCCTTTTTCTAACCTTATTGTTTTCTTAATCAGTGTTCTTAACCTACTACTGATTCATTACAGGGAATAGTTACATCAGGAGTTCAGTATTATATACAAGGCATGGTGATAAAATCCATGGGTCCAGTTATTGTGACTGCTTTCAATCCTCTGCGTATGATCATTGTTACGGGCTTGGCCTGCATCATCCTATCTGAGCAACTCTACCTTGGAAGGTACTACAAATTAAGTAGCAAATGGTTCAATTCACATCTTCATCGTCCAGATTTTTTTCTTCTCTTTACTAACCCTATTAATTTCCCTTATTTGTGTGCTTGATATATCAGTATAATTGGAGCAATAGTTGTTGTGCTGGGGCTTTATCTAGTAGTGTGGGGAAAAGCTAAAGAACGCAGAGGTCTGACGCCACCATCTCCTACAGAGGGTAACTTTCCCGAAGATCAACGACAGCTACCGGTCACAGCTCCAAGGAATGATAACGATGACAATAAGGCTTAAGTAGTGCATGGCCATAATATAAAAAAGTGACGTGGAAGGCACAATATAATGAGATGAGAAAGTCAGAAAAAATTAAGTAGGTCCCGGCTATGTCTAATGAGACATTGGTGTAGCATTTCCGTACAACTGGTTTAATGTCAATGTCATGCAATTTACTCATATATACCATGAAATTGGTGGGACAGGTGTCATGACCATGCATGAAATTCATCATCATCATCATATATATATATATATATATATATATATATATATATATATATATATATAATTAATTAATTAGTGGCCCTTTTAGCTTCATCATTGTTCTATAGTTGTATAACTTATTTTCTCTATTATGGACTAATTTGGATTGCCACTTTTAAGTATTACATTTCAGGGCTATAAAAGAAATTAACACCATATAAACTAAAGGTTGCAGATTCTAATGCAAGTTTAATCTCCAGCTTCTACTAATATATCCGGCATCATGGTTAATTGAACAAAATAACATACTTTTACGAGGAATTAAACTAGTGCTGATTTCATATATATTATTCGAATTTGGTTATTTTTGTTCAAAATTAATCACTTCTCTATCCCGAACATTTTATTGCAGGTAAAATGAAATGTTTATGATAAGTATTCCGAAGTCAAATTTGTGAGAGTCATAGAAAGTTTACTATTTTTATAATGCTGTAAAAATCTATATAATAAATAGGAGGTAAACGAGTAACCAATCATTGTAAATTCAACTATGACCGTTTTTAAAAAATATTAATAAGTTTAGTTTATTATGATAATTTTTGTCATAATAAGTTCAACTTATCATTATAGGTATTAGGAGACCTATCATACAAAATAAATCTACTATAACAAGTATTTGGAGATCTGTCATAATAAATGGGCTTACTATAACAAGTATAACTGGATTAGTACGTTTAAATTTTATTTTTCATAGTAAGTTTAGTTTAGTTTTACCTTATTCTTGTTTATTCAATTTATTTGCAAATTTCAAACAATTTATATACTACAGAAAACGTGCTAATTATCTACGACCTTAAACCGACGGCCTCAATGCCTTCGATAATGCTTGGTCGACATAAATTACCGCCAGTCTCAAGGCCTTCGGTAATGTCCATGATGGTTTAAGTCACGAGAATTGGGTATTCGTTCGTACCTTTTCCCAAATTTTCCAATTTCCCTCTCCTTTGTTCTCTTCTCTGAAGCTTCCCCCTTCCCTTCTGATAATGCTAAATTTTACCATTATTTAAGCATCATTTTAGTAGCAAAATCAACTCCTTTCTAACTTATAACTTGTTTATTCCTCTTCTTTTGTCTTGTTTTCTAAATAATTGTGTTTTTGGCTACTTTGATGTACTTTCATCAATAATCCCTTATTTTGCAGCTAAAAATGAGCTTGGAAGAGTCTCCAAGAATGTATAGAGATGAACCAACCACAAGGCACACAGAAACGCTCGTCGCACATGCAGAACTCAGATAGAAGTGGACGCTCGTCCTGGAAATAGAGAGGACGCTCGACCACAGAAGTGGACGCTCGTCCAGCGCAGGCTAGAGAGAACGAACACTCGTCCAGAGTGGAAGCACGAGCGGACGCTCGTCTAGAAGGCAGAAGAGAGGACGCTCGTCCAGCGAGCAGAAGTGGACGCTCGTCCTGGAAACAGAGAGGACGCTCGACCACAGAAGTGGACGCTCGTCCAGCGCAGGCCAGAGAGAACGGACGCTCGTCCAGAAGGCAGAAGAGAGGACGCTCGTCCAGCCAGGCAGAAGTGGACGCTCGTCCAGCCAGGCAGAAGAGGACGCTCGTCTTGAGAGATGCGCAGTGGACGCTCGTCCAGCGAAGAAACGAGAGGACGCTCGCCCAGCAGAAGCGGACGCTCGTCCGCTTTCAGTTCCAGAGTGGCTTGCGCCCGGGTGTGACTTTCCAGAGAGTCTCGCGCCCGAGCGCGATTTTTACTGATGTTGCAGACAGCTTATTTGACCCAGAAACGCGAAGGGGTTTGGGTCTTTGGTTCTTTGGAGGTGCAATTTCACGGCTGGAGCTCATGGAGGGCGTGAGGAGCTTGTGGGAACATCTCCTCCTCTTCCTTTGGGTCTCCTTCTTCTTCCATCTTCCATGTTTGTAAGCTTTAGGGTTCTCCATGGAAATGGAGAACCAGATTCATCTTGTTAGGGATTGATGTAGCCTTTGAATTCTTGTGTAATTGTTGAATGATTTGAATATATATATGCCTTTTCTATCAATTGCTAGTATTCTTGTTTCCGATCTTAAAGCTTGCATGTAATGGGGACGTTCATGACTTGATTTTGGGGTTTTATGGATTATGGGGACGTAAGATGAAACCTTGAACTGAAATAGGAGTCCTTGTGGGTCATTGATTCTAGGGATGGAAGATGATTCACATGTTGTCTTAGATCCTAGTTCTTAATGCGGGTTTTGCTTGTTAGATTGTCCAAGGGATTGGAGTTTGATAAGGAAAACCTAGGCTCTTTCACCTAAGGGATTAGGGCTAGAGTGTTTTAGTGGATTGACTTTAGTAAATTGATAGAGAGGAGATGAAATTGGTTATACACAAGAGTGCATTGGTGAAAACTAACCTTAGCAATGTCATTTCACACCATTTCTAGTCTTTCCATTTCCAAGTGCCTTCAATACCAAAGTCCAACCTTGTAATTATGTATGAATTTACATTTCTGCACTTGTTTTGTAAATTGATGTTGTGTTCTTGAGTCTACATGAGTTGTTAATCGCACCATTCTCTAGTATTACGAGTTTCTTGGGAAAACGATACCCGGTCTTACCGGTTTATTACTTGAACGATTCGGTACACTTGCCGAATTCGAGCCCAACAAGTTTTTGGACTAACACCTTCCCTATTCTGTTGGTGCCCTCCATTGTGCCCTCCAATATTGAGCGATTATGGGACAAGTGAGGCTTGGTTGGTTGACGCTGGTTTGGGGATTCTTTGGCTGGGATTGAAGACGGCGGTTTGGGGGTTCTACGCCTAGGTTCGTTGAGGCCGGTTTGGTGGTTCTGCGGTTTGGTTGGTTGACGCCGATTTGGGGGTTTTGCGGCTGGGTTCGTTGCGCAGGTTTTCGGGTTCGTAGGAGATGTCCGGAATGCGGGCAACGAGAGTCTCACTGTCTAGTGAAGGCTGGTAGATCTAGAGCGAATAGCATTGCAATGGTGATGGACGCGTTACGGCTGCTTTCGTGGTGGCTCTGCCGGTCTGCGAAGGGGATAAGATCACGATTAGGTGACTCTCGCGAGGGGTGTGCTTTCTGTGTGTTTCGTGTTTCTGCTCTTGCGAAATTGGTGGCGCGGGGAAGATGGCGGCTCTGGAGCGACGGCGGCGAGGGAGATTTAGGGTGGAGGGGAGGCACGATGGTGATCCAAGATGCATCGGCAACGTCTGAAGCTTGACAGTATCAACGACGGGTTCATCGGATGGAGGTTGATGAAAGGTACAGTTGTTGTTGATCTTCGATTTGGATGGTAGGATGAAAAGGGATTTGGAAATTAGGGATGTGTTCTTGGGTTGAATGCACTAAATTTGATGGATTATTGGGTTCGCTATGGAGCCTTGATGCTTTATTCTGTTTGTTTTGTGCAGATGGATGATCTTGATATCAGATGGGGCTTGTTTGATGGAGCTGTGAAACCTTGGAAGACTGGGTTCGGATCACTCTTGGTGCTGAAAAGATTTTACCACAAGCTGGGTTGGCTGGGTAGGAGGGGACTTAGTGGATGCTGCAAAAAGGGCCATGGTATCTTATGATTACTAATTGTTGCCAGCAACCTTTTTCTACTTGTTTACGGCAGTAGCAATTTGTACTTGAACCTTGGGTATTGACTTGTCTATGTTTTCTGATATTAATGTCCAGAATGTTTTTATACTTGCTTTAATCCCTTCCTATTTTCATACTTGCTTTGTTCTTGAAGCTTTGAGATAAATAGGAAGTCTGGTGCAATGCGGGTTGAGACCTTTCACCACGCAGAAAAAGACAAAGTGGAACATTATATTCTTGAACTTCTTGTATGGCTTCATCGCTTGGTTATCAAAAGTAAGGCAGGAAGTGATACTGGCAAAGTAAGGTCTGCCACCAAGTACCCTGTTGGCATTGCTTTGCAAAAGATAAATGAACAGTCTACAAATCCAGTATTATCATTATTGAAACTGGATGAGCAAAACATGTTGCAGGATGTAAATACGAAGAAACCTGTTAGACGAATCAGTGAAAGCTTGGATTTTGGCAGTGTGAGTATTAGATTCAGGGAGAACTACACATTAACCAAGAGTAGAAGTCATTCATCAAGTAAAAGCAAGGAGATATGTTTCAATAGGATTTTGTCTAAGCTTCCAGTAATTGATTTTGATATTGACAATAGGATTTTGATATATTATGGTGTAGCCTGGATGCACTGCCCATCCTTTTTCACATTTGTCTTTTTCTTCTTTTGGTTTGGCTATCTAATGTAGAAAATTTTATTTACTAAGTTTCATCATCTCAGTTTTTATATTTATTTTATTTATTTTAATTAATTGCGATATATATATATATATATATATATATATATAATATATATATATATATATATATATATATATATATATATATATATATATATATATATATATATATATATATATATATATATATAATATGGGTTTGTTAACCCGCGTACACCTATTTTTCAGTTGGTACATTTTATCAATGTGTACCGGGTTTTAGTAGATAAAAATACCCTTATATATCATGGATTCTAAGTTTCAAGGTTAAGGGTATTTTAATAATTTTCATTCTCAAAACTAAAAAAAAAAAAAAGAAACCCCCCAAACCCTTACTCACCTCTCTCATTCCTATCAACCCTATCTCTTTCATCTCTCTCACTCCAACCTTTTCTCTGTCATCCCTACCGTAGCCCCAATTGAAAAATAAGAAACACTTACCGTTAAACAATTTGCCTTTGTAAAGAGTTAAGGTTCATTCAAGTCTCNAACGCTTTGGCTAAGGAAAGATTTGGTACTTAAGTTGTCCATTGTGACACACCTCTCTTTCCTGGAAGTCTACTCGACAAGTTTTTAACTTAAATCCTATTGAACAGATTATGTACTGTTAATTTATTTTGTGATATATTCAGTTTGTATGATTTCTAAAATGATTGAATTTTATTGCATTTGAATTATGCATCTGAACATGGTTGTGAACTATAATGATGTATGTGAGTATGAATTGGACATCTCAGGGAGAGATGACTATGTAATGTTGTGGTTGTTGAGTATAACTGTAGTGAACCTAGGATCGGTCTGTCTATCCCTACACTCAAAGCATTGTTCATGCTCACATAGAGAAGAACAGTGTCAGTGGTGAGAGTAGAGGGAGGTCCTCGTCTATAGCCTTTGATGGCAGAGATAGGCAGGTTGGGGATTTACCTTGCTAGTGTTGGAGAAAGACCAACAGACTATGCGAGTGCAAAGACGACTGTTGGTTCGACAGTTATACAAATCCGGATGAGTCATATGTGTGGATTTACCTTGCATAGTGTTGGGAAGTGCCAGCAGAACTATGCGAGTGTAAAGATGTGTGAGTCGTGGTTCAATGAGCATGCTATAATTGTTCTTTTATATAAATCTATGTATGACACCATGAGTTAACTGTGATATTGATATAACATGTTTTTTTTTTATATATCTAGCTCACCCTTGCATTGTTTGTGTTGTGTGCTGTTTGGGTATGTTTCTCTGGCGATGATCATCCACTTGGATGGGAGCAGACGTTGTTGAGGAAATCCCTTTGGAGTAAGAGCTGGAGGATACTAAGGTTGCAGAGTAGTCTTCTTAGGAGTTTCCCATCTGAACACATGTAGTGTTCGAATCTATAAACTGTTGAAGTTTAAATTTCAGTTCCTTTTATTTCTGGATGACTGTAATTTCACATTTAATTACACGTCATGATCCGACTGTTCTCTTTATTGGAATGTTGACGTCTTTATTATGTAATAATTGTTATTATATAATAGGGATGTTACATTATATGGTAAACATTTGTTCATTTATAATTCTTTTTAATCTTTTTATTTGTTTTTTCTATAATGTAGAATATTATTTTAATAAATTTTTAAATAATTGTTTTTATTTTCTAACTCATTTTTATATAATAATTTTTATATAACAATTTAATGTCACTGTAATAAAATTCCAAAGATTAAATATATATATATATATATATATATATATATATATTATATATATATATATATATATTTGAATTTTATTAGTTTAATATTTTTTATGAGTGATTTCATTTAAGTAGCATATTATAATCTTTATTAATTTATATAAAAATAATCATTAATTATAACTTTGTGAAAAGAAGTCGACACATTTAAATGTTTTTAAACTTGAATGTTTGTTTTTATTTTATAACTCTTTAAACGTATTTTTTAACTTTATTTACTTTATTTCGTTATGAATATTTTTGTTGTATTAAATTTTATGTACGTGTAATTGTGTAATATTTTATATAATTTTTTCATTTTTATTTAAATTTTAATTTAAAAGTTATATAATTGTTATTTATTTCTAAAAATTTAAAAATGAATATGTTAGGTTGATATTGACTATTTAATAAATATTATATTTTTTTGTAATTTTTAGAAAATAATTAATTGATATAAAAAGAGTAGAAAAAATGGTGTGAATATAATAATAAGTGTACTCATTATTTAATTAAAATAGAAATGAGATAAAATTAAATATGAAAATCTTGATAAATATGAATTTTTACTTTGAATATAAAATAGGATAATGAAACTCATTTTCATCTCGTTCCATTACCATATTTAAAAAGGTCGAGTTCGAACAAAATATACATACATATAAATGAAGTTTCAAACTTCCAATATTTCATACCCTCTCTCCTAAAAAAATTGATATCCTCCAGCAAGTTGTCTCGTGTGAGGCCTTGGAAAATTAACCGTAAGCCATCTGTCTAATCCAATTAAATACACTGCTGAGTCACCTGGCTGCTCTCATTAATGCACCGCGACACACATTCAGTCTCATTAAAAACGCACTCACACACTCTGACGCACGCCTGTCAAATGTCACTTTGGAACCTTCTGTGTAGTGGAAAACAGGTGTCCGCATGAGAGTGCACGTCCATTTGACCTTGGGAAGAAAACTAATTTTTCTGAAAACATTTCTCCCACTCTCTGCATGCATCTTCTTCTCCACCAAGACTCTGACCTTTCTTCTTCTCCAACTTCTCTCTAGAACCTCTCATCTTCTCTCTACTGTAATTCACCATTCTCTACTCCGATCCCATTTCAGAGACTGTAGAAGAGATTCCAGCGTCCTAAGCTTTCCAGTAAACCGAACAAGTTCACGTTTGAAACTGGTAAGTTCTTCTTCTTCGTCGAACGTTTTTCTGTCTCATGCAAAGCCAAATTCTGGTAGCATGAAGGGTTAAGTTCTTAGTAGTTCTTGGTTTTATGGTTAGATCTGTTTGGAAGAATTAAGTGATCCTGTGAGGGTAGAAAACTGTTAGCGGACGAACCAAACACCTTGAGTTAGGACGTTCACTTCTGATCCAGGTAAGGGAAGCTTATTGATTTAATTTATACTTGGATGTTTGTATGTAAGCATGATATTAAATGAATGTAGGAAACGTATGTTGGTTGAGCATGCCTGAACGATCACTGTTATGCATGAGATGAATATGATATATGTTGGTTGAACTGCATGATGATTTTGATACGTATGGTTTGAACGTTGGATGATTTTTGTATAGTTGATTGGTTAATAGGATGAATTCTATAAAGTATGTGAAATTACTGGAGTATATGAAAGTATAAGATTTTGAATCGTATGAGAAATGTGAGTTGATATAGTTGAAATAAATCTGGATATAATGATTTTCTCTATGATAAGTTACGCTCGTCATCGTACGGTCTTATACCGTTCGGTCTCCCTGAAATTTGACTTAGAATGGAATTCTTTCATTCGGAAAGAATCCTGAATCTTGAACGAGCGTCCCCATTCGAATTACTATGTTTGAGCGTTCGGCTCAACATAAAGATGTCGCCTACCTTAAATTAAATAATATTAAAATGAGTAACGGTTGGTCTTATACCAAGCGTTCGTCTTAAGTAGTGTTCGGTCTTACACTGAGCGTTCGTCCTCTTTAGTACTCGGTCTTATACCAAGCGTTTGTTCTAATTGATTATCGGTCTTATAACTAGCGTTCGTCCTAAGAAGTGCTCGGTCTTATACCGAAAGCTCGTCCTTACTGTTGATTTTCTAAATGAGTGTAAATAGCGTTCGTCCAAATTATTAGTAAAAGTATATTGTAGCGTTCGGTCATTGACTGGCAGTCTATTCCTTTAAACCGATTGTTCTCAGTGTAATTAAATAATTGTCTTGTTGTATCTTCATCCATTTGGATTGGGCAAGAATCTTTGTACCTAAATTATTCTGAACATTCATTTTTTATCTCTAAGAGTCGGTTCGTTAAACTAATTTGGTAGCATTGACGTTCGTCGTATAAGTAGGTGTTAGGTTATTCTGATTGACAACAAATCTCCTAAATCCAATTCTTAGCGTTCGTCTTCGTTCTTCAGAAGTATGAACGTTCGTTATTTTATACTTTTAAAACTGAAGCTAAAGATGATGATAAATTATAAGATGTTGATGTGTGAACACTATATTGAATGATTATACGATTATGGAATTTTAACGAGCGTTCCAGGGAGGAACGACTCTTACTTATGTTGAATATTAAATTTGATAAAGTATGACTGTGGATAAGTTAAGACTCGCTGTCCATCTTGATGTTCCGTGAGTACTCATCCTCATGTAGAGGGAGTACGTCATGTGTGGGAACGGCAGGAGGTCCTTAGTCCATAAGTTAACATGGGCGACGTAAGAACGGACTAACCTCGAGTGGCAGCTGTTGAGTGTGTTTCAGTTACTACATCACTCGGGTGCAAGGACGCTTGTAACTACACAGATTCATACAGTCCGGACGGTCGTCTTATATATATATATTATATATATATATATTATAATATATATGTATAGAATTTGGATGATGTTATAAGTTAAAGTTACGTGCTTGTGTGAAATGAAATGTCTATTGTATGTGTCGAATTATAAATTAAATTATATAAGCTTACCCTTTCGTTTTCCTTGTGTTGTCCATTGTACCTGTACGTTCGTCCTGTCTTGCAATGATCATCCGTGTGGATGTGAGCAGAAGGTGAGGCCACTTTGGAGGAAGTAATCGAGGAAGAAAATTTAGTGGAAGTTGAGTTGAAAGCGGAGCAGTAGGACGTCCGTTTTCCTTTTATTTTTGGAATTCGTTTTGTGATTGAACGTTCGGTTATTTGAATCTTGTAAAACCGGTCGTCCCAATCTCTTGTATTTAATTACTTAAGCCGTTCGGCTTTCACTCTTCGCTTTATTAATGAAAAGACTGCATTGATTGACTGTTAATCGTAATTATTTCTGATTTATAGTAATTACTGTATTTTGGGATGTTACATTAGTGGTATCAGAGCAATTTTGTTCTTTTAAGGACACTGTAGGTTATGAGTGCACTGTGTTTTGCTGTGTGCTTATTGTGTGTTTGATGAGTTATTGTTTTTAACTCTTGAACATTATTAACGTTCGCTTTTCTCTGGTACAAAGAACTAATGGCGCCTAGACTCCCTCCTCCTCCTCAACCTAATGAGCCAGATACGTCCAACAACAATAGGTTATTGGAGACAGTAATTGATAGGCTGCAACAACAAAACACCACCCTAATGGAGCAGAACGCTGCTGCTCTACAGAGTCTGGAGGCTGCACGCGCCAACTCTGAAGCCACACAGAGGCAGCTGATGGAGATTATTGCTGCCACTAGAGGCACGCCTGGAGCGTCCTCTTCCAACGCTGCCCAACCTGCTGCTGAGTGGAGCTTGGAGAGTTTTCTCCAACACCATCCGGCGAAGTTCAGTGGGAAGGGTCTCCCAGACGAGGCAGATCAATGGTTGCGGGATATGGAGAGAATCTTTAACGCTAAAAGATGCCCGAACGAGAACAGGTTGGCGTTCACAGAATACTTGTTGACTGGAGAAGCAAGCCACTGGTGGACAAGCACCAGAGCTATTCTGGCAGACGCTCGACGTCCTATTACTTGGGAAGTATTCCGTAGTAAGTTTTATGAGGAGTACTTCCCTGACAGCGTTCGGTTTGCGAAGGAAGTGGAGTTTTTACAGCTGGTTCAAGGGGGAATGTCGGTTTCTGAGTACACCAACAAGTTCAAGCACCTTGTTCGTTTCAATACTATGGCCACCAGTGAAGAGTGGCAGTGCAGGAAGTTTGAGAACGGCCTGCGGAGTGATCTGAAGGTTCTGATCTCCAGTTTGTGCATACGGACGTTTCCTGCTATGGTTGAGCGGGCAAAGGTATTGGAGAAAAATATGGCAGAGGCGGAACAGCAGAAGAAGCAGCAACAAGTGAGTAGGGGACCGATAGTGTCCAGGGGAGGTATGATTCAGAGGAGACCACCGTACGCTCGTCCAAACCAACCCTCTAATGCAAGTGGGTCACAAGCAATGGTTCCTGTCGGACAGTCTGGACAAGGAAACGTTGTTTGTTTCCGGTGTGGAGGGCCACACTATCGTTCTTCATGCCCTCAACTGGTGGGAGGAAAACACTGCAATCGTTGTGGAAGGAATGGACATTCAGATAATGAGTGCAATATGGGCGGACGCGCAGTGATGAGGCCACCTAATGCTGGAAGGAACCAACCGAGAGGTGGTAGAGCACAAGCAGTGGGGCGCGTTTATGCTATAACTGGGGCAAGCTCAGGTAACCTCATAACCGGTGAATGCTTGATGAATGGAGTGTCTTGTCGTGTGCCGTTTGATTCGGGGGCGACTCACTCCTTCATCTCGAAGGCGTGTGTTGAGAAATTGGGAGTAGTTGAGAGAGATATGCAATTCGACCTGGTGGTGTCAACCCCGGCGGCTGGAGAGATTAGGACGTCTACCGTATGCATTAGATGTCCTATTGTGGTTGAGGGGCGTAGTTACAAGGTGAATTTAATCTGTTTGCCTTTGAAGGATTTAGAAGTGATTTTAGGAATGGATTGGTTGGCTGCCAATCGCATTCTTATAGATTGTGGGGCGAAGGAGTTAATCTTTCCTGGTGAAGAAGAAGAGAAATTGTCAGTGACGCTCGGTCAGTTGAAAGAAGATATTATGGAGGGTGCTAGCTGTTTTCTCATCATGACACACGAAGACAGGGAGGTTGGGAATGCGAATGATGAACGATCGTCTAAGAAAAAGATTGAAGGACGATCGGTTGTGGACGAATTTCTGGACGTCTTTCCGGAAGAGATACCTGGACTTCCCCCTCACCGTGAAGTTGAATTTTCCATTGATTTGGTGACGACGGCAGCTCCTATCTCGGTTCAGCCTTATCGGATGTCGCCTGCAAAGTTAGCTGAACTCAAGGAGCAGATTGCAGAGTTGATGGAGAAACAGTTCATTAGGCCGAGCGTATCACCCTGGGGAGCGCCCGTATTGTTAGTAAGAAAGAAGGATGGCAGCTCGCGGTTATGTATAGACTACAGACAATTGAACAAGCTGACCATCAAGAACAAGTATCCATTGCCAAGGATAGACGACTTGCTGGATCAATTGCATGGGGCTGCTGTATTCTCAAAAATTGATTTAAGATCCGGATATCATCAAATCAGAGTTAAGGAGGATGACATCCAGAAGACAGCGTTCAGGTCTCGGTATGGGCATTATGAATACGTGGTGATGCCTTTTGGAGTAACGAACGCTCCAGCAGTGTTCATGGAGTATATGAATCGCATCTTCAGACCTTATTTGGATAAGTTTATGCTCGTCTTCATAGATGATATTCTCATCTATTCCAAGACCGAAGACGAACATGAAGAGCATCTTAGACTTATACTTGGAGTGTTGCGGGAGAAGGAATTATATGCCAAGTTGTCTAAGTGTGAATTCTGGATGAAGGAAATTCAGTTCTTGGGGCATGTGGTGTCGGCTGGAGGCATCTCGGTAGATCCAGCGAAAGTTCGAGCGGTACTGGAATGGGAGAGTCCACGTTCGGTCACTGAGGTACGTAGTTTTGTTGGACTGGCGGGCTACTACAGGCGTTTCATTGAAGGTTTTGCTAAGATAGTAGCGCCGCTAACTCAGTTGACTCGTAAAGATCAACCGTTCGCTTGGACTGATCGTTGTGAAGCCAGTTTCCAAGAGTTGAAAGTGAAATTGACGAGCGCTCCAGTGTTGGTCATTCCAGACACGACCAAACCTTTCGAAGTGTATTGTGATGCGTCTCACCAAGGTTTAGGTTGTGTGCTGATGCAAGAAAAGCGAGCGGTAGCGTACGCATCCCGTCAATTGAAGATTCATGAAAGGAATTACCCAACGCACGACCTGGAGTTGGCAGCGGTCGTTTTTGCGCTGAAGATTTGGAGGCATTTCTTGTATGGATCCACGTTCCAAGTCTTCAGTGACCACAAGAGTCTCAAGTATCTATTTGATCAGAAGGAGTTGAACATGAGGCAGAGGCGTTGGCTGGAGTTCTTGAAAGACTATGACTTTGAGCTACTTTATCATCCGGGAAAGGCTAACGTAGTGGCGGACGCTCTAAGCAGAAAGGTAGTTCATGTCTCCTCTATGATGGTTCGAGAGTTAAGCTTGGTAGAAAATTTTAGAGATCTAAGGCTGCAGTTCGAACTGGAACCGAACAGCATTAAATGCTGCAACCTTAGAATATCTAGCAACGTATTTGACCGTATCAAGATGAAGCAACGAGAGGATGAAGAACTGGTGAAGATTTTAAGCGCGCTCGGTACGGATCAGGCTAGATTTTTCAACACTGGAACGGACGGCCTATTACGCTACATGGGTAGGACGTGCGTTCCCAACGATGGCGAGCTGAAGAGAATTATTCTGGAGGAAGGTCATCACAGCCTTCTTAGCATGCACCCTGGCATGACTAAGATGTATCAAGATCTCCGGAGTTCGTTCTGGTGGCCTGGAATGAAGAGCGATGTCGCTCGTTTTGTAGCGTCATGCTTAACTTGTCAGCGTGCGAAGGCCGAACACCAAAGACCAGGCGGCTTACTTCAACAATTGGAAATTCCAGAATGGAAGTGGGATAGCATATCCATGGATTTCGTGACCCATCTACCACGCACGGTCAGAAATCATGATTCAATTTGGGTGATCGTAGATAGGTTGACGAAGAGCGCCCACTTCCTGGCCATTAACTTGAAGATTTCGATGACAAATTTGGCCAAGCTTTATATCAAGGAGATAGTTCGGTTGCATGGAGTCCCTTCAAGCATAATTTCTGACGAGACACGAGATTCACATCTCGGTTTTGGCAATCTCTGCAAGGTGAATTGGGAAGCAGACTGCAGATGAGTTCAGCGTATCATCCTCAAACGGACGGCCAGTCTGAGCGGACAATCCAGACGCTGGAAGATTTATTGAGGACGTGCGTCCTAGACCACTTAGGCGCTTGGGATGAAATCTTACCGCTGGTGGAGTTCACGTATAACAATAGCTTTCAGTCCAGCATTGGTATGGCGCCGTTTGAAGCTCTCTATGGGAGGAAATGCCGAACGCCACTCTGTTGGTTCCAAGAAGGAGAGAACGTACTGACCGGACCTGAGCTCATCCAGCAAACGACTGAGAAAGTGAAGTTGATACAAGAGAGATTGAAGACGTCCCTAAGCAGGCAGAAGTCCTATGCGGATAGAAGAAGAAGACCTTTGGAGTTCGCTGCAGGAGACCATGTCTTTTTAAGACTCAATCCGATCACTAGAGTAGGCAGAGTCGTTCGTCCAAAGAAGTTATCCCCCAAATTCATTGGACCGTATCAAATTCTGAGGAAGATCGGACCAGTAGCGTACGAGCTTGCATTGCCGCCTCAACTGTCGAACCTCCATCCAGTCTTCCACGTTTCTCAACTCCGGAAGTACATAGCAAATCCCTCTCATATTTTGGAGTTGGAAGACGTTCCACTACGTCACGACCGAACGCTGGAGTTACAACCAGTTCGGGTGGATGGTAGCCGCACCAAGCTATACAAAGGTAAAGACGTTCGTCTAGTTAAAATGGTGTGGGACGAGAAGACTGGCGATTCAACGTGGGAAGTAGAGAGCGCCATGAAGGACTTGTACCCTCGTTTATTTCCGGGTAAGTCTTAATTTTCGAGGACGAAAATTTTTGTCGTTAGGAGGAATGTGAGACCTTGGAAAATTAACTGTAAGCCATCTGTCTAATCCAATTAAATGCACTGCTGAGTCACCTGGCTGCTCTCATTAATGCACCGCGACACACATTCAGTCTCATTAAAAACGCACTCACACACTCTGACGCACGCCTGCCAAATGTCACTTCGGAACCTTCTGAATCTGTAGTGGAAAACAGGTGTCCGCATGAGAGTGCACGTCCGTTTGACCTTGGAAGAAAACTAATTTTTCTGAAAACATTTCTCCCACTCTCTGCATGCATCTTCTTCTCCACCAAGACTCTGACCTTTCTTCTTCTCCAACTTCTCTCTAGAACCTCTCATCTTCTCTCTACTGTAATTCACCATTCTCTACTCCGATCCCATTTCAGAGACCGTAGAAGAGATTCCGGCGTCCTAAGCTTTCCAGTAAACCGAACAAGTTCACGTTTGAAACTGGTAAGTTCCTCTTCTTCGTCGAACGTTTTTCTGTCTCATGCAAAGCCAAATTCTGGTAGCATGAAGGGTTAAGTTCTTAGTAGTTCTTGGTTTTATGGTTAGATCTGTTTGGAAGAATTAAGTGATCCTGTGAGGGTAGAAAACTGTTAGCGGATGAACCAAACACCTTGAGTTAGGACGTTCACTTCTGATCCAGGTAAGGGAAGCTTATTGATTTAATTTATACTTGGATGTTTGTATGTAAGCATGATATTAAATGAATGTAGGAAACGTATGTTGGTTGAGCATGCCTGAACGATCACTGTTATGCATGAGATGAATATGATATAGTTGGTTGAACTGCATGATGATTTTGATACGTATGGTTTGAACGTTGGATGATTTTTGTATAGTTGATTGGTTAATAGGATGAATTCTATAAAGTATGTGAAATTACTGGAGTATATGAAAGTATAAGATTTTGAATCGTATGAGAAATGTGAGTTGATATAGTTGAAATAAATCTGGATATAATGATTTCTCTATGATAAGTTACGCTCGTCATCGTACGGTCTTATACCGTTCGGTCTCCCTGAAATTTGACTTAGAATGGAATTCTTTCATTCGGAAAGAATCCTGAATCTTGAACGAGCGTCCCCATTCGAATTACTATGTTTGAGCGTTCGGCTCAACATAAAGATGTCGCCTACCTTAAATTAAATAATATTAAAATGAGTAACGGTTGGTCTTATACCAAGCGTTCGTCTTAAGTAGTGTTCGGTCTTACACTGAGCGTTCGTCCTCTTTAGTACTCGGTCTTATACCAAGCGTTTGTTCTAATTGATTATCGGTCTTATAACTAGCGTTCGTCCTAAGAAGTGCTCGGTCTTATACCGAAAGCTCGTCCTTACTGTTGATTTTCTAAATGAGTGTAAATAGCGTTCGTCCAAATTATTAGTAAAAGTATATTGTAGCGTTCGGTCATTGACTGGCAGTCTATTCCTTTAAACCGATTGTTCTCAGTGTAATTAAATAATTGTCTTGTTGTATCTTCATCCATTTGGATTGGGCAAGAATCTTTGTACCTAAATTATTCTGAACATTCATTTTTTATCTCTAAGAGTCGGTTCGTTAAACTAATTTGGTAGCATTGACGTTCGTCGTATAAGTAGGTGTTAGGTTATTCTGATTGACAGCAAATCTCCTAAATCCAATTCTTAGCGTTCGTCTTCGTTCTTCAGAAGTATGAACGTTCGTTATTTTATACTTTTAAAACTGAAGCTAAAGATGATGATAAATTATAAGATGTTGATGTGTGAACACTATATTGAATGATTATACGATTATGGAATTTTAACGAGCGTTCCAGGGAGGAACGACTCTTACTTATGTTGAATATTAAATTTGGTAAAGTATGACTGTGGATAAGTTAAGACTCGTTGTCCATCTTGATGTTCCGTGAGTACTCATCCTCATGTAGAGGGAGTACGTCATGTGTGGGAACGGCAGGAGGTCCTTAGTCCATAAGTTAACATGGGCGACGTAAGAACGGACTAACCTCGAGTGGCAGCTATTGAGTGTGTTTCAGTTACTACATCACTCGGGTGCAAGGACGCTTGTAACTACACAGATTCATACAGTCCGGACGGTGGTCTTATATATATATATATATATATATATATATATGTATAGAATTTGGATGATGTTATAAGTTAAAGTTACGTGCTTGTGTGAAATGAAATGTCTATTGTATTGTGTCGAATTATAAATTAAATTATATAAGCTTACCCTTTCGTTTTCCTTGTGTTGTCCATTGTACCTGTACGTTCGTCCTGTCTTGCAATGATCATCCGTGTGGATGTGAGCAGAAGGTGAGGCCACTTTGGAGGAAGTAATCGAGGAAGAAAATTTAGTGGAAGTTGAGGTGAAAGCGGAGCAGTAGGACGTCCGTTTTCCTTTTATTTTTGGAATTCGTTTTGTGATTGGACGTTCGGTTATTTGAATCTTGTAAAACCGGTCGTCCCAATCTCTTGTATTTAATTACTTAAGTCGTTCGGCTTTCACTCTTCGCTTTATTAATGAAAAGACTGCATTGATTGACTGTTAATCGTAATTATTTCTGATTTATAGTAATTACTGTATTTTGGGATGTTACATCTCGTCTGCGTGCTGTGTTTTTATTATAATAACATCAACAATAACGTGTAAAACTTGTTTGGAGAGGAGGGACCAAGGAAACAAGAGATAAACAAAAGCAGAAAAGATACACAAGGCAAAATACTTGGCTACAATTATGTCAAGTTTCACGCAAAAAGGTATTCAATCCAATAACAAGATATCACATAAAATGCACAATCAGATCACATTATTGGAGATTAGCTTCCACGCTTCGTTCCACAGATCATGTATGTGATTTACATAATGTATATATCAGATGTCATTACTGGCAATGATTTTGCACCCATTAGCTTTTCCTGCTTTGAGAGAGTTGATGTTTGACACGACACTAAGCATTAAACTTGGCTGTTTTTACTTCTATTAATGTAATCTTTCTCCACTCTGGAGAAAAACGTTAAAGTTATTGCGCAGTGAGGTTGTGAAAAAAATTTGTAGCTGCAAAAGTGTAGTCTGACTCAGACTACTCCACAGATCATAAACCAAGCCCAGGTTAAATTTGATACACTCTTGCTTTTATTTGAGATTGACTTAAAGTAGAACTTTAAACCAGGGAACCCATATACTAATCAAATATCCTCTTTCTCTCCCGAGGGCATTTTCTCTTGATCATTGCTCCCGGTGTTTATAAGAAGGCCACTTCTTACAGTGTATCTCACAAGTGTTCTTGTGAAAAATAAGTTGGGATGAAGAAAGATGTTGCTATGGTAGTTTTGGGAAGAACTTCGATAAGGCAAAGCCTTATTTGTGTTGGGAATGCAGTTTGGTTTTGCAGGAGCATACCTCATCACCATGTTAGTGTCAACCATGGAATGAGTCATTTTGTGTACGTTTTCTGTCACAATGCTACTGCAACATTGGCCCTCGCTCCTTTTGCTTTGATTTCTGAGAGGTGCATGCCAGTGCTACCCATCTCAATGTACTTGTATTTTGGTACATGCAACTCTCCCCAACACCATCTTAAACAAATGTATTTGGATCAATTAGTTCATGATGAAACTTTTATACTGGTGTTAGGTGTTCGTGACTTTTACAGTAACAAGTGAAGTCGAACCATCTGATTTGCTTCAACTAAACTCAACTATATTGATTAGGTGTTTGGATTCAATTCACTCAACTTGTTTGATTTTGTTAACTTTTGGTTTAGCTAACTTTTTTATTTTAAAGCTTGCAAATTTGATGACCTAATGTATTGACCTAATATATATTTTTTTTATTACCATTCTATAAATTTATATATTTAACATTCTCGCTGCAATTTTTGCAGGAAAATTAGGTCAAAGATGACATTCCCTTTCTTCTTACAGATAATGGAACTCCGCATTAATGGAGTAATGATCTAAACCCTACAGATAACGGTAGAGAGTAGACATCTAATTTCTTCATATGAAATATTCTATATGACATGTTTGGCTATTTACTTAAAGGAAAACGTTTCTTCAACAACAGATTTTTGACAACAATTTGACAACAACACGTGTCTCACTGTCATTGGTTGTTTTTATTAAATTTTGTTTAAAGATTCATTTTGTTTTGGAGGACATTTTTGGAATAATTTTCAGAAACTTTTTGGCGCTTCTCAGAAACCCTGCAAAAGTCTCTTTCCTCCTTTTCGAAACTCTCTCTCCCCCTTTTCGAAACTTTCTCTTCCCCTTCACCGAAAGATCCTTCAAAACTCTATCTTCGTCATTGAAGTTTCTTCCTTTGAAACTCTCTCCGTCATTGAAGTGGTGTCTCTGTCCACCGTTGTTCGTCCGTCGCTTGGGTCCACCAGTGTCTTTGGAGGAAGTCGTTTCTCTCTCTCTACGCCATTGAAGTGCTTTCTGTGCACCATTTCTCCAAAGCTCTCGTTTTTCCGCTGGCACCGTTGTTCCTTCGTCGCTTAGGTGCATTGTTCCTTCCTCTTTGGTTAGCGAGTGGTTTTGTTGGCATCATTTCTCCAAAGGTATTGTTTTTTCGTATAAACAACCTATAAACAATGGTGCAGAACGTCACTTCTCAACCTATAAACAACCTTCGTGGGTCTTCCATCCACATAGGACTCACCAAACTCGAAATTGCTTGTTATGGACACCTTAAACCATGGCCAACAGGGGGATCAATCCATAAAAACTTGAAAACACAATCGTCAGGACTGCTGGGGAGTGCTTCAGCCATGTCTGGGTAGCACTCCTTAACTTTTGGTACAAAAGGGGATTTTTCCACTGGTGCAGGGAGCACACCCAATAACGTTTAACTCACTCACCCATCTCAAAAAATGAAACATTCAACAAAAATAGAGAATGGGGAGTAGTGTTCATCTATCTAGGGAGTACAGTTGAAGTTTCTGTACAAAATACCCATTTTCTTTTTGTAATCGATTACAGGGGTCTTGTAATCGATTAGCAGAGGAAAAAGGGTAATTTGTACAGAAACTTCAACTGTACTCCCGAGCTAGATCAACATTGCTCCCCAACTCTGTTTTTCTGACCTTTGCTACTTTTTTTGTTCTTAAATTTCTCCACCGAACTCCAAATGACTTGATTCTTTTTTTGTTGGAATCTAGACTCAAAGATCTTTCCAACAAAACAAGAATCAACTTATTTGGAGTTCGGTGGAGAAAGTTTTGAGGAAAACAACCAGCAAAAGTCAGAGGTGGTAGAAATATATAAAACGTTAACTTTAAGGAATTAACTGCACCTACTCAGGTGTCCAAAAATTATAAATTAGTAGTCATTGGAAAGATATTTGAGTCTAATTTCTAATAAAAAAAGAATCACATCATTTGGAGGTCTGTGGAAAAAGTTATGATTAAAATAGTCAGCAAAGATCAAAGTTGACAGCATGGGTTATGCACATCACCTCAATTGGGGAAAACCACCTAAATGGACATTTTTATTTTGAAGAAATCAATGACCTAACCTCATTATTGGTGCAGAGAGCTCACCGAATAAAATTGAACTCACTCACCCATCTCAAAAAATGAAAAATTCAACAAAAATAGAGAATGGGGAGCAATGTTCATCTAGCTGGGGAGTACAGTTGAATTTTCTGTACAAATTACCCTTTTTCCTCTGGTAATCGATTACAGGGGTCTTGTAATCGATTACCAGAGGAAAAAGGGTAATGTGTACAAAAACTTCAACTGTACTCCCCAGCTAGATGAACACTGCTCCCCAACTCTGTTTTTCTGAACTTTGCTACTTGTTTTGTTCTTAACTTTCTCCACCGAACTCCAAATGACTTGATTCTTGTTTTGTTGGAATCTAGACTCAAAGAGCTTTCCAACAAAACAACAATCAACTCATTTGGAGTTCGATGGAGAAAGTTATGAGCAAAACAACCAGCAAAGGTCAGAGGTGGTAGAAATATATAAAACGTTAACTTTAAGGAATTAACTGCACCTACTCAGGTGTCCAAAAATTATAAATTAGTAGTCATTGGAAAGATATTTGAGTCTACTTTCTAATAAAAAAAGAATCACATCATTTGGAGGTCTGTGGAAAAAGTTATGAGCAAAACAACCAGCAAAGGTCAGAGGTGGTAGAAATATATAAAACGTTAACTTTAAGGAATTAACTGCACCTACTCAGGTGTCCAAAAATTATAAATTAGTAATCATTGTAAATATATTTGAGTCTACTTTCTAATAAAAAAAGAATCACATCATTTGAAGGTCTGTGGAAAAAGTTATGATTAAAATAGTCAGCAAAGGTCAAAGTTGACAGCATGGGTTATGCACCTCACCTCAATTGGAGAAAACCGCCTATAGGTGTTTGAACCAAGGTAGTTCAAGTTCATGACAGTTTTTGCACAACTCGTAGAGGAAGAAGTTATTAACTTCTGCAATCAATTTGATCGACAGCCATCTTCTTAAATTACATTTCATTGTATACTGTTATGTATCTTTTCATTTCAAAACTTGTTGTTTCGTGAAATGTCATTACGTTTTTTTATTAATGTATGTGCTTTTTAATATTGTTATAATTTTTCATTACTCAATACCCTTCATTATTTCGTTTATATTTGTTTAATATTGAAGTATTCCAACTTGAAGTGTTCCATTAATGATCCATCCATAAAACCTTCAAAAGACAGTCATAACGAATCCAAAATATTACTGGGGAGTGCTTAAGCCACGTCTGGGTAGCACTCTTCAACTTTCGGTATAAAAGGAGATTTTTCTACTGGTAAGCGATTACCAGCTCCCTGTAATCGATTACAACAACATCAGTTCTTTGTCAATGGTGCAGGAACTCACCTCTCAACCCAGAAACACCTTAACTTGGTCTTTCAATGATGACGAACAAACAACTGCAAAAATGGAGGAGGGAGAACACTGCTATGAAGAGAGAAGTTGAAATGAAATTCAAATCCCTAAAATGGAGAGAGAAGACAGTGATAAGGAGAGAAGATAGAGTTCGAAAACGAAGAGGGCAGTTTCGGAATCCAAACTTCAACCTATTCCAAATCAGATTTTAAATTAAAAAAAACATTCAAATTCGACCAATTAAAACTTGACACGTGGCGTTGTCAAATCTTTGTCAAATTGGCGTTGTTAGAATATCGCGATCCTTACTTAAATTATAGAACTTTTGTATTTAAAAAATTCAACTGTACACGTTTTCATACTATTTCTAAGCATAAAATAAATTTAACATGCATTAAGTACTTAATTGTCGACATATATCACGCATAATTATGTAAAATGTAATGTTCTGCTTACTTATACAAAATAAAAATAAAGGTAAATGTAATGCATTAACAAAATTATATTTTTAAATATATTTTTATATTTGGATATTTCGAAAGAAATTTTTAAATTCACAAATACTTTTTAAAGCATTTAATTTAATATATATATATATATATATATATATATATATATATATATATATATATATATATATATATTTAAAAATATCTTTCAAAATATTCAATCTAAAAGATGAAAAAGTTGCGAGAATTTTTATTATCTTTAATGAAGGTAGTTTGGGGATATAGTTTTAATGGGGGTGCAGGAAGGAAAAAGCGAAGTGCAGGAAGGAAAGCCTATTGGTGTGTTTGGTGGATGCTTTGCAAGCTTGCTTGGGCTTGGGCCTTAAAGTTGAGACTTCAGACTCTATGGTCCTCTCTCTCTGCTCGGTTAGTACTCCATATTACAATGTTCTTCTTTCAATGTCAGATTTTCATAGCAAGCTAAAACACAATAAATGTTTCTTTTATACACTCGCTACAATCTCTTTAACAAAAACACTTTAAGAAACATGATCAACTTCAAACCAAAAGACGGCAGTTTTAAAAATAAAATATAAAAAAATGTTAAAATTTATAAAAATCTATACACAATAAATTAAAAACTCAAGTTAAAGAAGACATGTATGCTATTCTTTTTAAGAGAATAAATTAAAGTTTCAGTCCTTTTCAAGTGATTGTGGAAATAGTTAAACTTTTAATTGCAATAACATAACCAAACATCAACATCGAATCTTTTATTAATAAAGAAAAGAATTTGATAAGAATATGCTAATAGTATAATTTTTTATTTGGTATTGTCATATGCGATATTTTTTCTATAGTTATTAGTTTTGTCTTTTCTAATCTGTTGTCGACTGTGTAAAATAATAGATTAAAAATATCTAAATCTAAATTAGAAAATTAAAAAAGGCTTTATTATTATAGTCTTTTGCAATGTTGTTTTTCAAATACAAATTTATTTCATAAATCATTTCTCCTTAGTTAATTCACATTATTCTTAATCCTTCCTTTATTTGAAAAATCGAACTGCTGAAAATCAACAACATGGTTTGCCATTAATTAGAAGCTCGTTTACCAATGTAAAAAGCTTGATTAACTGATAGGAATTATTGCATGGCATAGTGATTATGATCTAAATTTAATTATTCGTGATGTGTTTTAATCAATTTTTTAATTATGTCTGTATTGTATATTGATATTGATTTAAGTGTGATTGGAGCTTTGATCATGGTAAAAAGACTATTGAGACCCCATCCCACGATAGCATCACCTACTACAAAGAAAATCGAGACAGAACATCTTCCAATTACCTGAATCTCATATCTAACACAGATTTCCAAGAATAATATGTGATTGTTACTTCTCAAAAAATCTGCAACAGTTATGTATGTTAATTTCATGCTTTCGGTATCCACCTTCTGAAAAGATTGTATCAGATTGCGACAATAGCTGCTGTCGAACACTGCTTTAACATCTCCAGAAAGAAAGAAAATTAACGTTTGATATGAAGACAAATTTTGGGGTTTTAATCGCCTTGTTTTGGATGCTTAATCAGTGATCACAACTTCCACTTTTAAAATATATATCTCTCTTTGCCTTTCTTGATGGCTCAATTCAAAAGTTATTTATAATTATTTAAAATGTTTTGTGGTCTTGATGCACATAAAGTACATTTTTACTTTTATCACTCACAAAATTATTTATTTTATGCTATGTGTACCTTTCCTCAAAATTCCTAACTATGGCCTGTTTTTAAATGGTATGTGAGTCAGTATGCATACAATAATATATTATATATAAGGGAAAATTGTTTTATGTATTGTTATAAGACTTTGACATTGTAATTTAATTGTAAAGTGAAATGTAGGATAAGTTTGCCGATAGAAAAAACGATATAATAATTATTTTAAAAATAATAGTTATTATAACTTTTATTAGTTGATGAAACTCTTTTGAACTCTGCCTACAAAAATTAAACAAGTTATATAATGGTATAGTTTACGTGGATGACTAGAAAACTTCAAGCCACACCAATATTAAACTATTTGATTGTATGATAAGGCTTATGTTTAAGCACATCTCATTACACTTAGTATAGTGCTGTTCGAGTAAGCGTGTAGATAATATTATTTTATTAAATAGTTCATAGGTGTTAATTCTTTTTATTGATCTTTATTCGTCACATTACTTATTTTATGATATTGTTTTCTCTTTTCTTTTAATCTATTTTTCATTTATATAAATAGTAAGAATAGTATTTTCTATATATTCTATATATAGTAACTGTATTGCCTTTTACTGTGTGAGAGTGGAACATATTTTGTTATCAATATCAATCTTGACAAATCAAAATATAATTATGATTTACGGCTATTTATGCAACTATGACAATATATAGTATTCTTTATTCCATAAATCTCAACATCTTTTCAAAAGATAAAATATTAGAAATTATATTATTTTAGTACAAGATTTTTTTTCTTAATTAGTCCTTCTAGAAGTCATCATTACTCTGTTAAATCATATTTCTTGTCTTAATCTCACAGTTAACTAATTATTTTTTATTTTCTATTTTTTAATATATTTTGAGTTTAAAAATTAATCAAATTTAACAACTACAACAAACTCCTTTATTGATTGTCTCACTCTGACACAACAAAATAAATAGTGTTATAACTCATATTTTGCACTGCTAATAAAAGGTGAGTTGCGCACACACATGTTGGTATTTAAATTGAATGAGGAGGACTATTATGCTACACATAAAAAATAAAGGACTAGATAGCTAAATTTGTGCTACATTTTATTAGAAATTCAAAAAGCATATCATACCAATTCAAATATTGTTCAAAATGCCTCTTGTATATTTCTTCATTTGTATCTAATTCAGCTCAGAATTTGAAAAACAAGATCAACAGAAGGCATTGTGGTGTATATTTGGATTGACATAGAAAAATAGATTAAAATGACCTCTCCCACAAAGAATTATATATATATATATATATATATATATATATATATATTGCTTTTGCTATTAATGGTCTATTTTGGATTACAATTGGGTGAAAAAAATTAAGAATAAAAGAAAATGAGAGGAGATAATGAGGTTATTTAGATTAAAGAATTTTGAATAGATTTGAGTAAATTTTTTGAGGTAGATGTGATTAAATAAAACAATATTTTTTAAATTTTAATTTTGTTTTAATAATATTTTATTACAACTAATAAAAACGTAAATATTAATAAAAAAATTAAAATTAAAATATATTATTTTTACCAAATATTTTTATTTTAATAGAAAATATATATGAAAAAAATATTGTATTTTTTTATTATAATAATAAAATTTATTCATAAATATTTATTTATTATATATTACATACGAATTTAAAAAATTTATGAAATTATTTGAGTATTTTATAATTAATTTAGTAAGAAAAAATCAAGTTATTTAAATTAATTATTAAATATTCAAATAATTTATTTTATAAAATGTTGAAATCCAAATTATTTATTTATTATTATATTATTTATTTTAATTATTTATTATATTATTTATTTTAATTATTTATTATATTATAAGTTAAAAAAAATATATTAAAATATTTATGCATAATCAATTATTTAACATATCATAATTGATTATTCTTGATTTTGCAACTTTCTCGGTTCCATAGCATGGAAGATTTTAAAAAAATGTCTTTAATTTTGTAATTTCTATTTTTATTTTATGTATTTTTCATTCGCAAATATCCATTTCATTTGTTTCCGGTGTTGAAAACAAAGAGGTTGTAAGCGTTTGACCTGTAAAGAACAAACTTAAACATAAAAGACTCTAAAAGGTGAAAATGTATGATTAATTGGATATTTACACAACAAAATAAGGGATAAGCTCAATCAATAGAGAACAACATAATGACAAATACTATATACAATCTCAAAATTTTAGAAGTGATTGAACCGTTTATATGCTCTAATCTCTGTCTTAAATATGTTTCTCGTCAATTTTAAAGAAATTTTGGATACATATTGTACTATAGGATACCTGATCCTCCAACGGTCGTCCGTGAAGCCAATGCAAGATCTTCTCAAGGTCGTAGCGTCATGCGAACACATATTGTCGTCGACCACTAGGTGCTCGACAACCAAATAGTGGCGCTCGACAACCAAACAGTAGTGTCGCGACATGTAGTGCTCGCACAACAAGTCGACCTTCCATATCGACACACAGGACGATCGACATACAAAACGCGATATCTAGTAGGCGGTTTAGCGGTTACGGATGAGCAGTTACACATACGAGCTAACCAACGCCACGAATCACGGAAGTAGTTGACTCAGTGTCAATACACGATCTAGCAGTTACAACTTCCAAAGAATCCACTTCAGTAACGGTCCGGATTTTCAGGTAACGGTTTATTTTACTGTTTTAAATATACAAAGCATACCAGAAAAAAGGTACGTTTTCCCCCAGAGAAAATTAAGAGAGATTATTCTTGATCTAATCACACCCCTGTTGACTTGAGCGTCGGAGTGCCTTTGCAGGTACCCAGCCCATCTTTACTCAGAGAAGCAGAGAAGAGAAAGAGAAATAGCACAATGAGAGCAGTGCAAAGAGGAAGCAGTCCAGAGTTGTTAGGTTCGAATCTTGGTCTCCACATCCCTACTGAAACACATATTATTATAAAACAATAGGAATATAGATAATCTTATATTGGTTATATTTTTGTTGACTTTCGAAAGATAAAAATTGCTATAAAAGTGATAAAATATTAACAAAATTATCAGAATAGAATCTATTAATTCTATTTCTTCATTTTAATTTAATATATCTATATATAATACTTTTGTCATTGTTTTGGTATGCAGTATTTTCTTTAACACGCAATTATTATAACTTTTGATTATAATATAATAATTAAAGGAAAAATTAATTAGTACACTAGTAAAAAATTGGGTTTTTACAGTGCACATTATGCCACGGTTCAACGAAAACCGTAGCATAATGGTGCGCGGTGGCAGTTTTGTAAATAAATCGAACATATATGCCGCGGTTTGGAGCAGAACCGCGGCATATACTCCAGTCAACCATTGCCTTTGACGCCACGTATGAATAAAAAATTAAATAACAGAGTATATGCCGCGGTTCTCTGGGCAACCGCGGCATATACCCCTGCGAATTTATTGCAGGTGCTGACTGGGTCAGAGAATTTGAAAAGTTACAGGGGTATATGCCGCGGTTGCTCAGAGAACCGCGGCATATACCCCCTGTAACGTCTCAACTTCTCTGCCAGTCAGAGAATTTCAGAAGTTACAGGGGGATATGCCGCGGTTGCCCAGAGAACCGCGGCATATACCCCCTGTAAGTTCTGAAATTCCCCAGAAGGCAGTTGGGGAGACAGTTGTGTTGAGCACATTACAGGGTATATGCCGCGGTTCTACGAGCAACCGCGGCATATTCTCCTATCTGAAATTAATTTAATATGAATTTGAAATATTTCGAGGTATATACCGCGGTTGCCCGCTGAACCGCGGCATATAGTTTGAAAATAATTTCAAAAATGCCATTTAGGATTATTTATTTAATAAGTATATGCCGCGGTTGGGCGTGAAACCGCGGCATATACCTATATTATACCGCGGTTAAGTAGTGAACCGCGGTAGATTCCCCCGTCCAGAGTTAAAAATTAAAACTTTGAACAGTGATCGTCTTCTTCCCGCAAGCCTCACTGTTCTTCGCGTTTTCTTCTTCTCCGAACCACCAATCATCTCAGATATTGCGTTTTTCACCGTTTAAACTCAGAATTGTTCGGTCATTATTGATTTTTGACGATAAAAACGAGTTTTAGCCGATCAAAAACGTGATTTCGTTGCGTTTTTCACCCTCTCCGCCGCCGTTGTGTTGCGTTTTTCACCCTCTCCGCCGCCGTTCCTCTTCCAGGTATTTATGTCCTTTTGCATTCTTAACGTGATTTCTTCATTAGTTTTTCAATAATGCTATAGTTTTGGTAATGTATGAAGTTTCTATAGTTTTGGTAATGTATGGTATAATTTTTGCTTTAATTTTGATAATGCATGAAATTGTTATAGTTTTGGTAATGTATGGTATGGTTTTTGCTATAGTTGTGGTAATGTGTGTTGTAGTTCTTGTATTATTTATAAACCTTAAAATATTATTTATGTAATATTTAGGAATATGGATCGAAATTGGATTAATTTACCACGTATTAGTGCTGAGTACGAGAGAGGTGTAGAGGAATTTATACACCAGTTCCTGAGAAGTCACTATTATTCATTAGGAACGCTGCTGCGAAGTATATAGTTAGATTATACAATAGCTCTTAGATTTAGATTTAAACAATGCATTTGATTAGATAGAATTTTCTTAGACTTTGTACTTTATTTGATGTTGAAATACATTTGAACAGGTGTTTGTTATGTTGAAATTGAGATTGTGTACATGTTTTTATATGCAGGTCTGTTTTTGTGGTAGTGGATATCACAAAAACAGACCTGCAATTTTAAAAAACTGCAGGGGAATATGCCGCGGTTCTAACCACAACCGCGGCATATAGTGCTTCGTTTTTTTAAAACCGAGACATATGGCCGCGGTTGTGACACTAACCGCGGCATATTCGTCGGTCTATATGCCGCGGTTGAACCGCGGCATATATTGTATTTTTAAAATTTTTTTTTTTAAAAAAAATCAATTTAGGCAGCGGTTTCCTATACAACCGCGGCATATTCCTGAAGTTATATACCGCGGTTTTAACCGCGGCCTAAAGTGTCTGACTTACTACCGCGGCTGAATATGCCGCGGTTCCGAAACCGCGACGTATAGTGAAAATGAACCGCGGTAAAAGCCCCTCGCTGCACTAGTGGTAATAGAAATGAGTGTTTTCTGACATGGATGAAGTGCGTGGTAGGGGTGGAGAGGACACCGGAATCCGTACTCTCGTTAGCTCACAATACTAATTTCCATTCTCATTGGAACTCACTGCTCATTATTTCACTTCTCACATCACCAACATATTTAAGACTAAATTATATTATAGGTATGATTGATTTTGCATAGAAGAGGTCAAATTATATGTGAATTTTTCATTAATATATTCAAATTATTTTAAATATTTTTCATTTTTCATTCCCAAAATATAGATGTGAGGTTACAAAATGAAATTAATCTGTAGTTTCCATAACTCTTAAAAAATATTTCAGTAAGTTTTTAAACTTCAAGTTATTTTATTGATTTTTTTTAATTTAATAATTACTGTCATTTTAGTCTAAAAATACATGCTAATATTTATCAATTAAATTATATACATGGTTAAAAAAAATTATATTTTCAAGAACTTTTTCGTTAATTTCGATAAACTCTTTTAAAACAGTGATTTGCTCTATATTTAAGAAGAACGTATACGTATACGTTTTGGGTGTAGTATCAGTTTTATAAAATCTTATGTTGTGAGTTTTATGAGCTTCAACATAACAAAATGTGATGAATAAAAAAACATGGGAAAGAATCTGAAACTTCTCTTTTTGGTGCAACACATGATTCAATCGTCCGACACAGAGCTAGTACGCTAAAGAAAATCTTAGACGAATGTTCCCACCTAGTAGAACCCGAAACAAGTCTATGTTTGAAAACTTCCATAACTAGTTACAAGGAGTTAAGTCCAATCAGTGAGAGAGTAAACTATCAACGACGGATCCAAGTCATATGTTGAATGTTGGCTAAGGATTCACCACAAGGTATTAGCCAACTAATTAGCGATTGACTGATGTTATAATCTGCTTGCCTGTAATTAAGACAGAGAAGATTGAAAGAAACAAGACAAAGGCATGAAACAGTGAATAACCATTTTCCCTTGGCGTGAACTAATGTCTAGTGAATTAGAAAGCATTAAGAAAATGATGGTGACGTATTAATTCGTAGTGATGAATGGTAGCAAGTCTGAACAGTCGAAAATCAGCTTTTCCTCTTTCATGTTTCTTCATTATTTCTAAAAGAGCAATAATATATGGACGAGAGGCACGACCAAGTTGCCCTCATTGCATGTTCCAAGCTTTTGACTGCTGACGTGTGTTGCTGTTGATGTTGCATGCTGAATGGGAAGCAACTACCCACAACCAGCCAGCTAGCAAATTAACAAGTGGAAATTCTGTATTACGTGCAAGCCAAGAACACAAATAATGCAAATTAAATCACAAACTGCAATTTTCACCTTTAACTAATAATTCTCTTTTTCTTTTCTTTCTTTCTTCTTTTATAACCCATCTTTACATGCAATGCATATGTCTATATATGTATGCATGAAAAAGGTTATACTTGAATTCTGTAGAATTCTTGTTCTTTATTCATTCTACAATTTTAGTCAAACCGGTGAAACTATGGTGGCAATTAGTTGCACTCACTGAAAGTTTTATTATTTTCTTACATCTTCTACGAGTCAATCATATTACGATAATAAATTAGCATATCTATATGGAAAAGTATATCCCATATCTATAAAAAGAAATAATGAAATCTATGTACATCGTATATATTAGAGAGAAAAAATGCATATGAAGTTTATGGCCTCTTTAGAATTGTTTTACAAGTGAAAAAAAATCTGGGTTCAAGTTTTTGAATGTCAAAGGATTACACCCTACCAACAGGTCAGAAATCACCTTTAAGAAACTAAGACTAGGATTATATAAAGGGCTAATATTATGAATCATTTTTCCAAAGTCATAACCAACAAAGATTTGTTTCACTAGACTTTTCTCAATAAAAACTAGTTTTCCTTTATACACACTAGTTTTTCTCCCTCTATATTCCAACAATCTACCATACTATCTATAACATTTTCAAAACTAATGAGAAGAAAATAAGATCAATCCACATCATGTTAGTCAACTGGATTCGTATTTCTTTTTATTAATTTTATCTTTTTGGTCATTTTGTTTTTAACTTTGGAGAAATATTATTCTTCCACGCCTTTTCAAATATTTCATACTTATCACATCCACGCTTTCTCTTTTCAAACCCTTTTGTCCTAGCTAATCCTTTATATCTATCTTAATATTTCTTAGCTAAATGTAAATTTTTATAGTAATGTAGTTTATCAATCAAATAGTTCACTCCTTCCAACTCACTCCAACCCATTCACTCTTTATTTCAATGAAATGAGAAACAACATTTTTGAACTGCTTGCAAAATTTTCCTCAATTTCTTTTTGTTTTTTATCTGGTTATTATACCATTTTGATTGACTTAGACCGCATGCTTGTACAGCAAACAATTATGGTGCAAAAAATCAGGTTAGTATATACCTCTTCTGTTTTCTGATGCAATTAGATAAATTAAGAAGATGCAAAGTAAAAGTTACCAATACAATTTCATCAATTTTTAAGAAACGTGGTTATGTATCGTCTTGTTTTAAAAGAAATAAAAATAGTAATATTTTGGTTTAATGTCTCGGTAGGTCCCTATTTTCGGCATAAATTTCAAATAGGTCCCTTTTCTTTTCGGCGTTTCAATTGGGTTCTTTTTTGTGTAAAATTGGAGCAATTAGGGGTCTGCCGTCAAATTAGACAAACGGCCGTTTAAGTTTGCCTACGTGTTATTAAAAATGATTTTGAATTAATTTTTGTATTAAAAAATGGATTTGTTCTTCAAGGGCAAAAAAGGAAAACTGGGGCAAACCCTTTTCATATAATCCTCTTCATATCATCTTCTCTTTGCCATTCCTCTTATAACCTCCAATCGCACCTCACCGGCGTTAGCCACGACAAACAGTGGAAGGAGCAGCCTTACGCACCTGCAGCAGCGCGACGAATCGAACATCTACCACACAGATTTGCGTCTCACAACACCTCCATTACAGATCTTGCGTTTGTGATAGATAGTGATATCACTTTCAAGAGTAAAGAATGGGTGACAAGAAGAAAAAGGCTCAGATGTTTGTGAAACTAGTGTCTGCTGCCGGCACTGGATTTTTCTATGAAAAGAGAAAGCCGAGACAGTTCACAGAGAAGCTTGAGTTTCGAAAATTTGATCCTAGGGTTAATCGTCATGTTCTCTTTACAGAGGCTAAGATGAAGTGATTTGGTACCTTGTATGGCTTCATTTCCCTTTAACTGGATCATTCTTATACTTCTCTCAAAGGGCTTTCTATGTTTTTGTTGATTTACCTTGATTTATGTAGTTCTGGGTTAGATTTGTTCGGTTTAGATTAGGAAATTACCTAAATAAGAGAGGACTGTGGCAGCTTTGTGTTAGAGTTTTGTAATGATTGTTTCAGAGAGGACAGTTTATAATTAATTGTCCAGTTGCCTTTTCATTGTATAAATTCTAAACCTCTGTTCTTGTAAATGTGACTTTGAAGAAATCAGACTGAATAATATTGTTTCTGTGTGTTTTACTCTCTCTTTCTCTGTTCATCTCCTTCAGCGTTCGGCTAGGGACGTTCGTTCTCCAGTCGCACATGTTACTCATACCGTTCGGTCATCCACGCTGCAGTACTGTGTGTTCGTAGCGTTCGTCTAGGGACGTTCGTTCTCCAGTCGCACATGTTACTCATACCGCTCGGTCATCCACGCTGCAGTACTGTGTGTTCGTAGCGTTCGTCTAGGGACGTTCGTTCTCCAGTCGCACATGTTACTCATACCGTTCGGTCATCCACGCTGCAGTACTGTGTGTTCGTAGCGTTCGTCTAGGGACGTTCGTTCTCCAGTCACATACGCACTCATACCGTTCGGTTGTGACGCTAGGTGCAAACCCTTGGTTTTCCTTCTTTTCCCAACAAATCTGGAATCAACACTCTAACTGCTCAACTTCAATACAACCTTTAATATTGTCGTTTTTGGTCAAGCATTGGTTACCACTAAGTGGCATTGTTGTTGGAATAGAATGTCTAACTTCTGTTCATATTCTCACTGGCCCTCTGTTTGTTTGCTTCGTTTATTCTTGGATTATGCCAGCTCAAGTAAGGCACTTAAAAGTTAGTTTGCAATTACGGTTGAGCTCAATTATGTAGAGATTTTTTTCCCAGTCTCTGCCTACTACAACCATACAAACTCCAACCTTTGACTCCTCTCATCCGTAACCACCTCAACGCCTTCATCATCTATCATACACTTCTCACACTACTCACCTGTATTCACTAGGAACCATCAAGAACCACTCGGGCACAAATAAAACAAATTTTGAGTTTCTCTTCATGTCTCCAACAGTCAAAAAACAGGAACAGTGAGAAGCACGGTGAAGTTAGGTTGTCGGAGAAGAGCGAAGAAGGAGAAGGTCGCGTTGACGCTGGTAAATCTTCCTCCTATGGTGACCGTCATCGCCGGTGGCTGTCCTATCTTGACGGAGCGTGGTCGCGCAACGGTCGCCTGACTGGAGATCTCGAGGGGTCGCGACGGTTGTGGACGCTGGTGCAGGAGTGCTTTGCCCGAAGTGAAGCGGGGCGCTGGGAGAAGCCATGGTGGTGACCGGCGTCGTCGCCGGCGGTCCTGATAGCGAATAGCATCGTGACCTCTTGTAAGTTCTTCATTCGGAAGGGATTTCCCCTCCGCGCTTCCAATCGAAGAAGAAAAGAAGAACCGCGCTTCCAATCGAAGAAGAAAAGAAGAAAAGGGTTTGCCCCAGTTTTCCTTTTTTGCCCTTGAAGAACAAATCCATTTTTTAATACAAAAATTAATTCAAAATCATTTTTAATATATAACACGTAGGCAAACTTAAACGGCCGTTTGTCTAATTTGACGGCAGACCCCTAATTGCTCCAATTTTACACAAAAAAGAACCCAATTGAGACACCGAAAAGAAAAGGGACCTATTTGAAATTCACGCCGAAAAGAGGGACCTACCGAGACATTAAACCTAATATTTTTGCACATTGTAGGAGTAACAGTCATGTAACTGGAGCACTGATTGTCTTATAAAATAAAATGTTTGTCCCATAACATAGAAAGGTGATTTTTTTTTATTGTATTTGTAAAGAAAAAAATGAAAAATAATATCAAATAGGTGTAAAAAAACTTAGTGTCAAAATACTATTGTGCTTATTTTATAGTATGAATGGGATGGGTGGATCGAGATAGGTAAAATAGAGAATAAAAAATAGAGTACAAAATTAACAAATATAATAAGTGTGCGATAAAAATGAGTATAAGAGGAATTGAATAAACATTACAATTTTCGCTGAAAATCCATCCAAATGAATAGTCATTGTTGGGCTATGAGAGTAAAATTCCATTTAAATTTTGAATGAGAAACAAAGTTAGGGAAATTGGTGGGAGTTTCCGACAGTTTATATCAGTATAAACAACAAACAACAGATGAGATAGAAATTAGATATGAAAAATAATATATAAGAAATTTGTAATTTGTAATATGAAATATGATTAATGAGAAATTAGTGATAAGAAAATATGATAGATTGATTCTGATAGCCGCTTCCCCCGGAGGGGAGGGCGGGGACATAAAAATTAAGCACAAGGATGTTGGGTGCTTATTCTAATTATAAAAATACAACAAATAAAAAACATAACAACACGCACTTCAACCACCCTGCGCAGAAACAACTAAGTGCGCTTCTGTCATAATCACTTTTCCCAATTAATATATGTAATTAATTAAATAATAATTTCCATTTGTATATATATAAAAGGTATTACGTGAAGTCAATTCTTCACGCACATAAATAATTGATCATACTATTTGATTGTTTTCTTCTTCTGAAACTAGGATATCTTCATATCTAAAAATTCTAAAACTAATAATCACCTAGTTAAGACGTAGATATCATTAAAAAGATAATTTCTATTTATATTTTGGATTTCAAATTTATTATAATTCATGTGTTACAAAAACCATAATCTTATAAAGATCTTGAACTTTAATTGTAATTATCCTTCAAAAGATTAGTTTTACATTACAAACTAATTCTTAAAAAAAGAAATTCTTTGAAATATGTTTGGACTTGAGATAGAATTGAATCGGTTAACTTTAAATTTAAAGTTTGAAAACATTTTAAACACATAAATAATGAATAATTTAAACTTTTTCACGACAACATTTTTTTTTCTTTCCTTTTGAAAGTTAAAAAAAAGCACTAATCCAATTAAAAAAGGTTAACACTTCCTTAACCTTTTTCCATCTAATTTAAATCCATTAATAATATATAATACAAATATTGTATATTGTCATTTAATTACAGGTAGTTTACATATTTTTTATCAATAAAGAAAAATATTATATTATATGGAGAAAACTTAAAATAATATATATCTATAAATAAGGAAAAACTCCATGTATTTCCCATTCTTAGAAGCCTACAAAAATATTCTTTATCTCTTTGATCACAATAAAACTTCACTTCACGATGAAGAAAGTCAATTATTGGTTCAAGGTAATCAGAGATGTTATAGATAATCATGTTGATTTTTTAAAATAATTCATAATTAATTCAGGATTTAAAAAAAATTTATAGCACAGAAACAAACCTAAATCGTTTTCAAACCCCCGATATAAACATATTATTGGGAACCAAAAGTTGCTGCAACATCTGTAATGCTCTACACGTATACATTACCGCATATATTCTAAATATAGTACTACTATTCCTCTTTTACGGAGGAGTGGAATGTGGGAAATTAGTTATATGATACTCAAAAATAGTTGTAATTTTCATTAGTTTTTATATACAGGATATACATTACAATAATTTTCATACAGAAATAAATTTATTGACAAATTCAAAATTATTTTATGTATTTTATCAATGAATTTTAGAATTTAAATTATCGATGAAAATTTCTATAAATACAGATATAATTTGTATTAATGATTGGTACTTTTGTTAGTAATGTATGTGATGATTTATTTCATTAGTAAATTATAATTCTGAGTTTTAACATATTTATCTATATGTAAATGAATGGCAAAATTCTCCTAAATCTAACTCATTTTATTTATATTGAAGGAAAATGAATGAGAAGAAGAAAAGAAAATGAGGAGAAGGTGGAGGTGGAAGAGAAGAAGCATGATGTCAAGGTCGGTAGTAACAATGATAATTAGAGTAAGTAGAGGAGGACGAGGGATACAAAGAGGAAAAAAGGAAGAGAAGTAGGAAAGAAGAAGGAGAAGGATGAGTCAAAAGTGACAGTAATTGACTCATGTGGTGATGACGATAACAGTGGAGGCGTGGATAAGAGAGGAGGAGAAAAATAAAAAAATGACATAATCATTATTTTTACTGAAGAATTTTATCCATTATTAGAATTTATGAGTAATTACTAGTAGATATGAATTGATGAATATTTATTAATGGATGTGTGACTGTTGATAAAATTCATCATTGATCGACAAATTTTTAATTATCAATAATCCATAAGTAAAATTGAATTATCGTATATCTTTTGCTATTACTATGCAATTCTCTTTTAATAATACTACTCTATATTTAGAAACTGAATATTTGTGTTTCAAGTTAATATTTACATCTTCATAATTACACCAAATTTCATCATGCATTAATAAGTAATCGTTAACGTGAATATTTATCCCTCATGATTTCTTTCATAACTTAGTCGTTAAAGACGTTTATAGAGTAATACTACATCGGCCACAAAGATTGGTTGAGATATGAGGTTCTTATTACCTTCAAAAGAAAAGCAGAGTTTATTCTTTGGAACCTTATTCTACCTCTTTCCATTATTAAAATAAATTAAAAAAAAGCACTAATAGATATTAATTAAAATAATAAAATATACAGTAGTAAGCTTGCATTATGTTATAATTTATTTTTTAACTTCTTGCATGACAGATACAATAGTGCTTCAAAATCTGTCCTAAACGCGGATTATTCTATGGCGGCTAGCCTTGGCAGTAGTTCGAATGCTGAATTAAGCAAAAGCTTAATCAATAGTGAAAATGAAATCAGAAGGTGGAGTTTGTGCGGTGAAAGTGATGAGATAAGGTGAAAAAAGCATCAAATTGAATCGAGGAAAAGGGGAAAAACGCACCAAAGAAATCCAACTTGACAAAAAATCTCATCAAATTTAACAACACCTAGAAAGTGATAACTATATATTAATGGATGAACCCATCGCTATTGCGCGAGTTAATTAGCTGTTTGATTATTTTTTATACATAGTGGTGCATGTCTACAAAAAAGACGAATATATATCTCAGTAGGAAATTATATATATTAATGTAGAATGTTTTACTGGGGATGAAAGGAAAATGCATTGTCAATTTCACTCCTTATCAACTTAAATTCGAAACACCAATATAAAATTAATAACCTAAAGATTAAACTAACGTAATAAATGGTTTGTGCTTCACGTCGATAGTGAATCTTACGCGGTCTATTTTAGTGTTTTTTTCGTAGGCTTTTGAAACTAGATTGTTATGTTCGAATCAGTATCACATTCGACATAATCTTCTTTTGGCTGAAGTTTTGAGTCATTTAAAACCTACACCAGCACAATTTTAAAAGAGTGATATGTCAAATGGTTTGGAAATTGTCCTTCTTACGTTACGTACTCTATTACAATGTTGAAGAAAGAGTTATCACTTGAATCACCTGTCATGGATATCATATGATATAACGGTTAAAAGAAGAAAACAAAAAGAAGACGCAAAAAACAAAGAATATTTTATCCTCTCCAGAAAACAAACAAAAAGAAGACCAGCAACTCGGAACTTTTTTCAAAATGAAAAAAAATGTAACATATTAATGATGATGCAATAAATTATTATTTTTTAAAAAATTGTAGAAAAATAGCATGATATATGGGAGCAGTCTAGGTGATTACATCATCAGAAAAAATAATTAATTAATTTGATTTAAACTGAGAGAATGGGTTAGAATGATTAGGTTTATAGTGTTTGGTGGAAATTCAAACTTGGGTTCTACGGGTGGCTCACCGTACGTATGTGTATGCATGGTGACATGGTGCGCAACCTAATTCTACGAAGTGGCCACCCAGTTTTCCACTTAGTCAAGTGGCAACTGTCAATTTTTCCACAAACTATGTTTGTGCACTCTCCGCTGTGATACTGCTTACGACTCTCGCATTTGGTCTCTTCCCAATGTTCCACTGCACTATTACCTCCTCAATTTTTCCTCCTTTTCTTTTCGCCCCTAATTTTCATACCAAACACCGACTACTTACTCAATTAATCAATCACCCTTTCTTTAATCTCCTTCACTCTGTTTTTGCCATTGTAGCAATCTGATACGATTCTTGAATTCTTCAAAGAAATATTAGCTCCACCACGCGATTAACTTTATCAGAAAATCTGAATCATGTACTTAACATCAGTTTTTTTGTTAGGCTGTACTTGGCTCGAGTGTACTTAACCGTATGCCACAATCAAACGTCACTTTCTCTTTCAAAAAATGGGTGACACGGGTGATCTTAATGATGACAACAGTTCAGGAAAAATTTCCATAAACCATGTCTTTAAAGTATTGTGATTTTTGAGTAGTTTTGCCGTCCACCTACAAATCGTCATAATGCATGAGAGAAAGTATGTTATTTGAGGATGAAAGTTGACAATGTGATACTCGAATTCTAATATATATATATCTATGATATTTAAGATACCAAATGAAGAAATAAGATTTTGTTGTTTGAGGAAAGTTCGTATATAACATAATCTTGAACACACCCTTAATGTATTCTTTATCATTAGTTAAAATTTTATTAAATATCACAAAATTTTTAAGTGTCTCACTAGATAAGAAGTGGTTTTGAATCGCAATGTTGTATTCCTACAAGGTTACAGAAACAAGTAAATGTTACATGCAAACATATACATATTAAATGTGGGTGGTGAAATACTGGCTTATAAAGAAGTCATATTCTTTTACTCTTTCGTCTTCATTTATTTCAAAATAAATAATTTTTCAAATTTATGGTACAAATTTTGACAAAACTCAATGATAAAATAAACTAATCTTAAATGGAAATAGCTATTTATAAGAACATTGTCTGAAAAAAAGATAAAAAAATATATTTTTTTTCTCAAAAAACTAAAACAAACATGTACTGCCGAACGTGTTAAAAGTTAGTAGAAAGAAAGAAAGAAAGTTATTTACGAATTACTTTTTAAGGAGTGCCATATGTGTGTAAACAAAGTTTGAGAATATGGAAAGAAAAGAGAAAATATGAAACAAGATGGTTGATTCGGTTAAAAGAGATAAAAACAAAAGATAAGTGCATGAAAGTTATTACAGAAAATCATTACAAGAATGACATTACTCTTCTTTTCTTCCCAACAAATTATGTTGTGCACACGACGCAAATTCGCTTTCACATGTAAAGTATGCAGTGTAAAGATAAAATAAAAGTAAACAATTAGTTTTGTCACTGAAAAATGCATTCACAAAACTGTACATAAAAATATTGTTCACCATTTATAAAGAATTTTATTAACTCAGATAGAAAAAGAAAATATTACATAAATAAAAAAAACATGTAATATATATGTATATGTATGTATATATTGACACACTAATCACATCATGCACGGCCCCCGCCTACTAGTTTATGTTAGTACTGCTGCGAAGGAACGTGTAAAGTGGAATTATAAAGCTGCTTTTTGGATTATAAATATAATTAAATATATTCAGCAGTTGAGTATAAATATTATGATGGCCTTCATTTCTTTCGCAGTGAGTTTCAGATAAACAAAATCAAGCAGAAGCAGTTTCACTTGATCCCGCAGACGTAGCTCGGGATCAAGAACTAGAAAGAGAGAGTTATCAAGAAGAAAAAGATGGGTGAGTGGTTGAGAAATGCAAGGCCCTATCTGCTGTTATTGGCTGTTCAATTTGGTTCTGCTGGGATGTTCATATTTGCCATGGATGCTATAAAGAAGGGTATGAGCCATTACGTCTTCATTGTCTACCGTAACGCCATAGCCTCTATAACTCTCGCTCCCTTCGCCTTTGTTCTTGAAAGGTATCTTCCACTTACCTTCCATGCATGCATATACATCATTTGACACTTTCGCATTTAATGTTTTCTGAATAATATACTAAGCATATTTAGCTCTTCTAAAACAAATATTTTTGCAGGAAAGTTAGGCCCAAGATGACTTTCAGAGTATTTTCAGAGATTATGGCACTGGCTTTCTTCGAGTATGATTCTCTTACACCTATTCAACTTTCACTTTCTTATTATTGTTTACTTAATTAAATTATACGATGCTACTTGCAGAATAATACTGGATCAGTGTTTCGCTCTGTTGGGCATGAAATTCACGTCTGCTTCTTTCTTATCTGCTGTCATGAACTCTGCTCCCTCTATTACTTTTGTCATGGCAGTCATTCTAGGGTAAGTATTCCATCAAGTAAGAATAATAATAATAATAATAATAATAATAATACAAGTTATTTTCACTTTTACAACATTTTTTTTATCAAACTTTCTTTCTATTTTTGTCTACCTTCCACTCACATATACCCTAGAAATAAGATGCACATGTAGCTAGCAACTTTTTATTTATCTATTATAAATATTCCATTTATATTTAATATTTCCTCTTATTTTCCTTCCTGTCACATCATTTAATTTGTTATACACATTCCTTCGTCTTCAAACTCTGTCTTTCTCTGCGAGAAGATGCCAAATACAGGTCTATAATGCAACATTATCAAAACAATTGTATTTACCTGCAAGCTTATCTAATAAATAAAAGAAAGCCTCTGAATAATTGTCCATAGGGTATTGGTTAGTAATGGATCAAAATGCTTCTATAGAAAGGTTTAGGTAAAGTCCCACCAACGCTAGTATTGTCTTTGGTAGTATAAATTTCAAGAAAACACCGAATATATTAATTCATTGTTTTTAAAGTCCGAGAATCAAAGAAAGATTTATAAAACTAAATATAAAGCTATTAAATTTATTTATTTTAAAAATATCTAATTAAAATATATTATTATAAATAATATGAGGATTCAATTTTTTCATAGTATAATTTTCATACACGCTCTTCTCTGATTTATAAGTACCACTTTCTATCATCTTTGAAGCTTGATATGACGTAACCTTGTAATGGAGTGATGTCCTTTTCCAATACTTTTTATGTACCATTTTTCTTAAAGAGAAAAAAATTAAAAACATAAACTTGAACGGTAAGCTATAGTTATAATTAATTCCATTTCCTTGAATCTTAATATCCTTCTTATGAATTTCGCTAGAAAGAAATTAAGAGTATGTTTGTACGTCATTTTCTAAGTTTCCCAGCACCCACTTTAGCAGTAGAAAACGCATAACGAGTCCTCTTCTAATTTCAACTTACCACTTCCATGTCTACAGCTTACAAAACACTGTATTACAAAATCAAGCGAGACACGGAACTTTTATGTTTTAAACTGATTAACTAAGTGATGATCTTATTATTATTTTGTTTTTTTTATCAAAGCTTCATAACACATTTGTTATGTAATATCAATTCTTATTGTATGAATCAGGTGCCTTGATATAAGAGAGAAAAAATAACATAAGTGTATTTAGGTATACTTTATGCAAAGGATAAAAGATGTAAACCAATATTTATGAAATGTGGAAAAGGTACAAAATTATAATGACCAGAAAAACACGGAAAGTTTCAGCCACAACATATAATTTTAGGTGGAGTGTTTCAGCCACAATATAGATATGCTTAATGCACCTTTCCTCTTGATTCAATCTAGCATTCAAAACAAAAGCACTAGTGCGAAAAACGTATAGACACGTAATAACGACAAAAGCACAAATCTTCTTTTTTGTTTTATGGGTTGGAAGAGAATCATAGTTATAAACATTTAATTTTTTTTTTTTAATGAGCAGAATGGAGCACATGAAAATTAAGGAGGTAGCATGTCAAGCGAAAGTGATTGGCACCGTAGTAACATTTGGAGGAACCTTGCTTATGGCACTGTACAAAGGCCCCGTCCTCAGTTTCATGAGATCTTCGACCAGCCATGCTAGCCAAACTGAGAACGTGACCAACCCCACTGGCAACCATTGGGTAATAGGAACAGTGTTCCTCCTCATTGGTTGTGCAGGCTTTTCTGCATTTTACATATTACAGGTATATAACGCACCTTCTTATAGTAATTAAGTTTCACATATAATAATAAGATGAAATATCTGTGCATATCTTTGGAGAAATTAATGATTGGTGGTTTGGTGATATGTAGGCCATAACATTGAGAAAATACCCAGCAGAGATGTCGTTGGCCACTTGGGTTTGCTTTGTAGGAGCACTTCAAAGCTCTATTGTTGCAATCTTCGCAGAACGCCACCACCCTCATGCTTGGTCCCTTGGTTGGGACACACGACTCTTTGCCCCTGCTTACGCGGTCAGTGCTTTTGGATTGGATTCATAGTACAGTAATAAGTACCTAACACAACTGTTTGGTCTGAAAATGACACCATAATTTACGACACCATCCTAGTTGCAGTTGTATTGCACCCATGCTCCCTTTTTCTAACCTTATTGTTTTCTTAATCAGTGTTCTTAACCTACTACTGATTCATTACAGGGAATAGTTACATCAGGAGTTCAGTATTATATACAAGGCATGGTGATAAAATCCATGGGTCCAGTTATTGTGACTGCTTTCAATCCTCTGCGTATGATCATTGTTACGGGCTTGGCCTGCATCATCCTATCTGAGCAACTCTACCTTGGAAGGTACTACAAATTAAGTAGCAAATGGTTCAATTCACATCTTCATCGTCCAGATTTTTTTCTTCTCTTTACTAACCCTATTAATTTCCCTTATTTGTGTGCTTGATATATCAGTATAATTGGAGCAATAGTTGTTGTGCTGGGGCTTTATCTAGTAGTGTGGGGAAAAGCTAAAGAACGCAGAGGTCTGACGCCACCATCTCCTACAGAGGGTAACTTTCCCGAAGATCAACGACAGCTACCGGTCACAGCTCCAAGGAATGATAACGATGACAATAAGGCTTAAGTAGTGCATGGCCATAATATAAAAAAGTGACGTGGAAGGCACAATATAATGAGATGAGAAAGTCAGAAAAAATTAAGTAGGTCCCGGCTATGTCTAATGAGACATTGGTGTAGCATTTCCGTACAACTGGTTTAATGTCAATGTCATGCAATTTACTCATATATACCATGAAATTGGTGGGACAGGTGTCATGACCATGCATGAAATTCATCATCATCATCATATATATATATATATATATATATATATATATATATATATATATATATATAATTAATTAATTAGTGGCCCTTTTAGCTTCATCATTGTTCTATAGTTGTATAACTTATTTTCTCTATTATGGACTAATTTGGATTGCCACTTTTAAGTATTACATTTCAGGGCTATAAAAGAAATTAACACCATATAAACTAAAGGTTGCAGATTCTAATGCAAGTTTAATCTCCAGCTTCTACTAATATATCCGGCATCATGGTTAATTGAACAAAATAACATACTTTTACGAGGAATTAAACTAGTGCTGATTTCATATATATTATTCGAATTTGGTTATTTTTGTTCAAAATTAATCACTTCTCTATCCCGAACATTTTATTGCAGGTAAAATGAAATGTTTATGATAAGTATTCCGAAGTCAAATTTGTGAGAGTCATAGAAAGTTTACTATTTTTATAATGCTGTAAAAATCTATATAATAAATAGGAGGTAAACGAGTAACCAATCATTGTAAATTCAACTATGACCGTTTTTAAAAAATATTAATAAGTTTAGTTTATTATGATAATTTTTGTCATAATAAGTTCAACTTATCATTATAGGTATTAGGAGACCTATCATACAAAATAAATCTACTATAACAAGTATTTGGAGATCTGTCATAATAAATGGGCTTACTATAACAAGTATAACTGGATTAGTACGTTTAAATTTTATTTTTCATAGTAAGTTTAGTTTAGTTTTACCTTATTCTTGTTTATTCAATTTATTTGCAAATTTCAAACAATTTATATACTACAGAAAACGTGCTAATTATCTACGACCTTAAACCGACGGCCTCAATGCCTTCGATAATGCTTGGTCGACATAAATTACCGCCAGTCTCAAGGCCTTCGGTAATGTCCATGATGGTTTAAGTCACGAGAATTGGGTATTCGTTCGTACCTTTTCCCAAATTTTCCAATTTCCCTCTCCTTTGTTCTCTTCTCTGAAGCTTCCCCCTTCCCTTCTGATAATGCTAAATTTTACCATTATTTAAGCATCATTTTAGTAGCAAAATCAACTCCTTTCTAACTTATAACTTGTTTATTCCTCTTCTTTTGTCTTGTTTTCTAAATAATTGTGTTTTTGGCTACTTTGATGTACTTTCATCAATAATCCCTTATTTTGCAGCTAAAAATGAGCTTGGAAGAGTCTCCAAGAATGTATAGAGATGAACCAACCACAAGGCACACAGAAACGCTCGTCGCACATGCAGAACTCAGATAGAAGTGGACGCTCGTCCTGGAAATAGAGAGGACGCTCGACCACAGAAGTGGACGCTCGTCCAGCGCAGGCTAGAGAGAACGAACACTCGTCCAGAGTGGAAGCACGAGCGGACGCTCGTCTAGAAGGCAGAAGAGAGGACGCTCGTCCAGCGAGCAGAAGTGGACGCTCGTCCTGGAAACAGAGAGGACGCTCGACCACAGAAGTGGACGCTCGTCCAGCGCAGGCCAGAGAGAACGGACGCTCGTCCAGAAGGCAGAAGAGAGGACGCTCGTCCAGCCAGGCAGAAGTGGACGCTCGTCCAGCCAGGCAGAAGAGGACGCTCGTCTTGAGAGATGCGCAGTGGACGCTCGTCCAGCGAAGAAACGAGAGGACGCTCGCCCAGCAGAAGCGGACGCTCGTCCGCTTTCAGTTCCAGAGTGGCTTGCGCCCGGGTGTGACTTTCCAGAGAGTCTCGCGCCCGAGCGCGATTTTTACTGATGTTGCAGACAGCTTATTTGACCCAGAAACGCGAAGGGGTTTGGGTCTTTGGTTCTTTGGAGGTGCAATTTCACGGCTGGAGCTCATGGAGGGCGTGAGGAGCTTGTGGGAACATCTCCTCCTCTTCCTTTGGGTCTCCTTCTTCTTCCATCTTCCATGTTTGTAAGCTTTAGGGTTCTCCATGGAAATGGAGAACCAGATTCATCTTGTTAGGGATTGATGTAGCCTTTGAATTCTTGTGTAATTGTTGAATGATTTGAATATATATATGCCTTTTCTATCAATTGCTAGTATTCTTGTTTCCGATCTTAAAGCTTGCATGTAATGGGGACGTTCATGACTTGATTTTGGGGTTTTATGGATTATGGGGACGTAAGATGAAACCTTGAACTGAAATAGGAGTCCTTGTGGGTCATTGATTCTAGGGATGGAAGATGATTCACATGTTGTCTTAGATCCTAGTTCTTAATGCGGGTTTTGCTTGTTAGATTGTCCAAGGGATTGGAGTTTGATAAGGAAAACCTAGGCTCTTTCACCTAAGGGATTAGGGCTAGAGTGTTTTAGTGGATTGACTTTAGTAAATTGATAGAGAGGAGATGAAATTGGTTATACACAAGAGTGCATTGGTGAAAACTAACCTTAGCAATGTCATTTCACACCATTTCTAGTCTTTCCATTTCCAAGTGCCTTCAATACCAAAGTCCAACCTTGTAATTATGTATGAATTTACATTTCTGCACTTGTTTTGTAAATTGATGTTGTGTTCTTGAGTCTACATGAGTTGTTAATCGCACCATTCTCTAGTATTACGAGTTTCTTGGGAAAACGATACCCGGTCTTACCGGTTTATTACTTGAACGATTCGGTACACTTGCCGAATTCGAGCCCAACAAGTTTTTGGACTAACACCTTCCCTATTCTGTTGGTGCCCTCCATTGTGCCCTCCAATATTGAGCGATTATGGGACAAGTGAGGCTTGGTTGGTTGACGCTGGTTTGGGGATTCTTTGGCTGGGATTGAAGACGGCGGTTTGGGGGTTCTACGCCTAGGTTCGTTGAGGCCGGTTTGGTGGTTCTGCGGTTTGGTTGGTTGACGCCGATTTGGGGGTTTTGCGGCTGGGTTCGTTGCGCAGGTTTTCGGGTTCGTAGGAGATGTCCGGAATGCGGGCAACGAGAGTCTCACTGTCTAGTGAAGGCTGGTAGATCTAGAGCGAATAGCATTGCAATGGTGATGGACGCGTTACGGCTGCTTTCGTGGTGGCTCTGCCGGTCTGCGAAGGGGATAAGATCACGATTAGGTGACTCTCGCGAGGGGTGTGCTTTCTGTGTGTTTCGTGTTTCTGCTCTTGCGAAATTGGTGGCGCGGGGAAGATGGCGGCTCTGGAGCGACGGCGGCGAGGGAGATTTAGGGTGGAGGGGAGGCACGATGGTGATCCAAGATGCATCGGCAACGTCTGAAGCTTGACAGTATCAACGACGGGTTCATCGGATGGAGGTTGATGAAAGGTACAGTTGTTGTTGATCTTCGATTTGGATGGTAGGATGAAAAGGGATTTGGAAATTAGGGATGTGTTCTTGGGTTGAATGCACTAAATTTGATGGATTATTGGGTTCGCTATGGAGCCTTGATGCTTTATTCTGTTTGTTTTGTGCAGATGGATGATCTTGATATCAGATGGGGCTTGTTTGATGGAGCTGTGAAACCTTGGAAGACTGGGTTCGGATCACTCTTGGTGCTGAAAAGATTTTACCACAAGCTGGGTTGGCTGGGTAGGAGGGGACTTAGTGGATGCTGCAAAAAGGGCCATGGTATCTTATGATTACTAATTGTTGCCAGCAACCTTTTTCTACTTGTTTACGGCAGTAGCAATTTGTACTTGAACCTTGGGTATTGACTTGTCTATGTTTTCTGATATTAATGTCCAGAATGTTTTTATACTTGCTTTAATCCCTTCCTATTTTCATACTTGCTTTGTTCTTGAAGCTTTGAGATAAATAGGAAGTCTGGTGCAATGCGGGTTGAGACCTTTCACCACGCAGAAAAAGACAAAGTGGAACATTATATTCTTGAACTTCTTGTATGGCTTCATCGCTTGGTTATCAAAAGTAAGGCAGGAAGTGATACTGGCAAAGTAAGGTCTGCCACCAAGTACCCTGTTGGCATTGCTTTGCAAAAGATAAATGAACAGTCTACAAATCCAGTATTATCATTATTGAAACTGGATGAGCAAAACATGTTGCAGGATGTAAATACGAAGAAACCTGTTAGACGAATCAGTGAAAGCTTGGATTTTGGCAGTGTGAGTATTAGATTCAGGGAGAACTACACATTAACCAAGAGTAGAAGTCATTCATCAAGTAAAAGCAAGGAGATATGTTTCAATAGGATTTTGTCTAAGCTTCCAGTAATTGATTTTGATATTGACAATAGGATTTTGATATATTATGGTGTAGCCTGGATGCACTGCCCATCCTTTTTCACATTTGTCTTTTTCTTCTTTTGGTTTGGCTATCTAATGTAGAAAATTTTATTTACTAAGTTTCATCATCTCAGTTTTTATATTTATTTTATTTATTTTAATTAATTGCGATATATATATATATATATATATATATATATATATATATATATATATATATATATATATATATATATATATATATATATATATATATATATATATATATATATATATATATATATATATATATATATATATATATATGGGTTTGTTAACCCGCGTACACCTATTTTTCAGTTGGTACATTTTATCAATGTGTACCGGGTTTTAGTAGATAAAAATACCCTTATATATCATGGATTCTAAGTTTCAAGGTTAAGGGTATTTTAATAATTTTCATTCTCAAAACTAAAAAAAAAAAAAAGAAACCCCCCAAACCCTTACTCACCTCTCTCATTCCTATCAACCCTATCTCTTTCATCTCTCTCACTCCAACCTTTTCTCTGTCATCCCTACCGTAGCCCCAATTGAAAAATAAGAAACACTTACCGTTAAACAATTTGCCTTTGTAAAGAGTTAAGGTTCATTCAAGTCTCTTCAATTTCACCATCTTCACTAACCTCTACAATTTCATCATCTGCATATGTTGAATCATCATCTCTAAAAGAAACCCTCCAAGCCAATTACCAATTCCTTCGGATGTCATTATGGTTGTGAAAATTAGATAAAATTATATACGACAAAAATTATAAAATGAAAACTCATTATAAAATCATTTTTTGTAAGAAATTATTTAACAACGAGTGTTTCTGATTTTTTCCAAGCCAATTACCAATTCCTTTGATGTCATTATGCTTGTGAAAATTAGATAAATTAGATAAGACAAAAATTATAAAATGAAAATTCATTATAAAATCATTTTTTGTAAGAAATTGTTTAACAACGAGTATTTCTTATTTTTTCCAGGTCAATTACTAATTCCTTTATGCTTGTTAAACTTGGATAAAATTAGATAAGAAAAAAATTATAAAATGAAAACTCATTATAAAATCATTTTTTGTAAGATTGTTTAATGGCAAGTGTTTCTGATTTTTTCAATTGGGGCTACAGTAGAGATGACAGAGAAAAGATTAGAGTGAGAGAGATGAAAGAGAAAGGGTTGAGAGGAAGGAGAGAGGTGAGTAAGGGTTTGGGGGGTTTATTTTTTATTTTTTAGTTTTGAGAAGGAAAATTATTAAAATACCCTTAACCTTAAAACTTAGAATCTATGATCTATAAGGGTATTTTTGTCTACTAAAACCCGATACACATTGCTAAAATGTACCAACTAAAAAATAGGCGTACGTGCGTTAGCAAACCCTATATATATATATATATATATATATATATATATATATATATATATATATATATATATATATATATATATATATTACATCTGTCATTTTAATTGACATTTAATCTATACAATCATTAGGTAGATTAAGTAGAAAATGACAAATTTCTTATGAAATTCTTGTATTGGATAATGAAGATAAACGTGCACTGGGGCTCCATTTGCTGCAATTTCCTGAGGTGGGATATGTGAATAGTATATGTTGGTGTTACCGAAGGCTTTTAACCCTCGTTAATTATCGAAGGGCAAAAATCGTCGGTAATTGTTAGCGACAAACGATTTATCAACGACCTCGATAATAGGCATTACCAACGGTTTTTTGGTTGTTTTCGACGGCCTACGACCGTCGGTAATACCCTTCTTTTTGGTAGTTATCACTAAAAAGTTTTCATGCAAAACAATTCATACATTAAGTTGTCTAATAATCTTTAAAACACTATATTGTATATACATAAATCTACAACCTTTACAACTATTACAAATACTCTCCAAAAGAGTGTAAAGTACTATAACTCTAAGATATTTCTACAAGTTATCACTAACATTCAAAAAATGGATATCCACTTAATTCCACATTTCTACAAGTTGTAAAGATATTATAAACCTTCACAACTTCCTTGAGAAAAGTTTACAAGTATATATTTCAAAAGAAATCCCTGCCAGTAGATCCATCTCAATTAATTAGAAAGATGTCCAAAAGATTAACTAACTTACAAAATGAAGTTTCCACAGTTTAAAATTTTCATTTCTTTAAAAGCATTTCCAATGAAGACGACGTCATTTTGCGGTGTAAGAGGTTTTTTAGGGATTTAGAAGCGGTGTAAGGGGAGAGTTTTGGTAAGGGTGATGGTGTGGCGAGGGGAGGCAGGGATGTCTTGCACTAGTAAAAAAAGCGTATTTTAACTCGCACATGACGCTTCGGTTTCAGAAAAACCGAAGCCTATAGACCGAACGACCTCGGTTATAAACGAACCGATACCTAAAGACCGAACGACCTCGGTTTTTTGAGTGACCGAAGCAGTAGTTTACCGAACGGTCTCGGTGAACGCCTAACCGAGGCATTTAGTCCTGTCTAAGAGACCGAACAGCCTCGGCTTGAGTGCCTAGCCGAAGCATTTAGTCCTGATCAGACTGTACAAACCGAACGACTTCGCTTGTTTGCAGAACCGAGGCCTTTAGTCCTGTCATCCCTGCCACTAACGTATAGACTGAAGAAACCGAACGGCCTCTCTGCCACTAACGTACAGACTGAACAGACCGAACGACCTTGCTTCTTTGTAGAATCGAGACAGTAGTTGACCGAACGGCCTCGCTTGGGCGCCTAACCGAGGCATTTAGTCCTGTCATCCCTGCAAATCCCTCTGTTGCCACTGTGACTGAAGAGACCGAACGGCCTCTCTGCCACTAACGTACAAATTGAACAGACTGAACGGCCTCGCTTGTTTGCAGAACCGAGACAGTAGTTGACCGAACGGTCTCGGTTGGGCGCCTAACCAAGGCATTTAGTCCTGTCATCCCTGCAAATCCCCTGCTACCACTGTCATGTACAGACTGAAAAGACCGAATAGCCTCGCTTTTTTGCAGAACCGAGGCAGTAGTTGACCTAACGGCTTCGGTTGACCGAACGGTTTATCATGAACCGAGGCGTATAGGTTTAAATTACTTTTAAAAATGTCATTCACTGAAACTATTACGCATCGGTTGACCGAACGGCCAAGGTAGTAGAGCATTTCTGGCACTACACCTCCACTTTCGCGAACAATTTTCTTCACGCGATCTTTCTTCTTCCTCTAAGCAAACACTATTCTCCAACACTGCCCACTGCTCGCGCCTCCCCCTACACGTTTGCCGCGCCTCCTTCGTCGTTCTCGCCCCGACAAAGGTCTGGTAAAGGTGGCACGACAAAGGTCTCGCGAGAGGAGGAAAAGGAGGATGCAGGTCACAACCGATCGGTCTCGCGAGAGGCGGAAAAGTTGGCGAAACCGATCGGTTAAAAAAATAAAACAAAAAATACTCTACTGCCTCGGTTAATGTCCCAACCGAGGCATTTCAGTCTGAGATAAGGAACCGAGGCGAAAACCGATCCCTTTTTGACTCGGTTCAGAACCGAGGCATTAAGCTTATCTCTTTTTACCTCGCTTGTATATGCCTCGGATGCAGAACCGGTGCCTATAAGCGAGAATAACCGGTGTCATTTTCCTTAATTGCACTAGTGTTGCTTCGACGACGTGGGGAGACAACATCTTGTTGGACTGTGCATGAAGAGAAATAAAGAAGATTGTGTGGAATCATATTATAACAAAAGAGAAATTAGAGATTCAGACATACTATGATACGTGGTGAACAAACCGTCATAGTAAAATCTTATGACAAGTCTTTCTAAATCTGTCATAATAAACTTTGAATATAATAAACTTTGAATATAATAATCTTATGACAAATCTTATGACAAGTTTTTCACCATACTCTACTTGTTATAACAAGATTACCACACCTATTATAATAAGTTTTTTACAATTCTCCTTTTACAAGTTATAATAAGTTTTATTTTTATTATGAAAATGTCATCATGCAATTTATTATGACAAGTTTCTCATTATCAGTTATAATAATGGTTACTTTGTTACAAAAATGTCACCCATCAATTTATTATGATAGATATTATAGTTGTCATAATTAATCGTCATAAATTTTATTTTTTCCATTAACGAACTTGTTAATTTGGTTAGTGAACTTTATATCTCATTAATATTTTTATATTTTACAAAACTATTGAGATTTTATATATGTAGCATATGTGAGACATGCTCACTTGTCTAAAAAGTCTTCAAGTTAAAGTTGATGAATCCCGTGTCACAAGCCGCCTGAAATTCCAAAAAATAAAGCAAAAAATACATGAAACAACTAGTTAAAGAATTGATCGAAATTTGAAATACTATTAATAATAATACTTGAATACGAGACAGTAATTCATGAAAAGTGTTAATAAAAAGTTTTAAAGTGTACAAAGGCTTGGAATGGACTGAAAACTTATAACCAACTGGTACATGAATAAGTTGAATTGGATTCAACGCAAATGCTAAAAGGAATCAATCAAAATTTATCAGATTAAACTGGATTTGTGGATTACTTACAAAACCTAAACGTATTAAATTGATGAATTACTTGTACCCTAAAAACAAGTTTTTTTTTTTTTCAAAAACGGAAAGTGTCACATTGACTAATAAAAATGCTTGTTCATGATGTAATTTCGTAATGATGTCACAAATTGTAAGAGTTTGTGACAAAAATAAGTGATAATTATGTCCGAAGGATTTTATGATAAAAATATATATCATTTTTAAAGATTTGTTACCCTGTTTTAATGATTTCTTAATATTTTAATAACGAAAACTTCTTATGAAAAAATTGTCACTAAGTTGTTTATTTTTTTAACTCACCCTTACTTAATTTACTTTCATATTCACCCTTTTAAGTATTCCTTTTGAGTGTTATAAAATGTATTCCTTTTTAAGGCTTTTTTATACAAGTCTAATCGCATATTTCAGTTCCATCGTCCCACTATTTGCTTTAGCATATAAATACGATATGAACGGTCGAAGCTAATTGGAAAAGTACCAATTTTTTTACACAACAACAAACCCTATAACCATAGCCAGTTATGTTCACAAGCACGCCGCACCGTAGAAATGGACCCATCACAATAAAACTTCGATTAATTAGTGCTTAATCCAGAAAAATCCATTTCATGAGTTCATAAATCATTGCAAAAGTAGGGTTTTTTTTCCTACAATCGCATAAATTACTAAATTAAGGTTAATTTTCCAATGGGTAAGAGTGCATGCGAAGTCATTCTTCCTGACACAAACCAACATTGAAATCAATTATACTATTAAAAACTAAATTCAAAGCAACTAAAACTGAAAATTGTTAGGAATCAATTCTATCATAACGTAATTTGTTTATGAAAATCGATTTTTAAGTATTGATTTTCATATAAAATTTATTCTCTGCTAGAGGAATAAAGAATTGATGCCTTTACAAGATGGAATTATTCTCCGTAAAAGAATAGATCCTCTCAACAGTTATTTCAGGTTAGATATAATGTAGGAATAATAAAAGTCATATTTCTAATAATACAGGGTTTACAGGGTTTCTAAAAATGTCAACACAACAAGAATCATTTCACAAAACTAATATGTCAATAAAAGTCACATGAGCCAGATCAATCTATGAAAAATTTATTTAAAAATAAAATGAAAAAAAAAATCATTTAGAAAATCTTTATAAAACAAAAAACATTTCCTTCATCAAAATCCAAATTCAGTATGATTAAACTCCGTCAAGTCGAATTTCAATAAATTAAGTTAGATTAGAATAGCTTATGTCGAGTTGAGTAACATTGGACATTTATATTATAAAATATTTTGGACATTGGACATCGGTAAATTAAAATTATTGGTAGATTTTATTAACAAATTTTAAAATATTAATTACAAATTAATTTTATCGACATAATTATTTTTAATGGTAATATTCATTGATAAATTTAAAAATAATACATATTTCAATTATCAATAATTTTTTTTCCAAGGGTAATATAAATTTCAATTTTTGATTAATTTTTTTCATCAATAGTCAAGTCTAGCCCACTTTTATTCAACTCAGTTGAACTCCACATCATACTAAGTCGAGTCAAATACATGTTGGACCAAGTTGTGACAGGTCTATATTAAGTTGACTAGAGTCGATCTCACGTTGAGTTGAGTCAAGTTGGGCCACATCGAGCTAAATCAAGTCAAGTCACATCAAGCTAAGTTGAGTTACATTGATGTTGGATATAATTTAGATCAAACTACGTTGATTTAGATTTAGATAAGGTGACCAAGGTTAGTCTAAATCTAGGTTGGGTTAACCCGGCCTAATCAAGCTAGTTGGGTTCGATCATAACATTCCAATTAAGTTGTAAATAGTAGAAGTCAATTAAGGACAAAATTATAATTAACCGTAAAATAAGTGAATAAACACAAAATTTAATATAAAAAAAATTAATAAAAATATAACGTTTGAATATATGATAAACTTTGGAATAATTGTTAGTGTTATGACATTTGTATACCTAAATTGGCTAGAATTCTTTATTTTGATAAAGTATATTTTATTGTTAGTCTGATTCGAATAGGTACTCATTAAAATTTTCTTCTTTTGTTTCTAGTTTATGTTATTTTTTTCTTTAATGGTTTGATGAAAATGGTGATGTAGTTGATTGGATTTTGGATGATACCGGAAGTTGTTGTATGCTCTATGTGTTTTTAGGTGGTTCTTTGGAAGTTGTTGTATGATCTATGTGTTCTTTACGTAGTAATAATGTTGAATGCATGGTGGTTTCATTTGTCTGTGAAGATATTGTCCACTTTGGACTAAGTCTTCACGGATTTACTTTTGGCATCATTTCAAAAAGTCTCTTATCAATGGAGGTATCTTATATGTATAAAAACTCATGTTCATCTCTTATTTTATTCCATATGAGACTTTGTTTGTATCCTAACAGAGATTATATAAGTAATTTAATGTTTTTATCTTAACGTATATTTGTTTATGTTTTGTGAGGTGTAATTTTTACCATAGGTTTGATGTAGTCTCTCTACTTTGTATTTTTTTTCATGTAACGACAAATGATTAATGGATTTTGAAGTGTTAACATAACTTACATGCTACTTATTTGAAATAGATTATAAAAATATATTTATAATCAATGTTCCTAGTATAATTTATAATTATAAGAAATATAAAATTAGTATCTAAATAACTATTTTAGATAAAATATAATGTTATTAGAATTAGTTAAGTCAATTTTAAAGCAAGAAAAAAAGTTTAACACTTTTCTAAGTTAAAAAAAATGTAATATTGTCCTTAAATTTAACTTCATATATATGTAAAACATATACATTGATTAAGCAAACCCTCGTTATAAAAATAAAGTCAATTTAACTAATATTAAATTTATATTATATGTAAAAATATTTGAATTAGTATTACATTAGAGTCATTCGTTTTAAGTAACTTTAAGTCGAGTTTAGTAATTTTAATTTTTTAATAAATAAAAATATTTTGCTAGTGTCAAATTAGAGTTTGTTTAATTTATGCTACTTTAAATAAATATTAAAAATAAATAATATAACCTTCATTTTATATAATTTTAGTATTTAAATTTATTTACTAACTATCATCAACTTTATTTATTATTATGTTATTTATTTAAATTAATTAGTTTATATGTCATGAATCTACGTCACTTTTGAGCATAAAGTATTTTATTTTAAAGGTCCAAATGTTAAGGTGTTAAATTTTTTTAAGCACAACGTTTTCTTTTTCTTGTTTCTATATAAAATTTTTCTCATTTATTTTTTTCATTCAGACTGTAGTCTTTCTCAACAATCATATATTATTCTTCACAGTTTCTTTTTTTTTTTTGAAGATAGTTATAAAGAAAATATTTTTTTGAATTGTTTTCATTAATAATAGTTATATTAATACAAATTAAACTAATATTGAAAATAAATTTTATTTAACGTTAAATAAATTTTAAAATAAAAGTACATTAGTGATTTAAATGACAGTAAGTTGTTTTAGTAAAAAAAATCAATGTAAAAATTAATAATGAATTAACGTTGACTCAACGGAAATCATCCATCAAAATAAATTTAGTCTTTAAAATCTACTACAAACCTAACACAAATGCAACGTAATTACTTGTTGGTATCCACTTTTAACACAACTAATTAATTTTATTTTTTTTACTCAAACATTCGTTGGAATTCACTTCATTGTCACATTATTTCACTCATTAACGTATGATAATATCTCATTCTTACGAAATAAATTTGTTGCATTTAAATTTTTATCCTCGGCCTATACAATAAGGTTTTTTAATATTTCTTTTATTTGATATTTTAAAATTTTAAGACATTGAAGTTACTATTTTCTCAATTATATTTTTATCATAATCTATTTTTTAATATTTTAAATTAAGAAGGAATAAAATTATCAAGTGATAAAACACACGAATAAGTTTTGAAATGAAAAGGAGACAAAATAAAATAAGAGATAACAATTTTCATAAGTTTTGAATCTCTCTCTCTCTCTCTCTCTCTCTCTCTCTCATAAAAAAAAACATAAATTAGTTAAAATAAAGGATATCATAAAAGTTGATAATAGTTTTAACAAAAATAAAGATATCTGTTTTTTTTTACAATCTTAAAAACAGCTAAAACAAAGAGTAATGGTGTGGAAAACATACTATAAAGTTGATGCAAACAAATCATACTCACTCAATCGACAGAGATATTTTTTTTAAGATAAAAAATAAAAACTAGATTTAAAGTTGGGAATAATTTTAATGGGTGGTCTAGAGATTAATGAAATTTGAATACAAGATGAAAGGTGAAAGACATCATGATATATACAATTACAAGTAATAAGGAAGTTTCAAGAAAAAATATCTAAAAATTGTGGATTGTTGAGTAAAATACTGACATGTGATTAAGGTTATTGTCAATTCCATAAATATACCTATGTTATATTATGAAACTTTATAATTATATTTATTTAATTAAATAGGATTTATGTGAAAAATAATTACAATGAACCATATTGGAGGAAATTTAATATTCATTGGAAAATAAGAACTTGAAAACAAGTACTTATATACGTGGAAGAAAGATTAATAACATGAACTTTATAAAAATAGTTTTGTAAATTTAACAAACAATATTGAACTGATAATAAGTTTCTACAATTTTATCTTTAGTTTTAAAACTTGTATCTTTTACTTTATGTATATTGAAAGTATAATTATATGTTTACAAATATTGATAATGAAATGTAATTATAACATTCACTATATATTCAGAAAAAATTATTTATGAAATGAAAAATTATCATAATTAAAATAAAATAAAAAAAGAAGAAGGAGAAAACATACAGAGATAAATTGAGCAATGAAAAGTAGCTAGGATAGAGGCGAACCTTATCGCGGATATTACACGCACACTCACGGACAACCCTCTTCCATGCCCATATGCATCTGTTTATCTTACACTCTTCTCTTTTGTGTTAATTATGACTTTCATTTTTATATACAACATTTAAAATTTTAATTTTTAATTATTCAAAATTTTACTACTGATTTTTTTCTGATATTTTAAAAAATTATTTAATTTTTAACATGAAAGCATGTTAAATAATTATCAAATTAACCATTCGTTACCGCTGGCTGTTGTCTTTTCTCAAGTTTATAGAAAAACGGCGAGTGTTATAAATTATGTTACTCCACTGTCTCATGTTCAAATAAACAAAAAATAAAATTACAAAAAGTAATATATATATATATATATATATATATATATATATATATATATATATATATATAAAAAGTTGAGAAAGCATATAGATAATTGAAAATGAAATAACTAAATTACAAGAGAAAAAGATTAGAAACAGAAAATACGTTTTTTAATGAAAATGACAAGAAAGAAAGGCTTCCCTTTTCAATCTTAAGCGGTGTCGGGAAGGTGTAAAGTGGAGAATATATATTAAGCAACTTTTTGGGATTAGGTATAATTATTATCAAATATATTCATATGTGTTGGGTATAAATATTGAGACGGAGAGCATTGGTTTAGCATATGATTGTTGCAGATAAAGAGAAGCAGGTAGATAAGGAATTTCCATCTCTTCTCATTCAGAGAGAAAGATCGAGAGAGAATAAGATGCGTACGTGGTTCACTAATGCAAAGCCCTATCTGCTGTTATTGGCCGTTCAATTTGGCTCCGCCGGCATGTTCATTTTCGCCATGGATGCCATGAGAAAGGGCATGAGCCATTACGTCTTCACCGTCTACCGTAATCTCATCGCCTTTCTCACTCTCTCTCCCTTTGCATTTTTTCTTGAAAGGTATCTTAATAGGAACTATCATATCTCTGCATCTTTTAATTTATCAACTTAATAGGAACAATGTTCAGCTCTGCTCAAACAGATCACCATTGTTTATGCAGGAAAGTTCGGCCCAAGATGACCGTTGGTATATTTTCAGAGATTACGGCACTGGCTTTCTTCGAGTAACCATTATCTTACACTTATAAATATATGTGAAATTCAAGTTTCAGTTTGTTATGCAGAAGAGATATTCAGTTGTATGGTGTTTTACTTGCAGGATAATACTGGATCAGTGTTTCGCTCTATTGGGCATGAAATTCACGTCAGCTTCTTTCCTGTCTGCTGTCATGAACTCCGCACCCTCTGTTACTTTTGTCATGGCTGTTATTCTAAAGTAAGTAGTTAATCTAATGACAAAAGCTTATATAATAAGGTAACAGTTTGATGAACACCAAAGCTTCCCGAAAAGGAAAAGAGAAATCAAAGATATAAAACGTAAATATAGATATGATGATAAAAATATAAATGAGTATTAAAAGACTATATAATATAAATACTATGGCTCTGACAAATGGTCCACCCGTATATGGATGTTCAGGTGGGAAAAGGATGTTGATAATGACATGTTTTCATTCAGTCGGAAAAAAAATAAAATATTCCACTTCTAATTCTTTTTCTTTGTTCGTGACACACAAGAAGTGTAAAGGTTCAAGCCGTAGAGGTGCAAATTTAATATGCTAATATAAATTTTTAGAAAACAGAAAGCCATGACAGATTACTTACCATGCCTGTCGTAGGTGTCCTATTGCCATTGTTATTCTTCAACAGATGCCTGTGTTGGACCTGGTTGGGAATTTTTATCGGGACATTTAGTTTAAGGTTGAATTTAGTCATCAACGCCTAACTAAAATAAAATGGACTGGGTCAAACTAATTCTTCAATTTATTACAATTTTATCATTATTATAATTAAAAATTAAAATTAGAAACGTAAAACTTCAATTAAGATATAGTTTATAATAGATATTTTAAACTTAAAAAGTTTATTATAAATTTAAAAAGTTTATTATAAATTTAATGCTATGTGATAAATAGATATTTTATATATTAATATTAATACATAAAATAAGAAAAGCATATAAATTTTTAAAGAATATTAAAAAAAACAGGGTAAAACTTAAAAAAAAAGTCCTAAATCAACTTTATCAAGTTCATTTTGAAATTTAAACTTATTGTATCCACTTCGATAAAAACGTAACAAATAGAACAGATTACATAATTATAAAAGTCAGAAATAATATTTTATATGTAATTTTTTTTATAGATAAACAATAATATATGAGTAATAATTCTTTGACACATTTAAACTTTTTACATTTATTTAAGACTATCTCTTTTATTTTTTATTTTTTTTTCTTGAAAAAATATAAAAATTTATAATTTTATAACTACATGTATCAAAATGAATATAAAAATATATTATGATACCATTACTTTAATAACATAGGTCAACAAAGATAACTATAGTAATTAAGAAAAAGACAAAGCAGTCAATTTTTTTTCCTAAAAGCCTAATAAGGAACACAGAATATGATTCACATTTAAGTGATTATTAATGAATAGATTGGAACACATGAAGATGGAGGAGGCAACATGTAAAGCGAAAGTTATTGGAACAATAGTAAGTTTTGGTGGCACTTTGCTAATGGCACTGTACAAAGGCCCTGCACTTAGTGTTATGGGATCTTCAACCACCCAACCTCAGAACGTCAACAACCCCACTGGTAACCACTGGATCATAGGAACAGCTTTCCTCCTTATTGGTTGTGCAGGCTTTTCTGCCTTTTACATATTACAAGTAAGTTTATGCACCACACAGTACATCCAAATCGAACATATATATATATATATATATATGGATAGTTCCACTTCCTAAGTGTATGTAAAATTACATACGAATTCCGAGGGAATGATGCATGATTTGGTGGTACTTATGTAGGTCATAACATTGAGAAAATACCCAGCAGAGATGTCCCTGGCTACTTGGGTTTGCTTTGTCGGTGCCCTTCAAAGTTCTATCGTGGCATTCTTCGCAGAACACCACCACCCTCATGCCTGGTCCATTGGTTGGGATACACGATTCTTTGCTCCTGCTTACGCGGTACGTAATAACTAATAACAATTATCTTTCACAAATATTTAGTAGAGATTATGAGTTTTCTTTTCATTGATCTCTTGTCTTAATTCTATTACAGGGAATAGTTTCATCCGGAGTTCAGTATTACATACAAGGCGTGGTGATCAAATCCATGGGCCCAGTTATTGTGACTGCTTTTAATCCCCTTCGTATGATCATCATTACCACCTTGGCCTGCATCGTCCTCTCTGAGAAACTCTACCTTGGAAGGTACTGCATAATTCAATACGCTTTCTCATCTTACGTGTACTTTTTATGATCTTGTAAAATTATATTAACCTGATGTAATCTCCCTTACTATTTTTGTGCTGAATTTGAACGACACCAGTATTATTGGAGCAGTAGTTGTGGTTCTTGGACTGTATCTTGTTGTGTGGGGAAAATCTAAAGAATGCCAGCAAAGGATAATGCCACCATCCCCTGCAAATGATATCCCTCCAGAAGATCAACGTCAGCTACCTGTCACAGCTCCTAGGAATGATAGCAATGATAATAATGCTTAATTTTTCTTCACATCTATAATAAGGCTTGGTTATAGTTCATGGCCATGATGAAATAGTGATGTGGAAATGAGAACTTAGTGTGTATTTGAGAGAGGATGACAAGAAATAAAACTGATTTTGGAATAATGTGTTATGTTTACATGTCTTTGTTATATAAAGACTTATATTTATACGTAAAGTAAAATTTCAACATATTTGAACGTACAAGAACTAAAGAAAGCATTGAAGTCTAGGGTAGAAATTATTGACAGCAATGTAAAGATTGTAGGTGGCATGGGAGTGGAATTTATGATATATGGCGTATAATTGTTGCAGTGATCTGATATGTTTTGGGCGACTCACCGCATATTATATACTGAGTTTCTGGCTAAATTGGTTCCGTATTGAACTTTTGAGTATTCCATCGAGAAAGATGTATTCGAGTTGTTGGAGATTCTGATACAAGTCTAATCGTGTATGTCGAGTTCATACATTAAGCATCGATCCACGTTCATCCCACTTGTTTATTTTGGCATAAAAAGTGGGTATGAAAGGGCGGGGTCTTAAGAGAAGCACATTAACGTACCAAATTCTTCCCAACAAAACTAGATGCCCGAGTACTTCTGAGGTCATGCCACGCCACCATCACACCACATGTAGGAATGGACCAATCACAATTACCCTTTATTTTTTCATTAAGTACACATAAAACAAAAAGTGTTTTCATAGATTAAAATTAGTTTGTATATAATTAAATATACACAAAATATCTCATATCCACTTTATATAAGTTTATTTTAATTATCATATTGTATGACCATAAGTGAACTATAACTCGTATAGTCAATCGTTAAGTTGATAATAAACTACGAGTCTACATTATCAATCACAGTTCAAACAGCAAGTCACTGAATCTAGATAATTATCTAACCGATTAGATTGGATGACAGTTAATAAAATCGAGTTGTCTAAGTCGGACGACAAGTAATCAAACTCAAACGATTTTCTAATCGACCTGACAATAGTTCATCAGATCAAACAATATGAACAAGAGCAAAGTAAATCAATTCTAAAATCGTTTTACTCAAGGTTAGAGTATGATTACTCACGTTTAAGTCGTGATTAGGTCAACCTTAATTAAAATTTCATCACAAAATCTATAAATACAAAGTTTGAAATAAAAAGTTAGGTTACACGTTAATTATAACATTCATTGTGTTAATCTAACTTTGATATTCGAATACCTTTTATACCATTAGAATAGTTTAGACATCTTAACCAAATATCATTTGGATTAGGAACAACACATCAAAAACCAAACAACTCACCTTAACCATACAGTCATACAAATTTATCTCTCAATGTCTCAAATAACCTTATTTTTTCTTAAAAAATAAATTTTATTATAAGAAATGAGATACTTCAAGAAATTTCGGAGTATCTATGTAAGTGCGTCCCCCTTCTTTCTTTGTGTACATGAAAAATATTTTATATTTTCTTCTTAATAAAAAAAACTTTATATTTTCGTATGCTGTACTCACTGTGAAGGACTGAAACCTTTTCACCTTCATAATTAAATTGGTAAATGACTACTAATATGAGAAAAAGAAAGCAATAATTCACACACAAAACAAGAATAGTAGCTGGCAAAAAATCCATGTACTTCATCATATAAATCACTTTTTATATTTTAAATGATTTTGCTTTTGAATTTCCTTTTCACCAAAGGTTTGCATATAAAGTGGGATTTTTTTTCTTAGTTAGTAAGTGACAAGAAGTGCACATCTTTAGATTAATTTTGTCTTTTAGAATAATGTTTATAAAGGATAGATAAAATTATAAACTATATCTTTTTGCCTTTCAAAATACTAACATGTTATATGTGAAAATTGTTCTGTATCTTCATTTCAAATCCCCTCTTAATTACTCCATACAATTTCCTTTCCTGCCAAAACTCTTTTTTGCAATTGGAACAAAAAAAAATAATACGAGAAGAAATAAAAGCATATATTTAACTATCACTTTTGTGTAAAAAATTAAATGCATACGAATTCGATCCATAAACTAACTAGTGTCTTCCTTTTGACTGCAATTAAATGTCACCTCCATCTTTATATATATATATATATATATATATATATATATATATATATATATATATATATTCATTCTAAATTAATTAATTCATTATGACACTAACTTCTAAGTAAGTAAAAAGAGAATTACATTCATAAATTTAAATAGAATAGTTGAGAGTGTTATCCAATCCATATATATGAATAATAAGTTATGTATTTACTACATGTATATAAATAAGTTATGTATTTACTATTTGCTGATGAAAAAAAATGTATTTACTTTTCAGACTTTTAGTAAAGTTTTATTTAATATAGTTTCTAAAAGTAATGTCTAGTCTTAAAATGGTTAAAGCCATACATTTCCTGAAAAAAAAAATCTCCAAAGTAGTTAATACATTTCAAAGGGGGAATCAGCTAAATATAACCTTTACAAAGAGCTATTAGTTCCTTTTTTATATTTATTATGAAGTATTTGTTGACTTTGTCGATTAAAAAATTTAAAAAAGTAATTCATTATCAATGAATCTCTTCTTTAATCAAATTTTATTTCACTTTGAATCTAAAAATTTACTTAAATAAACCGGAATTGTTTCGTTTTAATCAAACAGATTTTACTTGATTGTGATTTTTGATTTCATAATTTTACTTTGATTCTCAATTTTCTTTCTGGCCCGCCATTTCAATTCCTTTGCTATTTTCGTCAACAAAGCAATAAATATTGTTAGTCAATTTCTATGCTTCCTTTACTTTCTTTTGGTTGTTTTTGTGCTCCCCACTACAAGATCTCTAAGACACAAGATAAGTACATAATTACAAACTTTGAGCTCCTTTTGAAGGTTGTTTAAAACTAAAATTACTTCTTTTTGCTATAATCATAGATCATTTAAATTTAAAGCACTTAAAACTATCAGTGTAGCCACTGTACTTCGTTCTAATTGTATTTAGAGGAAACATACATAGAGTAAGAAAATTATTTATGAATTTTGGCAATCTTTTCGAAAGGCAATTGTTTCATTACCAAACATAGAACCTAAAATTTGTTTCCTTTTAAAAAAAGTAGCGATGATTAAATTATGAGTTGGTTAAATTTGTCACAATCAGGTTCATTACTTCCAATTGTCACATGACCACTCAAAAAATTGCATTTTAATCATTAAAATATGAATTAATGATCTATATTTTGTATTTATTTTTAATCGTGATAAAAACTATTTGATATACTTCTGTATATAAAATGAGAACAAATCATAACACCCATATATCAAGATTAGGAATAATAAATAATTGGGATCAAAATACATTAAAAAATATATAATTACAGTAACAACATTGAAAGGCTGTAATTTTGTATGTGTGAAAATAATTAATTGAAACTTAACTTATATGAGCAGGTGAGTTTTTTAATAAGGAACGATGGTGGTTAAATTAGTTAATTAAATAGGTGTAAATGGCAATAACTATTTTTTTTTTCAATATATGGAGACGTTCAATAAATGTTTACACTGTGAGACAGAAGTTAATTGGGGTTGAACGAAAAGAATTAAATAAGAATAAGATAGAGTTAAATCATATTTAAGTTAGTGAAAGCGTTAATTGGGCTAAGCAGCGGAACCCATTACTGTGGGTAGTGTAGCAAATTTTGGTTTTCCATCTTTTGATTTACATATGCATGGGCCACGATGAGAAGAAACAGAATGAGAAGAAAATGGATTTGGAACTAAATATTATATGAAATTCTTAATACAGCGGAATATTCTATTTGAACCCAACTTATAACATTAATTAAGTCCAACATTATATTAATAATTAAGGAAAACAGAGAGATTCCCTCCTTCTTTATACTATTTTTATAAAATAAATGAAAGAAAGTGGGGTCTATTTGCACTTCGGAACCCTAAAACTTCTATAACATTAACCCGATGATAAATATGTAAAATTTACCAAGAATAAACCAACGAGACACTTAAATATATAACCGCTAATATATACTTAATATAATAATAGCATTATGCATAAACAATTCTAATCAATTAATAAAAGGAAATTAATTGCAAAGTGAGGATTATGTAAAATTTAAGAAATTAAGATGTGAAACTATTTCAGCTAGATCTATTCATGAATTTAATTAACACACTCACTAAGTAGTTTTCTATTTAAGAAAAAAGATTTGGTGTAGTCTCAACATGTTATCTGGTTGCGTGTTATATATATATATATATATATATATATATATATATATATATATATATATATATATATATATATATATATATATATATATATATATATATATATATATACTCTTAGATCATATGTTATAATATTGTAATTTTAGGTGTTAGTATGAATCTAAATCATATATTGAATAAAAATAGAAAAATTGAGTATCTTATTTAAAAGAAAAACTCAAACTTATTATTATAGAAGCGGATGCATATTTTATGAGTTAAATTTATATTTCATTGTTATTGTATGATACTATTTCTCAAATCAATTATTTTCTATATAAATAATATATAAAACGATGAGATACATAAAATAAAATAAAAAATCAACGAACGCTAAAACTTTTTTTTTTAACGTGTGGACCTAGTCTAGTAAAGTTTTCATGGAAATAAAGCAATACACTTTTTGTAGTCTTGATTATCATGACATTGTTTCCTTAAAAACTTATTATATAACCAGACGTAGATTTTCTAAAATTTACATCACCAATACATTTGCATGTCTTAAATCATTTAACATAGGCTTACCACTTCTAAAATATACACCATCTTTAAAATATCCCTTTTATAGTTTTTTATTGCTCTTTTACAAGATTACCAAAAAAACAAATTAAAACACTAATAACATGATTAATGTCGGACCTCCTACATTTTGAGCTTTTATATATATTTTAATATCTTTTCTAGTTATAGCACCAAAGTGTCTTACTATTTGTTTCAGGTGTAGGATTTAGTAACTCCACAAAATAAACATTCACACTTTGTTCTTTGCTTGCTCACATAAATTTGTTCATCTTTTGTTAAATTCATTTCTTGGCAATATTTCAAACTGTTCGGAAATATAGGTTAAAGACATTCTGATGCTTAAGTTAGTAATTATCCGAAAGATAGTCAGAGCAAAGTCTTGAATTCACAATAAATCTGCTTACATTTGACTTCTATTTATAGTTTTTGAGACAAGGTTAGGATTAATGAAACCCTAATCACAGTCCAATCTCGGTCCATTATCTGTTAATCAACACTTACACTTAATCTTGGTCTGCAGTAGCTCTTTAGAGATGTTTACTGTCAAGGTTGTCCGTTCGGTCATTTCTTGCGTTCGACTGAGCAACCCTTGTCTTGTTTGCCCAAATTCACATGTTTAGATATGTGTGACCATCCATTCTCAGTGGCAATCTCTGCTCGGTCCTAGTTACTTGGTCGTCTAACCATACAGTACACTATTAATATATTTTTTTATCAATAAAAAAACATAACACAGGGGAAACTACCAATTGCAAATAAATAAGAAAATGATATTCTCATGCTTTTGCAAGATCCAAATTCTTAAATGAAAGAAACTTGCTCCTCTCTCAAGTTGATCCAAGTTGTTTTCTTGAATGAGCTAAGAAATTTATTGATAAAAAAAATGCTTAATTGAGATTATGAATGTCTAATTAAAGAGTGGAATGCTCAACATGAGATGGGGATAGAAAATATGAAGAACAACTTGAACACAGATAGTAGAGGCCGTTCCAGAAGAAAAATATTCTTTGTTCTATTCTTATTAATTAGGCATTAAATCCATTCCTCTAATTTAGCCTCCTAAGTGTTTTGAATGAGTTAGATACTCTGTTCTGGAAAAAGTAATTTATACTTACAAAAAGACACAGATCGTGGGATTCTACCAATTCGAATCTAATCGCGGACCTTATACGCAAACAAAGATCATTAGTCCGCATAACTCCTTCATCTCGCTTTTTTCTTTTACTGTCAAGGGATCATATAAACTCTTTTTCTAATCAAATAACAATTTATCATATTTTCTAACTTATCTATTTTATTTCTATTTTTAATCATATTTTTTATGTTTTAAAACTATTGTATAAAATGTGTTCTTGAAAAAATTATTTTCTTAAAAATTTTACTGTATTTTTCCTCAGCATCTTCCATTTCACTTATAATTAAAAAGTATTTTTTATCATAAATAAATATATATTAATTTGTGCTTAAATAAGGTTTACATTTTAATGAAAATTTTCTTAAAAAAAAAACAAAGCGAATATTTGTGGAGAATATTTAGCAACTTTTAAGATTATGGACGCTTTGCTAACTATATTGAGCTGTTGGGTATAAATATTAAGATGGAGTGCATTGGTTTCGCAGATAAACAAAAGCAAGCATAAGCAACTTCACTTTCTCATACACATAGATTGTGTTGCAGAGAGAGAGTTAAGAAGAAAAAGATGGGTGAGTGGTTGAGAAATGCAAGGCCCTATCTGCTGTTATTGGCTGTTCAATTTGGTTCTGCTGGGATGTTCATATTTGCCATGGATGCTATAAAGAAGGGTATGAGCCATTACGTCTTCATTGTCTACCGTAATGCCATCGCCTCTGTTACTCTCGCTCCCTTCGCCTTTGTTCTTGAAAGGTATCTTCCACTTACCTTCCATGCTTTAAATATATACTTCTAACTCAGTTTCTTCTCTATAATTTCTCATCTAAAATAAAGTTGATATCTTTTATGCAGGAAAGTTCGGCCGAAGATGACTGTTGGTATATTTTCAGAGATTATGGCACTGGCTTTCTTCGAGTAACCATTGTCTTACACTTACAAATATATATATATATATATATGAAATTCAAGTTTCAGTTTGTTATGCAGGAGAGATATTTAGTTGCATGGTGTTACTTGCAGGATAATACTGGATCAGTGTTTCGCTCTATTGGGCATGAAATTCACGTCAGCTTCTTTCCTGTCTGCTGTCATGAACTCCGCACCCTCTGTTACTTTTGTCATGGCTGTTATTCTGAGGTAAGTGGGTAGAGTGAATCACCAAACACGAAAGGTTCTGAAAGATGGTTCACCTCTCATTGGTCTACACAAACTCTGCATTTTGTTAAGAAGAGGAGAAACAGATATGGAAGGCAAATAAACAGATAAAATTGACTTTTAAAACTAAAGATTCAAAACAAAAAGAATCATTTTTCATTAGTTGTACTTTTATAATTTTATTTTCCTTCCTGTTCTTAAAATGGCTCCAAAGAATCTAAAGAAAACATTACAAAAGTTTAGTTTCAAGTTGGGTAGTTGCTGAATTTTTAGTACGAAATATCCGTGAGAATATATATGATTTAGAAAAGAAAAGAAAAGAGATCGAATTTTTTAAATTACGATACTTATCTAATATATACTCATACAAATAATAAATGTTACAACATAAAATATGTTTAATTGTGTATTTCTTTTGTTTTAATTAATGTCTTCTTGAATATATTTTTCAATTTTAAAGTAGGTGAGATTTATAGTGGAATTTTAAAACTTTTTTTAAACTTGATATGACGTAACCTTGGTATGAAGTGATGTCCTTTCTTATTAACTTTTTTTTTACTTTTTTTTTAATTGAGAAAAAAAAAAGAAAGAAAAACTTTTGAAAGAGGATGAATTCCAGTCTTATAATCAAGGAAGCAAAGAAAAACCTTTCCCGATTATGACCAGTTATGAATTAAATTTAAATATTTTAATGGGTATTTCGGATTAAGTAAATAATTATGTTTGCTAAGCATTTATTGATGAAACATAAACAGGTAAAACCTAATGGAACATGTCGAGATTTACATTTTAAAGCAAATTATTTTAGATAGTTTCAAAGTTTTTATTACTTTTTTTTCATTATTTCTTTTAAAAAATATTCATACATACATTTATTTTATTGGTTCATGTATTTAAAACGGATTAATCACTTGTAAAAACGTTATTAATAAAAACTTATTAAAATAACATTTTTCATTTATAAAAGGAGTAGATTCTTGGTTTGACATGTGCCAGTTCACCGTCATTCACATGACAATGGGTATACGTGAAACGAAATTATCTATATAAAATATACAAGATATTACTGTAATTTTTCATTGTGAAATTCATTTTTGTAAATATTTCATGAATTCTACAAATTCATAAAAATATTTTTAAAAAATCATTTCTTATGAATTATTATAAACAAATACCTCAAAACATTAAGTTTTTTAATAACAAATAGTTAAGGTTACAAGTTTTCTAAAGTCAAAAATAATACTTTTGTACGTACTAATATTGATCATTTATGTAAGAGTTGGTGGTCAATATTTATACTCTCAAATTGAAGTGGTTAAAAAACATTCATTCTTTATTTTACTCATCAAGTTCTTAAATATTTTATAATATATTTATTAATTAAGAATAATTTTATGAATGACAGATTAAAACTATTTATTGGGTTGTCAACATACATGTGTGTAGCCAGAGGATATGATTAAAAAAGGAATGAACATTTATGAAGTATTAAAGGTATGAAATTATAGTGAGAGAGACAACAGTACAAGTTTTAGCCACCTTATATTAAAGGAATTTGGGAAACCCACAGTGAATCAAGTAAATTAACAAAAGAAATAGTTAATATTCGATATATATTTATGATTGTACGTGTACTTTAATTCTTTTCTTAATTTTTTATCAATGACCTAGGAACTGAGTTGACTTTAAAATATGCACGATATATTGTTTTCTTGGGATCCGATTCATAAAACAAGAATTTCACACAACAGCATGACAAAGAACATCATTCTTTATATTTGTGAAAGCCTAAGGAAACCAGAGAATCACCCACGTAGCTTATTGTATAGGTTGGAGCACATGAAGATGAAGGAGGTGACATGTCAAGCCAAATTGATTGGAACAATAGTAACTTTTGGAGGCACCTTGCTAATGGCACTTTACAAAGGCCCTGTGATCAGTGTGATGAAATCTTCAACAACCCATGCTGGCCAACCTCAGACTCTCAACAACCCTACCGCTAACCACTGGATCCTAGGAACATGTTTCCTCCTCATCGGTTGTGCAGGCTTCTCTGCGTTTTACATATTACAAGTAATTAAGTTCCTACACAAACTCACGTATAAAAATAGTTTATTCGGAATGACACTTTGAGGAAGATTAATGGCTTCATAACATATTAAATAAAGTTACATGTATATTGATATCTTATGGAAAATAATGCATGGTTCGGTGAAATATATGTAGACCATAACATTGAGAAAATACCCAACAGAGATGTCCCTGGCTACTTGGGTTTGCTTCGTAGGTGCACTTCAAAGCTCTGTTGTAGCAGCCATCGCAGAACGCCACCACCCTCATGCATGGGCCATTGGTTGGGATACACGACTCTTTGCTCCAGCTTATGCGGTAAGTAACCATATTCTTTGACATGATTGTGACATATTCTTAGAATCGATGTCAAAAAATGAAGTTCTACGTCGATTACGGCTCGACATTTAACTTATGGTTAAAATTGCATGGTTTTTTTTAACCTTATCTTAATATTAACTTATTACAGGGAGTAGTTACATCAGGAGTTCAGTATTACATACAAGGCATGGTGATAAAATCGATGGGCCCAGTTATTGTGACTGCTTTTAATCCCCTTCGTATGATCATCATTACCACCTTGGCCTGCATCATTCTATCTGAGCAACTCTACCTTGGAAGGTACTAAAAATTAAGTACCAAACATTATATATGATCCTTTTCTCATGTTTTTTTTTTTTGTCTCTCTTCTTCTCTTTTCAAATATATTATAACGCGTTACAGTTCAATATGATATCAGTGTTATTGGAGCAATTGTTGTGGTTCTTGGGCTATATCTAGTTGTGTGGGGAAAAGCTAAAGAATGCCAGCGAAGAATGCCACCATCCCCTGCAAAGGATAACTTTCCAGAAGACCAACGACAGCTACCTGTTACTGCTCCTAGGAATGATAGCAATGATAATAAGGGTTAACCAATGTTTCCTTGTCAATAATAATAAAGCTTGATAAATATTCCGTTGCTATTATAAATTTGTAGTACATATATACTAAGCATCCACCTCTCCCACTTAATTACTAATTAGTGTTAAACACGATGGACGGGCCCAAAGGCTATAAGAATGCTAATGGCCCAAATTCCAATAATTACGATTAAACTCCAATAATATTAAATGGCATTAATGAAGTAAAACTTCTATTCTAATTCCAAAGCGTCACATGCATTTAATTTTTACATATAATGCCGAGGGTCTAACAGCAAATTACAATGTATTATAAAAAGTATAAGATTTTTTTCATCAGTAAATTATTTATTGCAGATTAATTGCGTAATTTATTCTGTGACTATATCAGATTACGACAGTACAGATTCTTCATATGTTACGTCATTTATTTGATGAGGATAAGGCTTAAAAGTTTTATCGGAAGAGGTCTCCAATGTAAATTGTTTTTCAATATTAGGGAATCGTTAAATAATATTATATGCGAGATCAATTGAAAAATATAACATAATTTCATAAAACACTTTACTTTTTAATTCTTTAAATAAGAACATTCTGCTAATACATAATACAAAGTAGCATGATCTGATTAATAAATCTGATCAGTGGCATAAGTATCAAATTCACGATCCCATTTTGTGTTTAGAGGTCTAGAATGAGAATTATTCTTATAGGAATATGAATATGATACCTGTCATGAACCAAACAGAATATATAAAAAATGTGAATATATGTGAAGTTGTAGTAATTAACTATTTAAAAGTAACAGGATTCCACCACCAACATTTCTGTTCTATGGATTACAAACTGTGCCCTCCTCTGATATGGATCATTTTTGTTGAAATTTGAACTGCACTGATTCTAATAACAATTTGTACTGTTACTTTTTTATAGTTTGATTTCACTAAACAGACTTAATGCTTTAATGATAAGTATGTGTACACTCACTAAGGGATCTGATTAACTATTTATAAGAGTTCTTATAAACTCTAACTGTATCAATGTTCGATGAAATAAAACTATATATGTATTTAAAGCTTAATTAGGTCAACATTGAATATATACATGTACATCTATTAAATTAAATTAAAACCATAAATATTAAAGTTATTTAAAATCTATAACGAATCAAATGATAAATTTTTCATTGATGTGATTTTGGTGAGCGAAATTTTTTTTTTAATGATTTGGATCAGCACAGTGTCGGAGGTTGTTTTATTTGTGTGATATATATTTTTAAAAGAAAATCTATAATATTCATATTCCCATTATGTCTTTGATATTTTTGTATAGTACAGGTTGAGAATCTCTTATACGTCATTCTTTTATTTCAGCACGTCCCAAACCATTTATGCACCAAATTAAATATAACTACTCATATCATAAATCTCGTTATTAATTCACGCAACTTAATTAAATTTAGTTTAAAACATTTTAATTTCACTTCTTTAGGTATATTAGTTAAACTATATGCATATCGAAATCATCAATTCAACATTCATAATACAAATTAAATATTAATTTCATATTCCTAACAAACTTCAAACATCATATATCAACATATAGATTATTTGCATCTAAATATTTGCAACTGTTTAATCAAAATCCAAACTTCACTTTTCTAGATTTTCTAGTTCAAAAAAATTTCAAACTAAATTTTCTTCAAGTGCTCAAAATGACCCAAAATCAAGTTGTAAAACACACGTTCATATATACATACATAACAATTTATCTTCCCTGAACTCCAATCCTTTCCTATTCTAGAAAATCATTCAAAAATTATGTAGAATAAAATTCGATAATTTTTTAAAAGAGTAGAAAGAATACGAAAACGGGGAGATTAGAAAAATAATAAATTTTGTAAAATAAATTACTGAATAGGTGAAATTATAATTTATATACTACACTTAATTTAAAATTTTAATCTTTTGATTTTTTTTTAAATCATCCTTATTAAACATTGGTTCCTACATAAATATGGATGTTTTATTGTATTCCAGACACCTATAAATCTCAAGCGTAGACTATCATATTTTGTCATTATAGATATTAAATGGTTTTAATATCATAGTAAAAAATAAATTTTAAATTTGATTAAATATTAGAAAAATCAACTTATATAACATAATATTTATATTTATTTATTATTTCTAGGTGATATGAAGTAAGTATTTTAATATGAACTAAACTACAATATACCGTTAAGAATGTGAAACGGTTTTTGAAAACGCAAATTAAAATCAAGAGAGGAAGGACAGGCTGTTTTTGATAAAAATGGTGTCTCTAAACTATTTGCCTTACAAGACACATGCAAATATAAAATAACTTGAATATATTAATATTCAAAATTATTTATACATATGTAAATATTTATTAACGTACCCAAAAAAAAATTAAGGAATATATTAAAAAAATAAATTAAAATATATTGGGATAAGAAACTAAAAATTATAAAGTTTAACATGCCTAAAAGTTTTAGTGTTTAATCAATAATGACATCTGGGAAAAAAATAGTTAGCTAAAGAATGATTTGGACGAACACCGACAAGTGCATTTGGTTACTATCATGTCCTTACAAATTAGCAGTCCAAAAGTTTGTAAAGTTTTTACTTTTTTCAAATAATATGATCAATGCTTTTTCCTTTTCTGTATCTTCATATGCCAATTATTGTCTAAAATTCACTGTTCTGTTTGGATTATGTTACCTTTTAAAACATTAAAGCCTCATGTGTTTCTACACTTTCCACTTCCATGTTTCTCTTCTACACTCCATTTTACAAAGTTATAATTCTCAAAAAATAGTTCATAACATCCTATTTATTTTATTTTATTTTATTTTTATCTGCAAAAGATATCATAAATAAATATAGTACAATACTTAAGAGCATTCTAACCCTCTTCATATAACTTTTATACGTACGTTATATTTTTATATTAGACTCTTTCTATTTACAAAGTTATTTATTTTTACACAAATTTGTATATAGTGAAAAGAAATTGGTCTAGCCCACATCTTAAATAAACTTTATTTTGTAGATCTTGCAAAATTTACATGTACCTACCTTTGAAAAATATACTTCAAAGTAATCAACATATATTATCTACAAATTTTAAGGGTTCTACAACTTAGTCTAAATTTAATCAAAATAAAATATTTTAATCCTAATACAAGAATATTAAATATATTAAATTGTGTAATAAAATACGAAATGGTATCAAAATATAATAAAATATCATCCATTTTTTTAATTTTATATGTTTAATTCAATAATGTTTCAGTTTGAGTCGGGTTACTGTTTTTAATGTGTATATTGTGCGTAGTGTGCGAACTAAACTCGTTTAGTCTGCGATAATGCAAATTGAATACAAAATATTCACATTAATTTTTTTTCTCATGAGTTTGTGTAGGCTGTTGATTATACAAATAATATGTAAATGTTGTCAAAATTATTAACCCTACTATTTATCTATTTATAATACACGAGTTCTATATAATTTTGAAAAAGTTATTTTTTTTACTTCAGTCAACTTTAATATGATTTAAATTAAAAAGTTTAGTTCTCTAATCTTTAAGAATAAGTAAATTTATTAATTATTCTCAATTCATTATAATAAAAATAACGATCAATTTTAAGTGACAAAAATATGTTTAGAAAAAAATTTAAAAACTAATTTCTTAATTAGAGAATTAAAACTTTGATGATTAATATTGATGACCTTTAAATATTAATTCATAATTAAAATTATTATAGTTATCCATTTAAAAACTAAATATAATTTTTTATTCGTAATAAAATCTATTTTAATTACTGATAATTTTTAGTTTATAAATTAGTTACTATAGTAATTAATTATTTTTAATCATTTAAATTAGTCATTATTTTTAATATGTTAACTGCATCATTTAATAATAAGAATTAAACTCTTTTAATATTTTTCTTTCTATCTTTTCTTACAACATGATTTATTTTAAACCTTAATTTTGAGAAAAATATTAATAACTTAAATATTATAATTTTATAAGAATATTTTCATCTTTAATTTCATTATCTTAAGAATGATATTTAAGAAAACCCTAATCAGATACACATGAAATTTTTTGAAGTGAGATCCGTACCCATAAAGTAAAATAGGATCCGTTCTAATTGTCAGCACTGATTTGACTTTATGATAAATGCTATAGCATTTTATATTCTCCTTCATGGAAGAATATGAATAAATAAATGACAGTATATTGAATTGCAATTTGGAAAAGGAGATGCGACAATCAGAGCATGTTATTATTGAGATATATATTATATTTAAACTAATCAGACTCTTGATAAAAAAAAATTAATGATGAATGAAACGGATAATACCTAGAAGAAATGAGATTATATATAAATAAAATGAATGAAGCATGGAATAATGAATTAGGTTGATTGAGATAAATATAAATAAATAATGATTTAGGAATTGTTGTTTTTGCATGGTGGGTGGGATTCCACCAACCTCAACCTCATTGCAAGATGGAATCCAAACACGAAACCACCACCTTTAATTTCTGGGCCATCCATCACACCCACACATTTTCTAACCACAGTTTTACCAACTAATCACTACACTTTTTATCTCAACCATTCTATTATTCTAAACCCAACTTCTTATATTTAATAACTATTTTTATATACTAAATTAGCTTTTGCACTTTTCTTACGTTAATTTATGATATTTTTATTATTTAAACATTCTATAAAATTAGTTTAGATAACATAATTAAATCAATGACTGAAATATTGTTTGTTTGAGAGCTTGAAATTATGTATGATTTTAAATGATATCCAAGAGTTAAAAAATGTATTTAAATTATTTTTTATTTTGACTTTCAAATAATACGAAACATATTAAAATAAACGCTCAAAGACAAGAATTTATATTTATTATCAATTTTTCTTTCTCTCGGTTAGAGAATAAGAAAACAACAAGATTTTAGTTATTTCCTTAAACACATAAAATAAAATCTTTTTAAAATGAATGAAAATTTCAAGTGAAAGGACTGATTTATATAATTGAAATTATTTTAAATTTAGATGTAAAAGTTGAAACTAAAGAAAATGGAACATGAATTAAAAAAAGGCAATGGAATGTTTTGATTCCCACAATGAATTTTCATTAATCTTATTAACTAAAATCACAATATTATTTTGTGGTGTTAGGCGGAAGACCAATTTAATCAAAAAAGTGTAATACTGTGACATCCCAAAAATACAGTCAAAACTATAAATTTAGAAAATCACATTTAATAATAATTCAGTACAGTTTTCCACTAAAAAAAAAAAAAAAAAAATCAAAACCGAACGAACGCTCAAGGACGAACGTCCTTGAGTACAGATACAACACTTAGGGACGAGCGTGCACAACTGCACGTCCATACAAGAGTTTACAATTTAAAACCGAACGTACAAGAAAATCTGACCGAACGGTTTACACAGGACAAATACCGAACGACCGAATTCAACTTAAACGAAAACTAGAGGTGGTCGAACGACCACTCCCTGCCAACAATTAATAGCCGAGCGTCTCACTGCTCGGTCTTCAATTCAACTTCTATCAGGTTCTCTTCATTCAGCGCCTCTTCCAAACGCTCGTCTCCCTCTGCTCACATCCACACGGATGATCATCGCAATGACAAGACGGACGTACAAGAACAAAGGACAACACAAGGAAAACGAAAGGGTAAGCTTACGTAATTTAACTCATGCATCAACATATAAGTTCCAGTAAACAGTTCATTTCACACATACATATCAACGTACGCATTCATCACCTATCAATATATTTTAACACACATCCGAAAATAAAACTCAACACAACTGTCCATACTGTAAGATTTCCCCGTGTAGCTACGACGATCGCGCACCCAGGTGGTGTGGTAACTGGCATTCTCATCAGCTGCCACCCGAGGTTAGTCCATTCCGTCCAAATTACAGTTATGTGACGGTTCCGTCCAAATTACAGTTATGTGACGGGGACCTCCTGCCATTCCCACGCATGACATACCCCTTCTATGTGAAGACGAGTAGTCACGGAATATCAGGATCGAATCGCCTGCTAAGTCTGGCCACGGTCATACTTTACAAATTCTCATAATCATCCAAGAGTCATTCCTCCCCGGAACGCTCGTTCAACATTCATACTTTCATTTCATCTCATATACTGTACATCATTCACTATTCATCAAACATTCATATTTCCATTTCCTCTCACTTACTGTTCATCAATCACTATTCATCATTCCATAATCATTTTCATCATTCATAAGAAAATCACCAAAAGCCGAACGTTCTGTCCCCAAAGACCGAGGACGAACGCTGTAAGTGAAACCAAAAGGACACTCGTTCGAATCAAAGAACGAACGGTTTAAGTTCAAAAATGTCCAAGTCTAATACTGTTCATTGGACGAACGCTATTTAGTGGGAAAAGAGAACGAGCGCTAAAAATAATACTGAGCGTCATTTAGGACGAACGCTCAGTTTTCAAAACCGAGCACTATTTAGACGAACGCTCATTTCAGAACCGAGCACTATTTGGACGAACGCTCTTTGCAAAACCGAGCACTATTTAGACGAACGCTCAGTTGGAGACCGAGCACTATTTCGGGCGGACGCCCATTATAAGGCCGAGCCTCATTTATGACGAACGCTCGGTATGAAACCGAACGACACTTTGAGCGTACGTTCAGTGTAAGACCGAACGCCTTCCAGTACGATCGTCCAGTGTAAGACCGAACGCTATTCTGGGCGAACGTCAGGTGTAAAAACCGAACGTCCAGTAACTCAGATTGATAAATCTTGAAAATAAACTAAGAGAAGTTTGGAGGAGTAATACGAACGGGAATATGCACTGTTACATATATATATATATGAGTACAAAAAGAAAGAAGTTTATCAAACGTACAAGATTCAACAGTGCCGAACCGAACGCTCAACCAGTGAGGACGTTCGTCCTCAACCACAGAGTTAGTCAAATGATAGAATCAACATTCCAAACATTTTTCTAAGGAAAAACCGAACGGTAAATGACCGTCCAGAACGAACGTACAACTGTTCATGGAAGATTCATTTCTCAGAAAAATCATATCATCTCATTCGTTCATATCATTCCAAACTCTCAAATTTCATATATCTCATTCTATCCAACATCTCATGCATAATATGTAACTCAGTCATATATCATTCTCATTCCATAAAAACGAACGTTCAACATAAATCAAGCATAACAGCTTCATACAATCAAAGTAACGAACGTTCATACCATCATTCATACATCATGCATTACTTTCATGCAGCCAAATAACGAACGTTCACATAGCATACATCAATGTCATTCATCATGCATCTATACAGTAAAATAACGGACGTTCACACCCACACATACAGCAAAACAGTTAAATTAAGTAAGCTTCCCTTACCCGGAAATGAACGAACGTTCACAGACACACACAGACGCTTCTCCACTCAAATCCTACTTGCCAACGCTCGTTAATCCGCTGTACGAGCGAACGACCCCAACACCAAAAGTCAGAACCACTCTACTCTAAGAGAATAACGAACGTACAATTCAAACATAGTTTTCATGCACGAAGGACGAACGTCAGAGAGGAAGGAAAGGACTTACCAGCTTCACCAGCCGAACGTTCTCTCTGGAATTCCTATGCCGAGCGTCCTTCAGCAGTGTCGGAGTGTAGAACGGAGGAGGTGCAGAGGTGGTTCCTTAGAGAGAGAAGGGTGCAGAGAGTGTAGAGAGAAGGAGGAGAGAATTGAGTCTGAGAAATGGGAAAGAGAGGGACGTGCAGGGGAAGTGGGGAATTAATTCAAATTCTCAGATTTACTTTCCACTCTGCCAGCGCACGTCCGCACTCGCCAGCGCACTCCACCACGCCTCTGACAGCCCATAACGGACGGTCGACCACTCTACAGTTGCCACGCGTCTTCCACTACCGTCGACGCACGTTCTTCCTGACTGCCCATGCCGGACGTCCCTTCTGCAGCGCACGTTCGCACCATGCCAGTCAGCTTTCCACCAACATTCCTGACTCACCTCCATGTGCGGCACCTGGCATCCGTTAGTGGTTGTCAGGCGCTGCTGTCGTCCATGTGCCCTGCTGGTGTGGCGCGTCCTCCTGCTGCCACGTGGACTCCACTACGCACGTTATTTTCTGAGGCCTGACATTCCCCCCAACTACAAAAATTTTCGTCCTCGAAAATTAGGACTGAGTCTCGAATAGATGGGAATACAAATCCTTCATGGCATCTACCACGTCCCACGTAGAGTCGCCCGTCTTCTCGTCCCAGACGACCTTCACCAATCTTCCTGCTAGTACTTTGGTGTTGCTATCTTCAATGCGTACCGGCTGCATCTCCAGCGTACGGTCTTGAAGAAGACGAATATCTTCTAACTTCAATACGTGAGAAGGATCGGATACGTACTTCCAGAGTTGAGAAACATGAAAGACCGGATGAAAATTTGATAGCTGAGGCGATAAAGATAACTCGTACGCGACTGGCCCGATCTTCCTCTAGATCTGATAGGGCCCGATGAACTTGGGAGACAACTTCTTGGGTCGAACAGCTCTCCCAACTCCAGTGGTTGGGTGTAGTCTGAGGAAAACGTGATCTCCGGCATTGAATTCTATCGGCCTTCTTCTTTTATCAGCGTATGACTTCTGTCCGCTTCGAGATGCCTTCAGCCCTTCTTGGATCAATTTCACCTTCTCAGTCATCTGCTGAATGAGCTCTGGTCCAGTTAAGACCTTTTCTCCTTCCTGTAACCAACACCAAGGCGTTCGACACTTTCTCCCATACAGAGCTTCAAAGGGAGCCATTCCTATACTGGCTTGGAAGCTACTACTGTAGGTGAAATCCACTAAAGGTAACACTTCATCCCAGACGCCCATGTGATCTAGGGCACACGTCTTCAATAAGTCTTCAGGCGTCTAGATGGTTCTCTCGGACTGACCGTCCGTCTGAGGATGATAGGCCGAACTCATTTGAAGTTTGCTACCGAGCTCGCTTTGAAACGATTGCCAAAACCGAGAGGTAAATCTTGTGTTTTGGTCTGAAACAATGCTGGATGGAACTCCACGTAGACGAACAATTTCCTTGATGTAAAGTTTAGCCAGGTTCGTCATTGACATCTTCAGGTTGACCGCGAGGAAGTGAGCACTCTTCGTCAGTCGATCCACTATTACCCATATGGAACCGTAATTCCTGACTGTTCGCGGTAAGTGAGTCACAAAGTCCATCGCAATATCGTCCCACTTCCATTCTGGAATCTCTAACTGCTGAAGTAGACCGCCAGGCCTCTGATGTTCAGCCTTGGCTCGTTGGCACATTAAGCATGATGCCACAAAACGTGCGACATCACTCTTCATTCCCGGCCACCAGAACAACTTCCTGAGGTCTTGGTACATCTTAGTCATACCAGGGTGTATGCTAAAACGACTGTGATGTCCTTCCTCAAGAATAATCCTTTTTAGCTCGTCATCATTTGGAACGCACGTCCTACCCATGTAGCGTAAGAGACCGTCCGTTCCAGCGTTGAATTCCTTGGCTTGATATGTATCAAGTGCGTTCAAGATCTTCACTAGCTCTTCGTCCTCTCGCTGCTTCATTCTGATCTGGTCGAATAAGTCATGATCAGAAAACAACTGGCGCCATCCACGATGTCTTCTTTTAATTGATAGAGCGTCACGGATAGCTCTACTTCATACTCGTCCGGGAGTACCAATTCTTTTGCCCCACAGTCAATGAGAACGCGATTGACGGTCAGCTAATCCACTCCTAAGATCACTTCTACTTCCTTTAAGGGTAGACAGATGAGATTCACCTTATAACTATGCCCTTCACTCTCGATAGGACATTTGAAGCATACTGTAGACGTCCTAACCTCACCAGCCGCTGGGGTTGACACTACCAAGTCGAACTGCATCTCGCGTTCGACTATACCCAATTCCCCAACGCACGCCTTCGAAATGAAGGAGTGTGTTGCCCCCGAATCATATAACACACAACATGGATTTCCAAATAATAAACAGATACTGGTGACGAACGTACCTGAACTGGCAGCTTCGGTGCCCGTGATCGCATACACTCTACCAACAGCCTGCGTTCGTCCACCCCTTTCTTGTTGCATTCTTGCAGCATTTGGCGGTGGCATTGCCGCATGTCTGTCCATATAACACTCGCTTTCCCAGTGACCACTTCTTCTACAACGGTTGCAATACTTCCCTCCAGTTAACTGAGGACAGACTGACTTGAAATGGGGTCCTCCACATTGAAAACATTTGACCGTCCCTCGTTGCCCAGACTGTCCGGCAACAACCAAAGCTTGAGACCCACTTGAATTTGGTGGCTGTACTGGACGAGCGTAAGGTACCCGATTTCGGTTCAAATTTGATTTGGACATGACCGACCCCTTAGCTGCTTGCCGCTGTTTCTTTTGTTGCTTTGCTTCGGCCACATTCTTTTCTAATACCTTGGCCCTCTCAACCATTGCAGGAAAAGACCTAATACATAGACTGGATAACAGCACCTTCAGATTACTCCTCAGCCCGTTCTCAAACTTCCGACACTGCCATTCCTCACTGGTAGCCATAGTGTTGAAACGGACTAGATGCTTGAACTTGCTGGTGTATTCAGAAACGGTCATGTCACCTTGTACCAACTGGAGGAATTCCACTTCCTTGGCGTAACGAACGCTGTCAGGGAAATACTCTTCATAAAACTTAGCCTTGAAGACTTCCCAGGAAATAGGGTTGTGAGATTCCGTCAGTAACATCTTCGCACTCGACCACCAATGACTGGCCTCTCCAGTCAACAGATACTCAGTGAATGCTAGTCTTCGATCGTCCGGACATTCCTTGGCGTCGTAGATCTGTTCCAGATCCCTTATCCACTGATCAGCTCCGTCAGGAAGACACTTCCCATCAAACTTCGCTGGACGATGCTGCAAAAAGTTCTCCAAACTCCACTCGGCTTGATGAGTAGTGTTTGAAGCAGATGTTCCCGGCGTACCCCTAGTAGCTGCAAGGATCTCCATCAGTTGCCTCTGAGTTGCCTCAGAATTTGCGCGAGCGTCTTCTAAACTCTGTAAAGCAGCTGCGTTCTGTTGCATCAAAATAGTGTTCTGCTCTTGTAGCTTTTCGATTACTGATTCCAACAACCTGGTGTTGTTGGGCACATCGTGCTCATTGGGCTGTGGTGGAGGAGGAAGTCTAGGTGCCATTAGTTCTCTCTGAGAAGCAGAGAAAACAACCGTTAGATAAGTTCAAAGAGTCTAAAATACTCAATAAAAGTACGTCGAGCACACAGCAAGACATGCATGGTGCACTCACAACCTACAATGTCCTTAAAAGAACGAAACTGCTCTGATACCACTAATGTGACATCCCAAAAATACAGTCAAAACTATAAATTTAGAAAATCACATTTAATAATAATTCAGTACAGTTTTCCACTAAAAAAAAAAAAAAAAAAAAATCAAAACCGAACGAACGCTCAAGGACGAACGTCCTTGAGTACAGATACAACACTTAGGGACGAGCGTGCACAACTGCACGTCCATACAAGAGTTTACAATTTAAAACCGAACGTACAAGAAAATCTGACCGAACGGTTTACACAGGACAAATACCGAACGGCCGAATTCAACTTAAACGAAAACTAGAGGTGGTCGAACGACCACTCCCTGCCAACAATTAATAGCCGAGCGTCTCACTGCTCGGTCTTCAATTCAACTTCTATCAGGTTCTCTTCATTCAGCGCCTCTTCCAAACGCTCGTCTCCCTCTGCTCACATCCACACGGATGATCATCGCAATGACAAGACGGACGTACAAGAACAAAGGACAACACAAGGAAAACGAAAGGGTAAGCTTACGTAATTTAACTCATGCATCAACATATAAGTTCCAGTAAACAGTTCATTTCACACATACATATCAACGTACGCATTCATCACCTATCAATATATTTTAACACACATCCGAAAATAAAACTCAACACAACTGTCCATACTGTAAGATTTCCCCGTGTAGCTACGACGATCGCGCACCCAGGTGGTGTGGTAACTGGCATTCTCATCAGCTGCCACCCGAGGTTAGTCCATTCCGTCCAAATTACAGTTATGTGACGGTTCCGTCCAAATTACAGTTATGTGACGGGGACCTCCTGCCATTCCCACGCATGACATACCCCTTCTATGTGAAGACGAGTAGTCACGGAATATCAGGATCGAATCGCTTGCTAAGTCTGGCCACGGTCATACTTTACAAATTCTCATAATCATCCAAGAGTCATTCCTCCCCGGAACGCTCGTTCAACATTCATACTTTCATTTCATCTCATATACTGTACATCATTCACTATTCATCAAACATTCATATTTCCATTTCCTCTCACTTACTGTTCATCAATCACTATTCATCATTCCATAATCATTTTCATCATTCATAAGAAAATCACCAAAAGCCGAACGTTCTGTCCCCAAAGACCGAGGACGAACGCTGTAAGTGAAACCAAAAGGACACTCGTTCGAATCAAAGAACGAACGGTTTAAGTTCAAAAATGTCTAAGTCTAATACTGTTCATTGGACGAACGCTATTTAGTGGGAAAAGAGAACGAGCGCTAAAAATAATACTGAGCGTCATTTAGGACGAACGCTCAGTTTTCAAAACCGAGCACTATTTAGACGAACGCTCATTTCAGAACCGAGCACTATTTGGACGAACGCTCTTTGCAAAACCGAGCACTATTTAGACGAACGCTCAGTTGGAGACCGAGCACTATTTCGGGCGGACGCCCATTATAAGGCCGAGCCTCATTTATGACGAACGCTCGGTATGAAACCGAACGACACTTTGAGCGTACGTTCAGTGTAAGACCGAACGCCTTCCAGTACGATCGTCCAGTGTAAGACCGAACGCTATTATGGGCGAACGTCAGGTGTAAAAACCGAACGTCCAGTAACTCAGATTGATAAATCTTGAAAATAAACTAAGAGAAGTTTGGAGGAGTAATACGAACGGGAATATGCACTGTTACATATATATATATATATGAGTACAAAAAGAAAGAAGTTTATCAAACGTACAAGATTCAACAGTGCCGAACCGAACGCTCAACCAGTGAGGACGTTCGTCCTCAACCACAGAGTTAGTCAAATGATAGAATCAACATTCCAAACATTTTTCTAAGGAAAAACCGAACGGTAAATGACCGTCCAGAACGAACGTACAACTGTTCATGGAAGATTCATTTCTCAGAAAAATCATATCATCTCATTCGTTCATATCATTCCAAACTCTCAAATTTCATATATCTCATTCTATCCAACATCTCATGCATAATATGTAACTCAGTCATATATCATTCTCATTCCATAAAAACGAACGTTCAACATAAATCAAGCATAACAGCTTCATACAATCAAAGTAACGAACGTTCATACCATCATTCATACATCATGCATTACTTTCATGCAGCCAAATAACGAACGTTCACATAGCATACATCAATGTCATTCATCATGCATCTATACAGTAAAATAACGGACGTTCACACCCACACATACAGCAAAACAGTTAAATTAAGTAAGCTTCCCTTACCCGGAAATGAACGAACGTTCACAGACACACACAGACGCTTCTCCACTCAAATCCTACTTGCCAACGCTCGTTAATCCGCTGTACGAGCGAACGACCCCAACACCAAAAGTCAGAACCACTCTACTCTAAGAGAATAACGAACGTACAATTCAAACATAGTTTTCATGCACGAAGGACGAACGTCAGAGAGGAAGGAAAGGACTTACCAGCTTCACCAGCCGAACGTTCTCTCTGGAATTCCTATGCCGAGCGTCCTTCAGCAGTGTCGGAGTGTAGAACGGAGGAGGTGCAGAGGTGGTTCCTTAGAGAGAGAAGGGTGCAGAGAGTGTAGAGAGAAGGAGGAGAGAATTGAGTCTGAGAAATGGGAAAGAGAGGGACGTGCAGGGGAAGTGGGGAATTAATTCAAATTCTCAGATTTACTTTCCACTCTGCCAGCGCACGTCCGCACTCGCCAGCGCACTCCACCACGCCTCTGACAGCCCATAACGGACGGTCGACCACTCTACAGTTGCCACGCGTCTTCCACTACCATCGACGCACGTTCTTCCTGACTGCCCATGCCGGACGTCCCTTCTGCAGCGCACGTTCGCACCATGCCAGACAGCTTTCCACCAACATTCCTGACTCACCTCCATGTGCGGCACCTGGCGTCCGTTAGTGGTTGTCAGGCGCTGCTGTCGTCCATGTGCCCTGCTGGTGTGGCGCGTCCTCCTGCTGCCACGTGGACTCCACTACGCACGTTATTTTCTGAGGCCTGACAAATACCGATTTGATAAATAAGCTCAATGCCAATTGGAACATTAGGTCATACATCTATGTAATCAACAATAGTTATAATAGTTACATTTCGTAGGTGATTAAAGACTAAAGGTCAGTAATAAAGGAAGGATAGTAAAAACAATATATAATAGATAGGAGCGAGTTTAGAATCCTAAGACAGATAGTGTTTTTTTGCTGATTGAGAACATTTATAAGTAGGCTATAATTAAAATGATGTTTTCATTAGATAATTTTAAAACTTTTTTCATGAAATGTTTTTGAACTATAAATAATTGTTAAATCGTAAAACTATGAACTTTCCCATTAATCTTTAAAAATAAGATTCTTCAAAATAAATCTAGATACAATCAATTTAGTTTTCAAACTAGAACTAAATTAGGATTAAATATGATTTTTATGTTCAAACTATTATAAAATGTTATTTTTCATTCCTGAACTAAATTATAGAGTATTTACTCTATGCACTTTATGTGATTTATGTAAATCATGTTAGTAGTGGACTTTTAAGTCTAATTCAACCCCACAAAATGAGCATGTAAGGTGAGGTTTGCACCTCACTTATATATTATATTTTGGCCTTATTTCTAGTCGATGTGAGACTTCCAACACACCCCCTCCACGCCGAGGTATAAACATCTCGTGCGTGATAGTAGAAATTGGGTGGTCCAATAACGGCTCGATAGCGAGTGGAATAGAAGAATAGAATGCCCACTTAGAACTCGTTAGGATAGGCTCTAACCATGACTCTGATACCATTTCAGAAAGTGGATTTTTAAACCTAACTTAGTATAAATTGGGTGGTCCGATAACAGCCCGATAGCGGGTGTAATAGAAGAATAGAATGTCCACTTAGAACTCGCTAGGATAGGTTATATGGCTCTGATACCATATTAGAATGTGAGTTTTAAGTCTAACTCAATCCCACAAAACCGGTTTGAAAATAGGTGGTCCAAGCCGGTTTTGTGAGGTTGAGTTAGGCTTAAAAACCCACTTTCTAATAAATCATTCTCAATAAAAAAAATATGTGAAGTGTTTTTTATATGAAAAATGGAGTATGAACTATAATAAAACCTTCACGTGTTTTTTGTGTGACGTAACTTTCATAAAGCATAGACAAAAGGAAAATGATACTTGAACAACTTCATTTGACAACATTTAGACACGGGACACGTGTGTAAATGTGAGCGGTCCACGTTTTTAATGAAAAAGCTGTTCAAATCTGACGTGGCAAGGGCCGGCCAGGGGTTAGAAGTTGCGTTTGAAATTTGAAATTCATTTCCAACATTGTACAGAGAGAAGCGGCGCGAACATTCAGAGGGAGGCTGTGACCTAGAGAGAGAGCCCGAGAGAGTTGGAGAAAGGGAATTCGAGTGAGAGAGGTCCGACGGATTGCTTGCCGGAGTGCCGCCGGAGTGGCGACTGTACGGTGGACGAAAAAGAGGGGTTTTCCGGGTTGTTAGTCCCACCCACACATTTTTCTTCTTGTGTGTTCCAACCGGCACACGTTGTGTTCACTGAAGGTTCGTTTGTTTTATTTCAGTGGAATGAAGCTTTAATCTATGTATGATGTTGTTTGTGGATGATTTTGGTTATGTATGATATGTTGTTTGTAAGCTGTAAAAATATGACTTGTTAGATGACGGTGGAATGTTGTTTATGTATGATGGAGGTGGTTTGTTAATAGTATTTGTTGGATGAATTAAATGTGTGGTGATTGATACTATGGACATGACACATGGGTTATCACATGGAATCATTAAAAGTGTAGAACTGTAGCACACTGATTCACATTTTATTCGAATTGTTGGAGAAACAAAAGTGCATTATTACATTCAAACTGTAGCAGACTGGAAAGAAACACACGCAGCTGCCACGGTTCACATTGGACAATTGGGCTTTGGCAATTTAAGGAAGCAGCTACTAATTCACTTGAGCTGGGAGGGTGCACTCGGTCCAAACAGCTGATGCTTGTCCAGCTTAGTGAAGCCACGGTCCAACACAAGATCACACATCCCGCACCAAGGCAATGAGGCCCACGGAAGAAGGGAATGTAGCACTCCAGCCGAAGAGAAAACAGAAGAAAGCAAGAAGTGGTGTACACGTGATGTAGAGCTGGACACGGTGCATTCCATTTTCGAACAAGAAGCACACTACACGTTGGAGGCAGCAGAGCATACAAGAAGCGTGAGAGATATTATTTTCTTTGGTTCAACTGGAAGACGCATGGCCTGCACACTGACGCCCCAAGAGAATAACAAACACATCCAGCATGGTCCGGAGGAAGAAAATAGAAAAGAAAGAGGCTGCACTCATTCACTCTCGGGGACTGATAACTGCCACCTCCAAAAATGCAGAAAGAATAGCTGCACGCTTGCTGCCACTTTGGTTCAGGAATTCTCTGAAAAGAGGAGTGGAGAAATTATTTTTGTAAGAGAGGTGGAGAACAAGAGAAGGTGGACGGCCAGGAGCAGGGAGATTCTCCAACAACAACTCTAGGTTCTCATCTTTTTTCCAGGGGCTCTGGAAGAAAGGGGGACGACATTCAGCATGCAGATGGGGACGGGAGAACTCTCTCATATTGTTTTTGTTTCTTGGAGAACGTTGCCTTGAGAGAGGAGAACTGCACCCAACCCACACCTCAGTACAAATCCAGCTGCCATATACTTCTCAGACGGACTCTCTCACCTTTGGCTCTTGGTCTTTGGAACGTTGCTTTTGGAGATAGGAGGACTGCATCCAGCTGCTAACTTGGAGGCGCACGTTCACTAGCCAACGCGTACGTACACATCCAGCTGCAAATGGTTTCGCTTGGAACGTCTTTGGAGAGCTTGGAATGAGAGATTGAAGCAGCACTGCATCCAGCTTGGAACGTTCTCTAATATTAATTTTATATTTTCAGGTATAGAAAGTTGAAGCAGCACTGTATCAAATCCAATTTTTAAACAATTTAAGATAGGATATTTTAAATCTATTTAAACTGATACTTGTCAACACCCAATTTTGTCCGGATTGACTAATAGATTTGTTTTATTCATGAGTGTAAAATAAAAATAAAAAAATAAAATAAAAATAAAATTAAAACATAACAATAAAAAAAAGAGCGTTCGTCCTCGACCGTTCGTCCTTTGCCTTATTCGACCGTTCGTCCATTCATTCCTTTAAGACGTTCGGCAATTCTCAGCTTCAACCGTTCGATCATAGTGTTTTAGTGAACGTTCGGTCTTCATTTGAACGTTCGGTCTTGGTGAATTCTCATTTCAACGCTCGGTCTCCATGATGTTTCTCTTCAGCGTTCGATTTTGAGCGTTCGGTCCAGTATGGTTTGATCAGCAAACAGTGCTCAGCAAAATAGCGTTCAGTCACATTATGTGAACGCTCGTTCGGTATGCTTACTCTCAGTTGAACTTTCGATCTTGATGGGCGTACTTCCAAACAGTATATAATAGGTGTTAATCTGGTACCGTTCGGTCAGGCTTTGATTTGATACTGTTCGGTTAGGTGCTGATGTGATACCGATCGGTCATGTGTTGTGATCTTTCGGCCAGGGTGCAAAACGTTCGTCCCAGTGGTATCCGGTTTAATGTTTGATCATATTTGTTTTTAGGTGGCGAGCGTTCGGTTTTGGCATTTTGACATGCTAGTGATTTTAACGCTCGGTAACTCTTAAGCGTTCGACCTGGATCAGAGGTTTGTGTATGGTCGTTCGTCATACAGCGTTCGGTAGCAGATCCCGTATTGCCCGAGCGTCCAAAAGTAGTGGAGGCTGCGTTTTTAAATTTGTTTTTAAATTTGTCTGAGCATTACAGTGTAGAGGACGAACGGTCACGAAAGATAGAAAGTGAACGAACGGTCGTGCAGTGGGAGGACCAGAACGGTCGTTGTCTTTGTGATTAATTTCGAAACAATTATTTGTCAATTTATTAACAAATTCGTCCCAATCCAACCTCAATTGGTAACGCTCCAGGTGTAGGACCAGAACTGGTACCAAAGGCTAAATAAGTGGGTACTTTGGTATAACTCTTTGCACAGACAGGCCAAGTAGGTACTTGGATAAAACGTTTTGCACATGAAAGTCAATTAAGTACAACAAACTGAATTTTAACTACTAAATATATTTGTCAACAATTTCTGAAATCAGATTGGATGTGCAACCAATACATAAATATGAAATGTAACAACAACTATTCTTTCATCAATAATCTACAACATTCTACAAAAGGCCTAAATCTTCCAACACTTGATTCCTCTGCATGTTGTCCACATCCAAAATCCATTGACAAACATATTGCTCCCTAAATTGTTGTAGTTCTTCCTGTAAAGACAATAATGCACAAAACATGAATCCAATGCAACATTTGTATGAAAGATGCACAACATAGAAATTTTGACAGCTTACAGTTGTGTAACTGGGCATTGTGTTTCTTTCATATTTGTCAATGCCATCCCACAACTCCATAATTTTCAAAACAATTACTCCACAATCAAATCTACAACAACACAAGTCCAACAACGCAAGTATCATATTTAACATATCATTTATACAAGAAAATATTATATTTACAAAAATCAACATTACAAACATACTTGTTTGGTTGGATTGGAGTATGCAACTGTTGTCCCTCAAATGATGGTTTCTTGTCTTCCGAACAATTCAACAAATGTCCAAAAAGAAATGCAAGATTATGTGCTTGGAAACAACATACTTCCCTTATAAATTTGTAATTACAAAGTAAACATCAATTACTATACATACAATGACATTGTCAATCTTTTGTCGTTCTTTTCTTTTGTGCCCTAAAGAGTCCAGTGCAAACAGTCAAACAACAAATCTATGGAAGTCAAATACAATCCTGCGTACCTTCTTCCTTCTATCACGTCCTTTACTTTGTTCACCAAGTTCCTCCATGACACTACACCAACACAAAAAGTTAAATTACATTACACCAACACAATCAAGTAAAAGAACAAAATGGAAATGATAACAAACATTGTCAGCATTTGTTAAAAGACAACCAAAAAGAGAACAAAAAAATAATACTAATTTATTAATTCATATCATTCGTGCCACATAAAAATACATTTTGTAAGACTCGTGGTACAGGAACAGAACTGGTACCTAAGGCAAATTAACTGGGTACCTGGGTTCAAGTTTTAGCACACCGAGGCCAACAACGACCACCACACTAATTTTGGGGTGCCTTCTTTATTTTCCCTCATTTGATCTACTTCTACGTTATCTGGGAACAATTTCTTAACAATTTTTTAACAAATTCGTGCCACATAAAAATACATTTTCTAACACTCATGGAACAGGAACATAACTGGTACCTTAGGCAGAATATGTGGGTACCTGGGTTCCAATTTTTGCACACCAAGGCCAACTAAGTCCACCACTCTTATTTTGGGGTGCCTTGTTTGTTTTCCCTCGTTTCAGCTACTTCTAAGTAATCTGGGAACAATTTCTTAACATTTTTTTAACAAATTCGTGTCACATAAAAATACATTTTCTAGGACCCTGGGTTCACCAACATAACTCGTACCAAAGTCGAATGAACTGGGTAATTGGGTTCAAGTTTTTTCACAGCAAGGCCAACTAGGTTCACCACTCTCATTTTGAGGTGGCTTGTTTTTTTTCACAGCAAGGCCAACGCGGTCCATGACTATCAATCGAAAAAAATTACAACAACAATTTAAGATTAAGCAAACAACAAGTATACAAATCAGTAACACAACAAAATCCACTTGGGAGACATTTCATACATAAGCAAAACCATCCACAAACAACATCATGCATGTATGAAACCTTCATTCCACTGAAATCAAAAAAAAAAAAACGAACCTTCACTCAGCACGAGGTGCGGCGGTTGGAACACAGACGAAGATAAAGGTGTGGGTGGGACTGACAACCCGGAAAACCCCTCTTTTTGGTCCACCGAACAGTCCACACTCCGGCGACACTCCGGCGATGCTCCGACGGCACTCCGCCGGCACTCCGGGACAGGGACGGAAGCAGCTGGGACGACGCGAGACCTTCAACGCGCCCCTAGTTCGCTGGGCCGGACCGGACGGAAGACGATGGCGTCTTCCCTTCCTTCGCCAACGTCGAACCTGTGGCGACCGTGAATCGGAATCGCCTGGAGGGGTTCGATAGCTCCCAGACAGCCTTCAACGTTGTCCGGCGACACTCCGGCAAGCACTCCGTCGGACGTCTCTCTCTCCAACTCCCTTTCTCCAAGTCGTTCGGCCTCTCTAGGTTACACTCTCTATCTCTGAACCTTCGCGCTTCTCTCTCTTAAATTGTTCCAAAATCAATTTCAAATTTGAAACGCGGACCTGCAAACCCTGACCACTCCCTTTCCACGTCATATTTCATTTTCATTTAATTTTTCCAACTGGACCACTCAAATTTAGACACGTGTGACGTGTCTAAATGTTGTCAAAAGTGGTTGTTCAAGTATCATTTTCCTTTTTTTTATTTGCTTCCAGTTTTGAAATTACGAAAAACAAAACACCCTGCGAAAGAACACAACACATTGATCTTCTTCACTAACGTTAAAGGTAACCCTTTCTTCTTCTTCTTCTCTCTTACTGTCAACCCTAATTCATTTCAATCCTTCAGTATCATGCACACATAAAATTTTGTTTGTTCCCACTTGTTATATCTATATCTCTATATAGGACTTACGAGAAACCCGACACTATATTATTGCCTTTCGTGGATCATTGGCAAGTCATGTTTCGTGGATCATTGGCAAGTCATGTTTATCCTGTTTGCCAACAAACTGAGATTCAGATACCCTTTAAAAATCCCACTTTTAGGTCTCCTTTGTTGTGTACACACTCGTTCCTTGTGTCCTTATGTGAAACCCATCAATTGGAACACCTCCCACAGCTTCGTTCAAAACAACCCTCTCCTTTCTCTCTTAGAAAGGTGTCAGTCCTTGCTCCAGTTGAAGCAAATCCAGGCCCAGATGATCCTGACTGGCTTCATTAACGACAGCTTTGCCGCAAGTCGTCTTGTTACATTCTGTGCTTTATCTGAATCGCAGGCCCTTGAGTATTGTACCAAGATCTTGTATTGGATCCCAGAACCAAATGTATTTTCTTGGAATGTGACAATTAGGGGATTTGTGGAAAGTGGGGACTTAGAAGGAGCTGTTTTGTTGTACAAGAGAATTTTGCAATCTGGTGTTACGAAACCAGATAATCATACTTATCCTTTCTTGCTCAAGGCTTGCTCTTTCCCATCTATGAATTGTGTTGGTTATACAGTACTTGGACATGTGTTGAAGTTTGGATTTGAATTTGATATATTTGTTGGAACAATCGGTACCGTTATAGAGTCGCGCAGCGGAATAAAATATTCGGAAAGCGTGTTACGGTCGCAAATCAAGTTTAATGGTCCATTTTAGAAAAACAATTTTCTTAGAGAAAATTTATCAAACAGTTGATATGCGTAAAAGATAAAGAGTGTAGGGAATAGAAAATCACACAAGCAATTTTTATCCTGGTTCGATTCAAAAGAATCTACGTCCAGTCGTTAATCACTATAAATAGTGATTAACCTTTTTCACTAAAAAGTTATTTAACAGATTACAAGAAATAGTGAATAAAGCAGATAAATAAACCTTCCTTCGACGAACGAACCGGAAGAAGAACACTCTGCCAACTCGAAGAGAACCGCTCCGACTATCGACAAACGAAACACGAGCTTCTCCTATTCACGAGACCAAGCAAGGGAACTTGAACTATAGCTTCTGAGAACTTCCTCTGACAAACAGTATTCTGCAAGAGCTTCTGTTCAACAACGTTACCTTCTGATTTCTCCAAATCAAAATATATAGCCAAGTACACTGAATGCCAAAGGACAGCTCCCAACTGCCATGAATAATCGATTATTGTAAGTGATAATCGATTATTCAAGTCCGTTACAGGTTTTCAAAAATGTGATAATCGATTATATGAAGTGATAATCGATTATTCAAGTATGACTTGTGATAATCGATTATTGCTTAATCATAATCGATTATTGCAGGTTAAAAATGCAAGTTTTACAAGGTTTACAAGAATTTCCTACTACATTTAATTTCTACAACTTGCTTTTAACTAATTCTAATATCTTCTTCAACTAAAACTTCTTGTAGCATCATCAAAACAAATTTCTTCAAGATTTACCAATACTCCTTATTGGTAACAATCTCCCCCTTTTTGATGATGATCAAAAATTCAAATTTTAAAAGCAAGTTTGGCTTACCTGCGAAACATACAAGCTAACAAACAACAATAAGGTTAGCAATACCTGTAATAATTTATACTTCTCCCCTTGTATTATTCTTCTCCCCCTTTTTGATCAGAAGCAAAAAGATCTGATGTTAAAGGCTCCCCCTAAATATGATCTCCCCCTCAATTAATCAAAAGATGCATTTCAAAACATAAATAAAATTGAAATTTCATAACATGAAAGAGCATAATACCTCATATATCTTCCCCTGAATGTAATAATCCCCTTTTAGAAACAGATTCCAAAAAAAAATAAAAAAATAAAAAAAATGTTTTTTTTTTTTTTTTTTTTTTACGCTGTGACTTAAGATAATCGATTATTACTTTAAATAATCGATTATGTGCGAGCCAAATTGTCAAAATCCAAATTTTTGAGGACGAGATAATCGATTATTACCCTTGGTAATCGATTATTTACGTTAATTTCCGAAAAACACAAATTTGGGCCAAATTTTCAACTTTAAGACACATCTAACATTCATAAATCATTTCAAAGCTCTTAAAAAATACCAGGATACCATAGAGTCTTCTTTTCCTTTTGAAAAATTAACCTGCAAAACCAAACAATAGAGTTTTGGTCCCCATAATCTCATTTGGGTCCTTTAAGATTAGAGACAATTTACTTTATAACAGGAATCCAAGCATATTTTCCATTTGGAACATCAAAATGTTTAATTCTACATTTGTTAGAAGTGTGCCCCTTTTTCATACAATAAAAGCATGTGACAACATTTGGATTTCTATAAGACACAGTTCCTTTTTCAACCCATACCCTACGGGTTCTTTTAATTTGGTTCTTACTTTTAAAAACACTTTTGTTTTTATAAACCTTTCTAACAGTTATAGGCATTTCAACATTATTATTTCCAGTTGCAACTTCAAGAAGATTTTCAAGAATATCAATATCAAGCATATGATTCTTACATGAAAGACATTCAACAGGATGTTCAACATTTGAAGACTCTTTCATTTCCAAGTTGCAAATTTTATTTCTCAAACTTACTTCCTCATCTAATGCCTTCTCATATTTAATTCGCAATTCTTTAAATTCCTTTTTCAAATTTTTATGAGCAACATTCAATTTTTCAGATTCATCAAGCAATTCAAGAAAAGCTTTTTGCAAATCAAATTCACTAGATTCATAGCTAGAATTACTTACTTGGCTTCCAGCATCATCAAAATTAGCTGTCAAACACAAGTTTATTTCTTCAACAGAATCACTTGAACTAGAGGTGGTTGATGCATTATCCTCCAAGGCAATGTGAACCTTCTTCTTCTTGTGAATTTTCTTTTCTTTTCTTTCTTTACTTCTTTTGTTGCTTGAACAATAAACTTTCACATGGCCTCTTTCACCACATCCATAACATTTGAAACTTGAAGAGGAACCTTGATAGTCCTTCTTTTCCTTCAAGATTTTGCTTTCAGATAATTTATCATTGGCCATCAAGCATAGATTTTCTTGCTCATTAGAATCGCTTGAGCTTGAGGAGTTTGATGTAGAGCATGAATTCGAACAAGTCAACTTAGCCACATTCGATACTTCATCATGAGTGACTTTTAAAAATTCCCACATTTCCTGAGCACTTTCATAAACAGAAACTTTGAAAAAATCATCAATGGTTAGTGCAGAAAAAATTATATTCCGAGCCTTAATATCAAATTGGGCTCTTCTATTTTCCTCAACAGTCCAGTTAAAGTATGGTTTTTCTACTTCTACACCATCAATAGTTCTTTTTGGAATATAGGGACCATTTAGTACAGCTTCCCAGATGCCTCTGTCAACAGACCCCATAAAAATTTCCATTCTGACTTTCCAAAAAGCATAGTTATCACCAGTAAACAATGGAGGTCTGTTAATGGAAGCACCCTCAGCATATACATGGTTTTGATTGTGACCAGCCATTTTCACAAATTTTGAAAAACTATCAAAGCAAGCTCTGATACCAATTGTTGGAACAATCGGTACCGTTATAGAGTCGCGCAGCGGAATAAAATATTCGGAAAGCGTGTTACGGTCGCAAATCAAGTTTAATGGTCCATTTTAGAAAAACAATTTTCTTAGAGAAAATTTATCAAACAGTTGATATGCGTAAAAGATAAAGAGTGTAGGGAATAGAAAATCACACAAGCAATTTTTATCCTGGTTCGATTCAAAAGAATCTACGTCCAGTCGTTAATCACTATAAATAGTGATTAACCTTTTTCACTAAAAAGTTATTTAACAGATTACAAGAAATAGTGAATAAAGCAGATAAATAAACCTTCCTTCGACGAACGAACCGGAAGAAGAACACTCTGCCAACTCGAAGAGAACCGCTCCGACTATCGACAAACGAAACACGAGCTTCTCCTATTCACGAGACCAAGCAAGGGAACTTGAACTATAGCTTCTGAGAACTTCCTCTGACAAACAGTATTCTGCAAGAGCTTCTGTTCAACAACGTTACCTTCTGATTTCTCCAAATCAAAATATATAGCCAAGTACACTGAATGCCAAAGGACAGCTCCCAACTGCCATGAATAATCGATTATTGTAAGTGATAATCGATTATTCAAGTCCGTTACAGGTTTTCAAAAATGTGATAATCGATTATATGAAGTGATAATCGATTATTCAAGTATGACTTGTGATAATCGATTATTGCTTAATCATAATCGATTATTGCAGGTTAAAAATGCAAGTTTTACAAGGTTTACAAGAATTTCCTACTACATTTAATTTCTACAACTTGCTTTTAACTAATTCTAATATCTTCTTCAACTAAAACTTCTTGTAGCATCATCAAAACAAATTTCTTCAAGATTTACCAATACTCCTTATTGGTAACAATATTTATGCACAATGCATCAATAACTATGTTACTCTCGTATGGAGAGTTGGAGGCAGTGTATGATGTGTTCAACAATGGTTGTGTGAGAGACTTGGTAACATGGAATGCCATGATTACGGGATGTGTTAGAAGAGGGCTAGCTAATGAGGCTAAAAAACTCTATCAGGAAATGGTGGGAGAGAAAGTGAAACCAAATGAGATTACGATGATTGGGATTATTTCTTCTTGTTCTCAACTGCAGGATTTGAATCTCGGTAGAAAATTTCATCTTTATGTCACAGAACATGGCATTGAGTTGACAATCCCACTCAGTAATGCACTTATGGACATGTATGTCAAGTGTGGAGACCTGTTGGCTGCACGAATTCTATTTGATAAAATGGCACACAAGACCATTGTTTCATGGACGACAATGGTTTTGGGGTATGCTAGATTTGGTTTTCTGGATGTCGCTCGGGAGCTTTTGTATAAAATTCCAGAAAAGAGTGTTGTGCCTTGGAATGCAATCATTAGTGGCTGTGTCCAAGCTAAGAATAGTAAAGAGGCCCTGGCTCTGTTCCATGAAATGCAAATTAAGAAAATCAAACCTGATAAAGTTACCATGGTTAACTGTTTGTCTGCATGCTCACAACTAGGAGCACTTGACGTAGGAATATGGATTCACCATTATACTAAAAGGCATAGTATTTCTCTCGATGTTGCATTGGGAACTGCACTAGTTGACATGTATGCTAAGTGTGGAAATATTGCAAAGGCTCTCCAGGTTTTCCAAGAGGTTCCTCAAAAGAATTGTTTGACCTGGACAGCCATTATTTGTGGTTTAGCACTTCATGGGAATGCCTGGGATGCTATATCCTATTTCTCAGAAATGATCCGTAGTGGCTTAAGACCTGATGAGATCACTTTTCTTGGTGTCTTATCAGCTTGTTGTCATGGAGGTTTAGTTGAAGAAGGCCGAAAATACTTTTCCCAAATGAGCTTTAACTTTAATATAACTCCTCAGCTTAAACACTACTCGTGCATGGTGGATCTTTTAGGAAGGGCTGGTCATTTGGAGGAAGCAGAAGAGTTTATTAGAAATATGACAATAGCAGCAGATGCTGCTGTGTGGGGTGCTTTATTCTTTGCATGTCGTGTTCATGGTAATGTTTTAATAGGAGAGAGGGCAGCTTTGAAACTTCTTGAGATGGATCCTCAAGATAGTGGTATTTATGTTTTGCTTGCTACTATGTACAGTGAGGCAAAAATGTGGAAGGAGGCAAGGAACGCAAGAAATATAATGAAGAAGATAGGAGTAGAAAAGATTCATGGTTGCAGCTCAATTGAAATCAATGGCATTGTGCACGAGTTTGTGGCAAAGGATGTGTTACATCCACAGATCATGCTCCATTGTGAAATTCGGATGTGAATAAGGGTTTTTCTCCAAATCACTAATGATCTTTTGAAGTACAATATCTTGTTGTACTCCCCCCATTATTTCCTGAAAATCTTGCCAAAAAGGCCTAGAAATGCCCTTCAATTCTAATTCTGCAGTTTATGGCTCCTCCAATTTGCGGGACAATGCATCAGCCACCTTGTTAGTGACACCAGACCTGTATGCAATCTCAAACTCGAAACCCAAAAGCTTGGCCAACAAATTTTGTTGATTTTGAGTGGTTATATGTTGTTCCAACAAATACCTCAAACTTCTTTGATCTATATGCACCATAGGTTTTTGCCTCAACAAATATGGTCTCCAATGTTGAATAGAAAGAACCAAAGCCATCAATTTCTTCTCATATATAGAGTTTGACAGGGAAGAACCATTTAAGGCTTTACTAAAATAAGCAATAGGTCTTCTATTTTGTGACAAAACTGCCCCAATACCTTTTCCAGATGCATAACACTCCAGATGGAAAATCTGTGACAAATCAGGTAGTGCCAACAATGGTGCTGTTGTGAGAGAAATTTTAAGGGTTTGCATGGCTGCTTTACCTTGGGAAGTTCATTCAAATTGCCCCTTTCGTAAGAGATTTGTCAATGGCTTAACAATCTTCCCATAATCCTTAATAAACCGCCTATAATACCCCGATAGCCCTAAGAATCCCCTAAGAGCTTTGATATTATGCGGTTCAGGCCATTCTTTCACAGCTTTAATCTTCTCTGGGTCCATCATTGTAACGTCCCAATTATATACATCATTCATATATAATAAAGACGTCATCATGCATAATATAGGAAAGCAGTCAAGAGTAATTTAAGGATTACAGTCATCCTCAGAATAGTGCGGAATTGACAACAAGAGTATTAGAATTTCTCCATGAAAATCACGGAGAATTTAAAACTTAAAACACACATGAGTTCTTCCAAACATTAAGAATTACGAAATAAGACTAGCTAATCTAAGCTGCAACACTGCCATCTCCATCAAGGGCTGCTTCCAAAGTATCCTCTCCGTCATCTGCTCCCATCCAAGTGGATGATCATCGCCAAAGAAACATACCCAAACAACACATAACACAAACAATGCAAGGGTGAGCTAGATATAAAAAGCATGTTATACATACAACACAGTTAATTCATGCAATCATTCATAGATTCATATAAAATAACAATTAAAGCATACTCATTGATCTATATTTCACACACTCCCATGACATGAAAACATTCATCCAAACATGGTAAACTGACATCACAAGACTTGTTACTTTAGACCCCGACTTGTCCGGACTAGAATGATTACCGAGCTATGGCGGGTCTTGTACTCGTGGTGGCTTTATGAAACTTGGGCACTCCCGCCCTGGCACTCCCGCCTTGTGAAACTTTAGGCACTACCGCCTGGTGGAACATTAGGCACTACCGCCTGATGGAACTTTAGGCACTACCGCCTGGTGGAACATTAGGCACTCCCGCCTGGTAGAACATTAGGCACTACCGCCTGGTGTAACATTTGGGCACTCCCGCCCGGCCACAATCACGAGGTTAATCCGTTATTACTCACCTTGGATCATATGGAAGCATCCAAGACTAGGACCTCCTGCTACTCCTCACCACATGTTCAATCCTCTCTACATGAAAAGAAAGACCAATGGAGCTTCAGGATGACCCCCAAAACTGAGCTACCATGTAATCATTCTATACAACCCCAAAACACCACCATGTATCCTCTCCTTGAGGATCATGGAATTACGTCCATGAATCATATTGTTACTTTGAAACTTAACCACAATTATGAATATTCAGATACCACCATATTATCACAACAAATCCAACATATTTCATACATTCACATATTTTCAAATAAATCACGTCACAGACAATATTCCAACCATTGGTACACATAATTCAACCCAAGAGCAAAGGAACTTGGAATCCAACTTATTTGTAAAATACTATTTGGACGAGCACTATTCATCACCTAGGACAAACCTATTAAGTGAACACCACGGACGAACGCTAATTGCCAAATGGACGAACGCTAATTGCCAAACATCGGACGAACGCTAATTACCAATCAATAGGCCGAACGCTATTTGGACGGACGTTATCAAATCCTATACTATCAGGCCGAACGTAAAACCCGAGTACCATAATCGAACACTATTCGGCCGAACGATAGTACCGAAATCAAATATGGACCGAACACTTCTAGAACGAACGCTGTGAGATCACTCCTTACTAGGCCGAACGCTAAACCATTGGACATTATTGTTTGAACGAGCGCTAAAAGATCGAACATCATCAAGGTCGAACGCTTACAATCTAACCCTCAGAATGCGTGATTTAGGTCGAACGCTAATGATTACTAACAGATATCAAGACCGAACGCTCAAGATCCAAACTTAAGACTATCAAATGAAGACCGAACGCACCAGATCGCTCTCGGAGAATGCCAATTTAAGAACGAACGCTTATGCTCACTAACATACCAAGGCCCAACGTCTAAGATTCATCAAACTTAGAATACTAATTATGACGAACGCTCACATCAGAATTACGTGAAGGCCGAACGCTCACATCAGAATTACATGAAGGCCGAACGCTCACAATCAGAATTAAATGAAGGCCGAACGCTCACAATCAGAATTACACGGCCGAACGCTCAAGATCAATTAATCAGGCCGAACGCTTAACTACCGAACACCAATTTCAACACCTTTTGACGAGCGCTCAAAGATTAACCTAGACAAGACCGAACGCTTACTATTTACACATACAGAAACAAGGCCGAACGCTCATTAATTCACTAAAACCGAACCTTTAAATTTGAAACCTAAGAATCCATATCAAGGACGAACGACTGCACTCACTAATATCAATTACCGAACGCTCAAGATCACTCTCTGTAATTAAGGATTTATGGACGAACGCTCACAATTCCTAGTTCACTAAGGCCGAGCGCTACACTCACAATTACGAACGTGGACGCTCGTCACAAGAGCGAACGCTCAACATATTTTGGCCGACCACGGTCGAGCCATTAAGCACGAACGTTCAATATTTTGGCCCACCTTGGTCGAGCCATTTTTGACAAACGTCCAATTTGAAACCAAATTGAACGAACGCTCGATAATTTGGACGAACGTCTAATTTGAAGCCAAATTGGACGAACGCGCCTGCAGAATTTCAGAATTTGCAGAAACCCAGAAACGAAACCAGAACCCAAATATTCATCCCATTCTTCCCAGATTTGCATCAAATACAACATATATTGTCAGGCCTGAAAAAAAAAAAAAAAAAAACGTGGCAGCCTTCGAGCGCGCCACCTCAGCGACGCACGTAAAGACAGCAGCGTCTGACACACGCTAACGGACGCGTGAAATTTAGTCAAAAACGTAGTGGGAACGTGCGTTGGCAGAAGGCTGTCAGAAGCGTTAGTGGAAATGCGCTGGCAGTGGGAACGTACGCTGGCAGTGGGAACGTACGTAAGCCTTTTCCCACTCTCTGGACGTTCGTTTTCCGCGTATGCAAACTCAATTCTGAGTTGTGCGTTCGTCTTTTCTTAGTGTAGCGTAATTCTGATTTGGCGGTTGGGCTCGTTCATTATAGCTTGGTTTAACGCGTGTTGACGAGGAGGATTTGTAGTGGAAAGGAGAAATTGTGTGCGTCAGTGGACGTTCGTCATTCCAGGTAAGGGAAGCTTATTTAATTTAACTGGTTTTTTGTATGTGTGTGAACGTTCGTTATTTGATTGTATGAATATGATGCATGATATTGGATTTTTTGAATGTATGAACGTTCGTTATTATTGGTGAATTGAAACGTATGAAAATTGCATGATATTAGTGGTATGAAATCTGAGATTTTGGGGTGATTAGAACGAACGTAATTATGTAATTATGATGAGAAGTGAACCGAAAATGTTGGTTTTCCGTAGTAATATGTTTGAAATGTTGGTTCGGTCATTTGGGTAAATTTGTGGTTGTGGACGAGCGTCCTCACTCTAAAATGTTCTATTTGAGCGTTCGGTCAAACACTGTTGAAGCTAATGTTTTTGATAAACTTCTATCTCTTTGTAATTGTCTGTGTATATGCAACTGTTTATCTAACCGTTCGTAAATACTTCTTTAAAAGTATCTTAGTTTATTTTTCAAGTTCTACCAATCTGAGCTATTAAACGTTCGGTCTTATACCGAGCGTTCGTCCATATATTAAACTGAACGTTCGTCCTAAATCTAAATTGAACGTTCGTCCTAGTCTTATACTAAACGTTCGTCCAAATTGGTGTTCAGTCTTATACTGAACGCTCCCTCTAATAGGCGCTCGGTCTCACACTGAGCGTTCGTCCAAATTGGCGCTCGGTTTTGAACTGAGCATTCGTCCAAATGGTGCTCGGTTTTGAATTGAGCGTTCGTCCAAATTGGCGCTCGGTTTTGAATTGAGCGTTCGTCCAAATTGGCGCTCGGTTTTGAACTGAGCGTTCGTCCAAAATAGGGCTCGGTTATGAACTGAGCGTTCGTCCCAAATCGCGCTCGGTTTTGATCTGAGCGTTCGCTCTAGTTGGTGCTCGGTCTCAAACTGAGCGTTCGTCCAAATAGTGCTTGGTTCTGAACTTAGCGTTCGTCCTTGAGAGTGTTCGGTTTATACTGAACGCTCGTCCTAATGGTCTCGGTTTTGATTGAGCGTTCGTCCTAAAGGGTGTTCGGTTTATACTGAACGCTCGTCCTAATGGTGCTCGGTTTTGAAAGGAGCGTTCGTCCTAAAAATGAGGCTCGGTCTTACACTGAGCGCTCGCTCAAAATGGTGTTCGGTATTATTGAAAAACCGTACGTCCAACTTCAGATTTACCACCTTCGTTTTCTGATTCTTAACGAGCGTCCGTTCATTCAATTGAATTTTTCAGGTAAATAACGTTCGTCCAATGAACAGTGTACGTCATGGAAATTCTGCCGTTCGTGCTCTTATTCGAACGAGCGTCTCTTGGTCTTGCTCACAGCGTTCGTCCTTAGTCTTATTCGGGACAGAACGTTCGTTTTTGATGGTTTCGTTATAAATGATGAAAATGGATATGAATTGATGAGTAATGAATGATGAACAGTATACGAGATGAAAATGAAACTATGATTATTGAACGAGAGTTCCAGGTAGGAACGACTCAGATGAAAGTTGAAATTCGTAAAGTATGACTGTGGGAAGTTAATGCTGGCTGTTCAATCCTGATATTCCGTGAGTGATCGTCCTCAAGTAGAGGAGCACGTCATGCGTGGGAATGGCAGGAGGTCGTCGTCCTTAGAGGTACTTTGGACGGACGTACTAACCTCGGGTGGCAGCTGATGAGAATGCCAGTTACCACACCACCGGGGTGCATGAACGCCTGTAACTACGCAGAATTCATACAGTCCGGACAGTCAGTCGTGTCGAGTCTTATTTTGTGCATGCGTTATAATGCCTTGATGTGTGATGAATTATGTAATGAATTGTATGACTGATGCATGAGTTAAATTAAGTAAGCTTACCCTTTCGTTTCCTTGTGTTGTCTATTGTCCTTTTACGTCCGTCTTGTCATTGCAATGATCATCCGTGTGGATGTGAGCAGAGGGAGACGAGCGTTTGGAAGAGGCGCTGAATGAAGAGAACCTGGTTGATGTCGAAGTGAAGACCGAGCAGTGAGGCGCTCGGCCAGTTGTGTAGCCTGTATTAGAGTGGTCATTCGACCATCTTGTCTTGTTATTTTATTCTGATAGATCGTTCGGTATTTGTGCCGTGTAAACCGTTCGGTCAAGTTTCGTGTACGTTCGGCTTTTTCATTTGTAACTCTGAAGACGTGCGGCTTTGCGCGTCTGTTTTGTTATTATTGTAAGACTGTACTCAAGGACGTTCGTCCTTGAGCGTTGTTTTGTTTTTAGTTGGAAAACTGTATTGAAATATTATTAAATGTGATTTTCTGATTTTCTGTTTTTCAACATCCAAGCTCCCCATTTTTCCCAATAAAACAAAACCTACCACCCCTCCCTATGGCAGCTAGAGTCTCCCAGCATTAAATGCTTCCCCACTCCTTTTAGAAAAACAGGGCCTTACAATCATCACCCCTTTTCCAGAAATAACATGTCCCAAATAGCTTATTTGTAGCCTGCCAAAGTCACATTTCTTCTTATTGGCATACAATTGTTGTTGTTTCAATGTTTGGAGAATTTGCTTTAGATGGTCCCCGTGTTCCTCCGATAAATTCCTATAAATTAAAATATCATCAGAAAAGACTAGTACACATCTCCTCAAAAACTGCCTCAAGACCGTGTTCATTAAACATTGAAAAGTGGTAGGAGCGTTAGATAATCCAAATGACATCACCAAGAATTCATAATGCCCTTGATGAGTACAGAAAGCAGTCTTTGGAATATCTTTCTCCTCCATTCTGATTTGGTGGTATCTAGCCTTTAAATCTACTTTATAGAAAAAAGTAGCCTCATTTAATTCATCTAGTAACTCCTCAATAACTGGAATGAGGAACTTATCCGGAATGGTGGCCTTATTTAATGCCCTATAATCTATACAAAACCTCTAACTTCCATCTTTTTTCTTCATTAAGATAACAGGGCTTGAATATGGACTGTTACTTGGCCTTATGATTCCAGAAGTTAGCATTTCAGATACTTGTTTTTCAATTTCTGTTTTAAGCAAATGGGGATAATGATAGGGCCACACATTCACAGGATCCACACCTAATTTGACACGGATTTGATGGTTCATTGACCGGTTAGGAGGTAATCCCTTTGGTTCTAGGAAAATATCCTCAAAATCTTCCAAAATGTCCTCCAACTCTGCTTGCTGCTCTGGGTGCAATGTTTCACCTTCATCCACCCTCTCCTCTAATTCTGTACAACCCATATTCCATACCAAAGAAACCACTTCAATCTCAATTTCTTTCAATAATGTCGCTGGTGTAATAACTCTTTTTGTTAGAGTTGGGTCTCCTTGAATTCTCACTTCCCTCGCATCTTGGTTAAATCTCATAGTTAAAGTCTTCCAGTTAGTCTTAACTTCTCCTAAAGTAGCTGTGACATCCCAAAAATACAGTCATAAACCATATAATTAGAAAATCACAATTAATAATAAAACAGCACAGTCTTTCCAACTAAAACGAAAAACGAATGAACGCTCAACACGAACGTCCTTGAGTACAATATTACAACTTTAAAGAAACGAACGCGCAAAGCCGCACGTCCTTAAATAAGAGTTACAAATTAAGGTGGAACATAAGCGGAAACTGACCGAACGGTTTACAGATGAAATTATCAAACGGTCGAACATAGCCAAAATAAAAGCATAGGTTGGTCGAATGACCACTCTGCCACAAACCTACACTACTAGCCGAGTGTCTCACTGCTCGGTCTTCACTTCAACTTCATCTAGATTCTCTTCGTTCAGAACATCCTCCAAACGCTCGTCTCCCTCTGCTCACATCCACACGGATGATCATTGCAATGACAGGACGTACGTACAAAACGAGACAACACAAGGAAAACGCAAGGGTAAGCTTACGTAATTTAACTCATGCATCAACATGCAATTTCAGGTAAACAATTCAACATACATGCATATCTCAACATACACATTCATTACATAACAACCCACTTTAACGTATTCACAAATTAAAACTCAACACGACTGACTGTCCGGACTGTATGAACTCTGTGTAGCTTCGGTGTTCGTGCACCCGGGTGATGTAGTAACTGGAACTCTCATCAGCTGCCACCCGAGGTTAATCCTATCTGTCCAAATAATCACCAGGACTAGGACCTCCTGCCGTTCCCACACATGACGTACCCCCTCTACGTGAGGACGAGTACTCACGGAACATCAGGATGAACAACCGGCTAAGCTTACCACATTCATACATTACAAATCTTAATAATCAAGTTCTGAGTCGTTCCTCCCCGGAACGCTCTTTCAAAAGTCACAACTTTCCATTCATCTCATATACTCTTCATCATTTACTATTCATTATTTACCATTCATCATTTACTGTTCATCAAGTACTATTCATTAATACATAATCCTTTTCCACTATTCATAAGAAAACCACCAAGACCGAACGTTCTGTCCCCAAAGACCGAGGACGAACGCTATAAATGAGACCCAAAAGGACGCTCGTTCGAATCAAAGAACGAACGGTTTAAGTTCAGAAATTTCCAAATCTGGTACTGTTCATTGGACGAACGTTATTTACCTGGAAAATCAATTGAATGAACGAACGCTCGTGAATCAATAACCGAACGTGGTAAATCTGAAGTTGGACGTACGCTTTTTCAATAAAAACCGAACACCATTTTGAGCGAGCGCTCAGTGTAAGACCGAGCCCCATTTTTGGACGAACGCTCCTTTCAAAACCGAGCACCATTAGGACGAACGCGCAATTCAAAACCGAGCGCCATTTTGGACGAACGCTCAGTTCAAAACCGAGCCATTTGGGACGAACGCTCAGTTCAAAACCGAGCGCCATTTTGAACGAACGCTAGGAACACTGTTTGGACGAACGCTCAATTCAAAACCGAGTGCTGGACGAACGCTCAGTGTGACCGAGCACCAATTTGAGCGAGCGCGAATACCATTTTGAGCGAGCGTTCGGTATAAGACCGAACACTCCTAAATAGGAACGTGAGGTGTAAGACCGAACGTTCAATAACTTAAAGTAACAGGATTGATAGGTTTACTAAGGAACTTTTGAAGAAGTGTTTACGAACGGAAAGTGTACTGTTACATATACATATACAATTACCAAAGAAAGAAGTTTATCCAAAAACTCCAGATTCAACAGTGTTTGACCGAACGCTCAACAAGGCAGTGGAAAATGAGGACGCTCGTCCTCGTCCAGGGATCATTCCAAATGAACGAATCCCATTCTTGACTATTAAAAAGGGAGACCGAACGGTCAAAGACCGTTCAGCACGAACGTTCAATATGAAGGGGAAACTCTTTTTCAATTCATTTACATTCCAGTTCATTTCTCATCATACAGTTTCATAAATTCCATTCGTTCATGTCATCCAAATCTCATGTATTTCATACAACATACGTAAACTTAGTCATATTCATTTTCACTCAGTAAACAACGAACGTGCATGCAACTCAAATCACAGCACATCATGCAATATATTCATACAGTAATTAACGAACGTTCAAACGAAGCACACAACATGAATTAAATTAAATAAGCTTCCCCTTACCTGGAAATGACGAACGTTCACAGACGCACACAGACGCTCTCCACTCAAATCCTTATCACCAATGCTCGTTAATCCACTATTCAGACGAACCCCAATACCAAAAATCAGAACCACTCTACTCTAAGAAAATAACGAACGTACACTCAGAATTAAGTTGCATGCTTGGAAAAACGAACGTCATGGGAAGACACTTACCAGCTCTGTTTCACGGAAATAACGAACGGCTCCACTGAAAACTCTTGACGCCAAGTGCCATTCAACGGTGCCGGAATACTGGTTGGAGGAGATGAATTGGGTGTTTTCTTAGAGAGAAGGTGCAGAGAAAAGAAGAGAGAAGAAGGAGAGAAAGGTTCTCTTCAGAAACGAAAATGAGGGTGGGTGCAGAGAGTGTGGAATAAGTCCTGAAACTCTTAGATTTTGCCTCCCATTGTTTGCTGGATGCACGTTCACAGCCTGGCCTGCACATGTTCTCCATTTCGGATTCTGACTGCCCATGCCACACTTTACACGCTGGCAGGCACACGTTCAGCACTTCCGGTGCCCATACCGAACGGTCGTTCATTTAGAGCCGGACACGTGTAATCCACTATCAGTTTCTGACTCACCTCCACGTGCGTCCGCGAGCGCCCGTTAGTGGGTGACAGGCGCTGCTGTCGCCCATGTGCGTCGCTGAGGTGGCGCGCTCTCAGGCTTCCACGTTTTTTTTTTTTTTTTTTTTTTTTTTTTTTGAGGCCTGACAGTAGCCAACCACAAAACTACCAAAAATAGATCTACTCCACCTAATTTAAAAAGATATAATTTTTCCTCAATCATCAATCCCTTCAATTGCAAAAGCAAATTTGGACAACATCCAACAGGATGCTTCTTATGCCCATCTCCCAAACAAACAATGTAGGAAGGAGCATTTTCTACTTCCAAATTCAATTCCTCCACTAACTTGGTGGAAATAAAATTGTGGCTAGCACAACTATCAATTAAAACTAACACCTTCTTCCCTTTGAGCACCCCTTGTAACTTCATAGTATTAGAAGATATCAGCCCACCTATAGAAAAGACTGACAAATCCATATGATTCTGTTTTTTCTCCTCTTCATCTTCTTCCATGTCTTCCTCATCATCTCCCATAATGAGAACTCTAATATTTTTTTCAGGACACTTGTGTCCCGGACTAAAAGGTCCCCCAATATGAAAGCAACGCCCCTCCTCTCTTCTTCTAATGTATTCAGGATAGGGTAGATTCCTCATTCCCATGTTTCGGCAACTCCCTATGTCATTACTCCCAACTCGGGATTCCATCATGGTTCCTCCTTCCTTCCTAAACATGTTGGCATTATTGAAACTTCCTATTTCGTTCCTTGTCCCTTTCAAAGTTTCCACCCTGGAGATCACCCCTCCACTACCATGATAACGATTTTGATAACCTCCACTTCTATTAATAGTTCTCTCCCCCCATTCTATTCTCCTTCGAAGCTTCCTCCACATCTCTCGCTATCTCCATGGCCCTCATGAGATCCTTAGGATTATGCGGTCTAATCTGACTTCTTATATTAGAATGTACACCCACAAAGAAGTATCCCATTAATTGTTTCTCCATCAACTCAGTTGCTTGTCCCACCAACATTTAAAATTCTTGAATATATTCCTCTATTTCGCCTTTCTGCCTAATTGATACCAACTTTTTGAATACTGAAGATCTTTCTTTTCCCCCAAATCTCCTAATAAGGGCTTGCGTCAACTCCTTCCAAGTGGGGTTATTGGTTTTTGTCTTCCAAAATTGAAACCAATGACTGGCTACTCCCTCCTTACTAGTAAAGGTCAATCTGATTTTCTCTCTAGATGTAACCTCCTGAACTTTGAAGAATTTTTCTGCTCTTGTTATCCATCCCACAGGATCTCCTCCTTCAAATGTGGGAAGTTCTCTCTCCTCGTCCATCCCCACTGATTCCCTCTTCTTTCGTCCTCCGATTCTTCGTCATTCTCATTCCTTTTCCCCACTCTATCTCCATTCATAGATCCTCTACTTCCTTTAGAGTCTCTTTCTAAATTTTTCCTTCTGCTCATTAATTCCTCCATCATTTCATTGAGCCTTTGAAAATTGGCTCTAGATTCCTCTCTCCATTGTCCTCTCCAACATGTTTAATCTACCCTCCATGACTCTCTCTCCCTGTTTTTTTGATCCGGGAGGTTGGGCCAAATTGTTAGGTTTCTTAGTATCAAGTAACCTAGATACTATCTTAGAGTCAATAATCACAACAAGTTTATGAATTCTCACAAGGGAAAAACAATTTTATTGAATGGGAAACTGTGAAAGCAATCAACAACAGTCAAGGGAAAAACTTTCCCTTACACATGACAAATCCTGTTTCAGATGAATATACCGGAAGGTAGTATTGGTCCTTTGACAGTTAAACAAGCAAATATCCCATCCCAACCAAACTTGTAAGTTTCTTGAACTGTACTGCCGGATTATATTGTGATGTATATGGGCAAAAGTAATCTGATGTTGTGGGTATATTATTTCAGACATGATTGTGGAGTAATAATGTTGAAAGCAATGGAAATCTGGGATGGAGATGAAAAATACAACGGGAAAAGCATGCCTGAATATACAACTGTAAGTTGGAACTGTGTGTTTGATAATATTCTTGTATGTCCTGGTTTCTAATGTGGAAAATGTTGGTTTCAGGAGGAGCTGCTTGGGATTAGAAAGAAATATGTGTGTGACTGGATCCTGGACAATGAGAACATTAGCAGAATGGAAGCCCTACATCTATACGGCATTGTCTAGGATTGCTAAGAAATTATCAAATTTTGACATGTATAAGATGTTCAAATATGTACCTAATGTTATTTGACAATTTTGACATGTATAAGATGTTCAAATATGTACCTAATGTTATTTGACAATGTACAGTATGTGTTTGTAATAAGAATAGTGGTTGGATTTCGAAATGAATTGTTTTTACTTTGCATTTGTGTTTGTTATAATGACAAAAATAGTGATTGAAAAATGAACGCAGCATTATAATAAAAATTTGAAAAGTACGAGACCATTTTCACTAAAATTAATGGTAATTAATGCGAAGGATTTGATCAATTTCTGAGTGGGGAGATGGGTGTTGGTGATTGATGTGAACGCAAGAAGCGTGGAGTGACCCGTGATGAGTAGGGGGACGAAGTAGTGCAAGGAATGAGTGAGACTGCTGGAAAAAGGCTTTGGTAATCGTTTACAGGACCCCTGTAAACTATTACCCGAGAGAAATTGCCACTTTGTACAGAAAGTCCAACACAGCTACTCAGTCAGATGAACACAGGTCACCATTGGAAAAAAAAAGTGACTTTTAGGCACTTCTGCAACTGTCTGAGGCTTGTGCAGGTGTTCCAGTGGTGGGAGAGGGTGGATGGTGATGTGATGTGAGGCCAAGGAGGGTGGGGAGACCCCTCATGAGTTGGAGGAGCAAGCTGTGCAAGGAATGAGTGAGAGTGCTGAAAAAAGGGGCTGGTAATCGTTTACACGACCCCTGTAAATGATTACCCGAGAGAAATTGGGAATTTGTACAGAAAGTCCAACAGAGGTACTCAGATAGATGAACACAGGTCACCATTGGACAAAAAAGTGACTTTTATGCTAATCTGCACCTGTCTGAGGCTTGTGCAGGTGTTCCAGTGGTGGGAGAGGGTGGATGGTGATGTGATGTGAGGCCAAGGAGGGTGGGGAGACCCCTCATGAGTTGGTGGAGCAAGCTGTGCAAGGAATGAGTGAGACTGCTGGAAAAAGGCTCTGGTAATCGTTTACAGGACCCCTGTAAACGATTACCCGAGAGAAATTGCCAATTTGTACAGAAAGTCCAACACAGGTACTCAGTCAGGTGAACACAGGTCAGCATTGGAAAAAAAAGTGACTTTTAGGCACTTCTGCAACTGTCTGAGGCTTGTGCAGGTGTTCCAGTGGTGGGAGAGGGTGGATGGTGATGTGATGTGAGTCCAAGGAGGGTGGGGAGACCCCTCATGAGTTGGAGGAGCAAGGTGTGCAAGGAATGAGTGAGAGTGCTGAAAAAAGGGGCTGGTAATCGTTTACAGGACCCCTGTAAACGATTACCCGAGAGAAATTGCCAATTTGTACAGAAAGTCCAACACAGGTACTCGGTCAGGTGAACACAGGTCACCATTGGAAAAAAAGTGACTTTTATGCTAATCTGCACCTGTCTGAGGCTTGTGCAGGTGTTCCAGTGGTGGGAGAGGGTGGATGGTGATGTGATGTGAGTCCAAGGAGGGTGGGGATACCCCTCATGAGTTGGAGGAGCAAGCTGTGCAAGGAATGAGTGAGAGTGTTGAAAAAAGGGGTTGGTAATCGTTTACAGGACCCCTGTAAACGATTACCCGAGAGAAATTGCCAATTTGTACAGAAAGTCCAACACAGGTACTCAGTCAGGTGAACACAGGTCACCATTGGAAAAAAAAGTGACTTTTAGTTTTACAGACAACTGCAGTGTTATTAAGTGGTATTGGTTAGTGTTATTGGTTAGTATTAAGTGGTATTGGTTACTGACTTTTACTCACAACTGCCATGGTATTAAGTGTATCATAAATTGAACATTACATAATAAATGTCGAGAATTGAGGAACCACTTTGAAACTAAACAACTTCATTTTATTAAATACTTGAAATGATCAAAGCAGGAACTGGAGTACATAGTTCTTTAAAATGCAGTAAAGAAAGCCTAAACAAGCAATTTTAAGTCTGAGGATTGTTTCCAGAAGCACTTGGCAAGTGTTGCAGTTGTTCTTCAATGTTCCCAACACGCGATTGCAACGCATCAAACCTTGTAGTGATGACCATGTCCATGTTTCCAAATCTTGTTTCAAGGGCATCAAATCGAGTTTCAAAGGCGTCAAATCTTGTACCAACAAAGGTTTGAAGTTGTTCTATGCGGTTGATTACATTATCTAGTGTTGTAGATGAACTGCCTTGTTCATCATCTTGTCCTTGATTCTGTTGACCTTCTTGTAAGGGGGGATGGGGGGCATTGCCTTTGGGAACCCATTCTCCTTCATCATTTTGCATATAACCAAATGATGCTACAACTTCACAACCAATTCTTTGCTTGAACTTCAGTTCTGAAATGGGATAACTTTCAGTAGGCACTTCAAAGTGTTCCATGAAGATGGTTATCAAATGTGGATACGGCAACTTTGCGTTCTCCCTTAATGCTCTTTTCATCTTATATCTAATAAGATGTCCCCAGTTAATTTGAATGGAATTGAAAAATGCCCATAGCAGCATAATATCCTCTTCGGATGCCTGACCAATATTGGTTGCACGAGGAATTAATACTCTAGTGAGAACGTAATGAAGTATCCTTGGTTGAACCTTCATTTGCCCCGCTAGTATTCTAGATTGTATGGCTGCATCATCTCTACACACTAGTTGCCTTGCAGTGACAGAATTGTATTGTTCTTTCCACTCATCTACAACTTTGCCTTCGTAACAAACACCATCAGATGGGAGATTAGTCAGTTGTTGAAAAAGATTAGGGCTCACCCTAATTTTGACCCCTCTAACCTCGCTTCGAATAACCCCCGTATCCGATATTGACATGTTGCTATAGAACACTCTGACTAATTGTGGGTGGTAATGTCTTCTTAAACACACAAATTCAGTCAGCCCAGCTTCGTGTAATATGTCATAGAATTGAAAATTTTTTCCTTGAAAGTATTCGTCCTCTAGATACTTACTCTCCAAAATTTCCCGATTTACGAAATGTTGGGCATATTTCTCCTGTTGCTCATCCGACGAGAAGAGATCATTGGTAGGCGTAGGAGGGGATGACGATGGTGATGGGGTTGGACTCCGGCGACGACGACGTCCACCAACGGAAGAAGATGCCTTTTGTTTCTTCGTTCCACGATCAGCCATTGTATTTCGTTTAGGGTTTTGCACTGAGAGAAGAGAGGTTTTCGAAACGAATTTGAGGAAGGATGTGTTTTGTGCGGTTATGAACACGATTGCAAGTTATACACGTTATGCAGTGGGATAATTTGGTTTAATTAACTGAACACAGTAATCGATTACCAGAGCCTAGTAATCGATTACAATGGCCTCGTAATCGATTACCAGAGCCTCGTAATCGATTACAATAACAAATACTGGTGTGGTCATATGCATCACATACATTCATTAAAGGAATTTCATGGAAGACCATTTTAACTTTGAAAAACAGAAAAAAGTTACAAAATAAGCAGCAAACAAGTTGTATATATCAGTTGATGTTGTTATCGAAATTGTTATGTACAGCTGACAACAACGACATAAATCCAAAATGACCCATTTCGGTATCTTGTGATAGTTGGATAGTGTCCGCTTCAAATTGTTCATGGTGATCACATTCAAGAACATTACTTGGTCTTTCGCCCTGAAACAACACAACTACTAAGTTAAACATAATTGATACACTAAAAACTATTTAATAAATATTTTGACCGTAAATAATGACTCACGCATTGTTCGGTGGGTGGTGTTGAAGTGTTTGTCAATGAAGTTGACTTTCTTCTTTTGGTTTTTTTCTCAACAGTGGACTTCAACCTATTTGTGCGTGGACGTCCTTTTCGCTTAACAGTTGCAAGACTGTGTTACGTGCCTGACCACGTAACTTGCCTCTCACAGTGAACAAACGCACTTAACTGAATAAAAACTCTTTATTATTGCAACTTTGGTAATCACAAAAACACAACCAATGACTGGGAGCAGGGTCTCCTTCAGTCACACGAGAGCATAACCTCTCTTACAATACTCAAATAATCAAAAGCTGTCTTTAACCCTAGGTTCCTCCTCTATTAATACTAATTACTCCTTCCCCAAAAGGGTCGAGAATAATAACTATTATTTATTATAATTATCTGGTAAGAATATATCTATCCTTATTTATTATATTTATGCGTATTTATTATAATTATCTGGTAAGAATATATCTATCCTTATTTATTATATTTATGCGTATTTATTATATTTCCTTCTATAATATCCTACTGCTGTCAGTTCGACGCTCGTCCTCGCTCAGGCCGCTCGTCCTTGCTCTGCTCGTTCAGCCCTTGTTGCTTCCACTCGCTCAGGACGCTCGTCCTCGCCCCTCATTGCTTCCATTCGCTCAGGACGCTCGTCCTCGCCCCTCTTTGCTTCCACTCGCTCAGGACGCTCGTCCCCGTCCCGCTCGCTCAGCTCTCTTTCTCTTCCCCTTGTCGTTCGGCCATCAAGCTCCTCCCTTTCAACCGTTCGGCCATTGTCTTCTTCCGTACGGTCCCCTTCTCTCTCCTTCCTATATCTCCTTCTCTCGTAAACTCGCCAAGTCCTAACAGACTGTGTACAAGGACATCAGATGTTCCAACTGGAGTAAGTGGTATTGACGTGCATGCACCAGTATCGTATCTTAGTTGGCCTGCATCACTGATGATGTTATTTGTCATGGAAGAACTGAATCCAAATTTTGTACCCAAACAATTAAGTTCTTTTTCCAATTCAGTACTAGCTTCCTCAGACTCACATGCAACTTCAGCAATTTCATAAAAACGTTTGCACAACAGTTTGTATCTTTGCATCCGTGGTTCATTTGTCGAAGAGCTATACGATGCTGTTATTAGTGTGTGTCTTCTTCGAATGTTTTTGCTCCAGCGCCTCAAAATGTATTGTGAGGGAACACTGTAAACATCTTCTTGGCCAAATACCAACAGGGAATGGCGACATATAATTCCTCTAAACTCAAAGAGGTGGCAAGAGCAAGTGGTTGTCTGTGTGATGGGATCAAATTGAACTTTGTAAAATTTATCCGGTACACGATTACCCTCCCACATTCGTTCCTCTTTTACAGTGTAAGTGTTCCACAAGTCCTCCTTTAAGGTGTCTTTGATGAAACAATTCATCCTTGAACGGAATTCTGTTTGGACCTCCTAAAACTTTGCATGTGTGTATTCCACTTGAAATTGTCTCTCAATTGGTGACTGAGAACCACATGCAATAGTGGTGTTCATGGAGGAGAAGTCGGCTTCTATTTCCTTCTTACCATTGTTGTGTTGTGAGTCACTTCTTTAATCATCCTAGTGATGTATTGTCCTTAACCTACAATTTTTATGTGGACAGGAAATTTCTGCATAATCATGGATGCATGGGAAGACCTTGTTTATGATGATGATGTCCTTGAATCGTGTGAGAACCTGATTAATTAACGCACCCAAATCCACACTCTGATCACTCTTTTAATGCACCGTGCCACGTCAAAACACACTCACACCCATTCGGCATGCGCTTGCCAAGTGTCACGACTGTAAGTTTGGAATTTGGATAGTGGAAAACAAGTGGCATCAGGGGAACGGACGTTCGTCCTGCGTGAGAAGGAAAACAATTCCACTCTCTGCATGCACTGAATGCCATCTGTCACGTTAGAAGCTTCTAAAAGCTGTAGTGGGATCCAGGTGGCAGTGCGGGAGTGCACGACCGTTTGACGAGGAAGAGAAAATGATTTCTCTGAAAACACTTCACTCCATTCTATGCATTCACCTTCTTCCTCACGAAACCCTGGCCATTTCTCTTCTCCAACTTCTCTCTAAAACCTTTCATCTTCTCTCTAAGATAACTCACCATCAACATCTCTGCTTCCATTTCAGAAACCGTAGGATCGTTCACGGTGTCGTGAGCTTTCATTTGAACCGAACAGAACTGAAATCGGAACTGGTAAGTTCTCAAACCCTAAAACGCTCCGTTCTGAGTTACATGCAGACGCTGGTACTGCTGCATGTTAGAATATAAGCTGAGTTCTTCTACATTTCTTGTGGTTAGATTGAGTGAAACACTTGAGAAGCACGTTGAGGGTAGGAAACTGTATTTGGACAAGTTAAAAGCATTCGCTTAGGGAGTTCACTGCTAGACCAGGTAAGGGAAGCTTTGGTGATTTAATTTAATACTCGTTTGATGTGTATGAAAACGATGAAGTGTACTGGATGTCTGAAATGCATGAAATATTTGATGTTAAGTATGCATGAACGAGAAATTGTTGTACTGGACGTATATGAGTGATGTTTGTTGGATCTGTATGTTGATGATGAGATGTTTGAATTGGAAAAATGGATAATTCTGTATGGTATGGAATGATAATATGAATTCTGTAATGTATGATATGTATGTTGGAGATAAATTCTAAGTTATGGATCGTATGAAAACTGTAAAGTTATTGTGGATGAAAAATCTGGAAAAAAATCTCAAAGTCTTTGCTTGATAGTGTACGCTCGTCATCGAACGGTCTTATACCGTTCGGTTTCCCTGGAAAATAACTTAGAATGAGGATTCTTTCATTTGGAAAGGATACTGATTAAGAACGAGCGTCCTTTGTGTAAAGGGTTAGGTTTGAGCGTTCGGTTCAGCCTAGCGTGTCTAACGGTTGAAATAATGAAAGTGTATTTAGTAACGCTCGGTTTTTCATTCCAGCGTTCGTCATAGGTAGCGCTTAGTATTATACTGAGCGTTCGTCCAAATGAGCTCTCGGTCTTAAATCGAGCGTTCGTCCTGATTAGCGTTCGGTCTGATACCGAACGTTCGCTATAAATGAGCGTTCGTTCTATTTAGTGCTCGGTCATCTACCCAGCGTTCGTCCTAAATATCGTTCGGTTTGATATCGAACGATCGTCCTAAATAGCGTTCGGTCCGATACCGAACGTTCGTTCAAAGATTAGCGTTCGTTTGAGTAATGTTCGGTTTTGTAACTGAACGTTCGTCCTTATCATTGATTCCTGAGCGAACGTAAATAGCGTTCGTCCTAAATCATTATTTGACGCTCGGTCACTGACTGGCGGTGTTGTCTCTTGAAATTAATCACGCTCGGTTTATTTATCTAAAGAAATTGTATTGTATCTATCATTGGGATTCAATCTAAAATCTTGATAATTGAAATATTCTAAGTATTATTCAGAACTTCTCGAGTCAATTCCCTTTTAATTGAGTCAAGTAATTATAACGTCCGTCAGAGGACTGGGGTTCGTTTCTTTTGTTCAGAAACGATTATTTCTCTGTACTGAACTAACGTTCGTCCTTATTTTGAAAAGGATGAGCGCTCGTTATTTTATGGAAGTGGAATAAAGAATGAAAATGTGAATAATGGAAATGGTTAAGATGTGTGAACGTTATTTTAAGTGAAATATTGAAAGTGGAATTTGAACGAACGTTCCAAGGAGGAACGTCTATATGATTTGAATGTGATAAGTTGTATAGTATGACCATGGTAAAATCGCTGATGGCTGTTCATCCTGATATTCCGTGAGTGCTCATCCTCATGTAGAGGGGAGTAGGTCATGCGTGGGAATGGCAGGAGGCTCTAGTCCTATTGAGTACTTTGGACTGATAGAGTTAACCTCGGGTGGCAGCTGATGGATGGTTCCAGTTACTACACCACCCGGGTGCACGAACGCCTGCGGTTACATGGATTCATACAGTCCGGACATTCGTTAATTATGAGATTTTGAATGAGTTATTCTATGATTGGATATATATATATATTGCTGTATGAATTGTATGATTTATTGCGTATGTTAAAATATGTTGATTCTATGAATTAAATTACCTAAGCTTACCCTTGCAATTTCCTTGTGTTGTCTACTGGTTATGTACGTCCGTCTTGTCAATGCAATGATCATCCGTGTGGATGTGAGCAGATGGAGAGGCGCCACTTGAAGAGATGCTAGAAGAAGAAAATTTGGAGGACGCCAATCTGGTAGAAGTAGAGGTTAAAGCTGAGCAGTAGAACGCTCGTTCTGTAGTAGTTGTTAGAGTTTCTGTATTGAATTTTGGGACGTTCGGTGTTTAGTTTTGTAGAACCGTTCGTCCAGAACTTGATATATTGTGAATAGATTCTGAACACTGTATATCCTTGTGCGTACGGTTTAATTAGCTGGTGTAATTTAAGACTGCACTGTTAAATCTGTAAATGTGATTAGTTCTAATTAATGGTTATTACTATTTATTGGGATGTTACATTTATTGGTATCAGAGCAGTTTTGTTCTTTTAAGGACAAGTAGGGTTATGAGTACACTATGCTTTCGTTGTGTGCTTGCATTGTGTTTAATGAGTTATGGAATTATTTAACTCTTGAACATAACTAACGTACGTTTTCTCTGGTCCAGAAAACGAATGGCTCCTAGACTTCCTCCCCCACCTCAGCCGAACGAATCTGACGCTCCAAATAATGCACGAATGTTGGAGACGGTCATTGACCGGCTGCAACAACAAAACACAATCTTAATAGAGCAGAATACCGCCTTGATGAGGCAAAATCAGGAAGCCATGCAGAGTTTGGAGGCTTCGCGTGTCAACTCCGAAGCAACGCAGAGACAATTAATGGATATCCTGGCAGCTGGCCGAGGCACACCAGGAGCCTCTTCTTCTAATGCTGCACACCACGCAGAATGGAGTTTGGAAAGCTTCTTGCAACACCACCCTGCCAAGTTCAATGGAAAGAGAATTCCGGATGAAGCGGATCAATGGCTAAGGGACATGGAGAGGATTTATGATGCCAAAAGGTGCCCAGACGACAGCCGTTTGGCATTCACAGAATACTTGTTAACGGGAGAAGCTAGCCATTGGTGGTCAAGTGTGAAGATGTTGTTGACTGAAGCTCAAAGTCCCATCTCTTGGGAAGTGTTTAGGACCAAATTCTATGAAGAATATTTCCCGGACAGTGTGCGGTTTGCAAAGGAGGTGGAGTTCCTTCAATTGATTCAGGGTAGTATGTTCGTCTCGGAGTACACCAACAAATTTAAACACCTGGTCCGTTTTAATACCATGGCAACAAATGAAGAATGGCAATGCAGGAAGTTTGAAAACGGTTTGAGAAGTGACTTGAAGGTATTAATATCCTGTCTGGGTATTAGATCTTTCCCTGCCATGGTGGAAAGAGCAAAAGTACTGGAGAAGAACGTTGCTGAGGCCGAACGACACAAGAAACAGCAAGTGAGCAGGGGGCCGGTTTTATCCAGAGGTGCAACGAACGTTAGAAGACCCTCTTACGTTCGTCCAACTCAATCACCTGGCGGATCACAAGCATTGGTCACTGTCGGCCAATCTGGACAGCCAAGGAGTTTGACTTGTTATCAATGTGGAGGACCGCACTATAGGTGGGCTTGTCCTCAACTCTCGGGAGGAAAATATTGTAGCAAGTGTAATAGGAGCGGACACTCAGATCAGGAGTGCAATATGGGAGGACGTGCGGTAATGAGGCCGCCGAACGCTGGAAGAGCCCAACAAGGGAGAGGGGGACGTGCGCAAGCTACAGGAAGAGTGTATGCAATTACTGGTGCCGAAGCTGCTCGTTCAGGTACACTCATCACCAGCACTTGCTTATTGTTTGGAAAGCCGTGTGGTGTGTTGTATGATTCGGGGGCAACTCATTCCTTCATCTCGAAGGCGTGCGTTGAGAAACTGGGGCTAGTGGAGAGTGAATTACAGTTCGACTTGGTGGTGTCAACCCCAGCGGCTGGTGGGATCAAGACGTCTACAGTTTGTGTAAGATGTCCTATAGAAGTTGAGGGGCGTAGATATAAGGTCAATCTCATTTGCTTACCCCTTCAAGATTTAGAAGTAATTTTGGGGATGGATTGGTTGGCTACCAATCGGATCCTCATTGATTGTGGGAAGAAGGAGTTAGTCTTCCCAGATGAAGAAGAGGAAGAATTGTCACTCACTCTCGGTCAGTTGAAGGAAGATATCATGGAGGGAGCGAGCTGCTTCCTGATCATGACATATGAAGATGAAGTAGTGAGGGACGCGAGAGTGGAGCGTTCGTCCAACAAAGAGCACAGTAGAGGACGAACGGTAGTAGATGACTTCCCGGACGTCTTTCCGGATGAAGTCCCTGGTCTACCTCCCCGTTCGTGAGGTTGAATTCACGATCGACCTAGTAACAACTGCTGCACCCATCTCGGTTCAACCTTATAGAATGGCACCAGCCGAGTTGGTAGAGCTTAAGAAGCAAATTGAGGAGTTATTAGACAAGAGGTTCATCAGGCCGAGTGCTTCACCATGGGGAGCGCCTGTGTTATTGGTCAAGAAGAAGGATGGCAGCTCTCGGCTCTGCATTGATTATAGACAACTTAACAAGCTGACCATCAAGAACAAGTATCCCCTGCCAAGGATAGACGACCTACTGGATCAGTTGCAAGGTGCGTGCGTGTTTTCAAAGATTGATCTACGTTCGGGCTATCATCAAATTAGAGTGAAGGAGGGAGATATTCATAAGACTGCATTTCGGTCTCGTTATGGTCATTATGAATATGTGGTGATGCCCTTTGGAGTAACGAACGCACCTGCAATCTTCATGGACTACATGAACAGAATTTTTAGACCGTACCTGGATAAGTTTGTTGTGGTATTTATTGACGATATCCTCATTTATTCCAAGAGCGTTGACGAGCATGAAGACCACTTGAGGATCGTGTTGAGCGTGTTGAGGGAGAAAGAATTGTATGCCAAGCGGTCAAAGTGTGAATTCTGGATGAAGGAGATCCAGTTTTTGGGACACGTTGTTTCTGCTGGTGGTATTTCAGTGGATCCAGCCAAGGTGAAAGCAGTGCTGGATTGGGAGAGTCCACGCTCGGTCACAGAGGTTAGAAGCTTCGTGGGGCTCGCGGGCTACTACAGGCGGTTCATTGAGGGATTCTCTAAGATAGTAGCCCCTCTGACTTATCTCACCAGGAAGGATCAGCCGTTCGCCTGGACTGATCGTTGTGAGGAGAGCTTCCAGGAATTGAAGAGAAAGTTAACAAGCGCTCCTGTATTGGTTATTCCAGACACGGCCAAACCTTTTGAAGTGTATTGTGATGCGTCGTATCAAGGTTTGGGCTGCGTGTTGATGCAGGAAAGGAAGGTAGTGGCGTACGCTTCCAGACAATTGAAAGTCCATGAGAAGAACTATCCCACACACGACTTGGAGCTGGCAGCAGTCGTGTTTGCATTAAAAATCTGGAGGCATTACCTATATGGAGCAACGTTTCAAGTCTTTAGTGATCACAAGAGTCTCAAGTACCTCTTTGATCAAAAGGAATTGAATATGAGGAAAAGAAGGTGGCTTGAATTCTTGAAAGATTATGAGTTCGAGCTGTTGTATCATCCTGGAAAAGCTAACGTGGTGGCGGACGCTTTGAGCAGGAAGACAGTAAGGGTCTCGACAATGATGGTAAAAGAGTTGAGTTTGGTGGAAAGCTTTAGAGATCTAAGGTTACAGTTCGACTTAGGAACGAACGTTATTAGATGCTGTAACCTTAGACTTTCCAGTGATGTGTTTGATCGGATCAGATTGAAGCAGCGTGAGGATGAAGAATTAGTAAAGATATTGGGGACGCTCGGCACAGACCAGGCTAAGGAGTTTAGTATTGGGGCGGACGGTCTACTGCGCTATATGGGTAGAACGTGCGTTCCAAACGATGGTGAGCTGAAGAGGATTATAATGGAGGAGGGACATCACAGCCGTCTTAGCATGCATCCGGGCATGACTAAGATGTATCAAGACCTCCGTTTATCATTTTGGTGGCCTGGAATGAAGAGTGACATTGCACGTTTCGTAGCGTCTTGTTTAACTTGTCAACGTGCAAAGGCCGAACACCAAAGACCAGGTGGATTGCTGCAGCCATTGGAGATTCCAGAATGGAAGTGGGATAGCATTTCCATGGATTTCGTGACCCATCTGCCACGCACAGTCAGAAACCATGATTCGGTTTGGGTGATTGTGGATAGACTGACGAAGAGCGCCCACTTCCTGGCCGTTAACTTGAAGATGTCAATGACAAACTTGGCCAAATTATACGTTAAGGAGATCGTTCGCTTGCATGGAGTTCCTTCAAGCATCATTTCAGACCGAGACACGAGATTCACATCTCGTTTTTGGCAATCGTTGCAAGGAGAATTGGGAAGCAAGCTGCAAATGAGTTCTGCCTATCACCCTCAGACGGACGGCCAATCTGAGCGAACCATCCAGACGCTCGAGGACTTATTGAGGACGTGCGTCCTAGATCATATGGGAGTATGGGATGAAGTTCTGCCGCTCGTTGAATTCACTTATAACAACAGTTTTCAAGCAAGCATAGGAATGGCACCATTTGAAGCTCTCTATGGAAGAAAATGTCGAACCCCATTGTGTTGGTTTCAAGAGGGCGAGAATGTATTGACCGGACCAGAATTAATCCAGCAAACAACCGAGAAAGTGAAACTGATCCAGGAGCGATTGAAGACGTCTCAAAGCAGACAAAAATCTTATGCTGATAAGAGAAGAAGACCCTTAGAGTTCGCTGCTGGTGATCACGTATTTCTCAGGCTGAATCCAATCACTAGAGTGGGAAGAGTCCTTCGTCCAAAGAAGCTTTCACCCAAGTTTGTAGGACCTTATCAAATTCTGAAGAAGATTGGATCAGTGGCATATGAGTTAGCCCTACCACCTCAACTGTCCAACCTCCATCCAGTCTTTCACGTTTCTCAGCTCCGGAAGTATATAGCTGATCCATCACACATACTGGAGTTAGATGACGTTCAGCTTCGTCCTGACCGAACGCTGGAGCTACAACCAGTTTGCGTGGAAGACAGCCGCACCAGACTCTACAAAGGAAAGGACGTTCGTCTTGTGAAAGTGGTGTGGGACGCAAAGACTGGTGATTCAACATGGGAGGTTGAAGAGGCTGTGAAGGAATTGTACCCGCACTTATTTCCTGGTAAGCTTTTAGAATTTTCGAGGACGAAAATTTTTGTAGTTAGGGGGAATGTGAGAACCTGATTAATTAACGCACCCAAATCCACACTCTGATCACTCTTTTAATGCACCGTGCCACGTCAAAACACACTCACCCATTCGGCATGCGCTTGCCAAGTGTCACGACTGTAAGTTTGGAATTTGGATAGTGGAAAACAAGTGGCATCAGGGGAACGGACGTTCGTCCTGCGTGAGAAGGAAAACAATTCCACTCTCTGCATGCACTGAATGTCATCTGTCACGTTAGAAGCTTCTAAAAGCTGTAGTGGGATCCAGGTGGCAGTGCGGGAGTGCACGACCGTTTGACGAGGAAGAGAAAATGATTTCTCTGAAAACACTTCACTCCATTCTATGCATTCACCTTCTTCCTCACGAAACCCTGGCCATTTCTCTTCTCCAACTTCTCTCTAAAACCTTTCATCTTCTCTCTAAGATAACTCACCATCAACATCTCTGCTTCCATTTCAGAAACCGTAGGATCGTTCACGGTGTCGTGAGCTTTCATTTGAACCGAACAGAACTGAAATCGGAACTGGTAAGTTCTCAAACCCTAAAACGCTCCGTTCTGAGTTACATGCAGACGCTGGTACTGCTGCATGTTAGAATATAAGCTGAGTTCTTCTACATTTCTTGTGGTTAGATTGAGTGAAACACTTGAGAAGCACGTTGAGGGTAGGAAACTGTATTTGGACAAGTTAAAAGCATTCGCTTAGGGAGTTCACTGCTAGACCAGGTAAGGGAAGCTTTGGTGATTTAATTTAATACTCGTTTGATGTGTATGAAAACGATGAAGTGTACTGGATGTCTGAAATGCATGAAATATTTGATGTTAAGTATGCATGAACGAGAAATTGTTGTACTGGACGTATATGAGTGATGTTTGTTGGATCTGTATGTTGATGATGAGATGTTTGAATTGGAAAAATGGATAATTCTGTATGGTATGGAATGATAATATGAATTCTGTAATGTATGATATGTATGTTGGAGATAAATTCTAAGTTATGGATCGTATGAAAACTGTAAAGTTATTGTGGATGAAAAATCTGGAAAAAAATCTCAAAGTCTTTGCTTGATAGTGTACGCTCGTCATCGAACGGTCTTATACCGTTCGGTTTCCCTGGAAAATAACTTAGAATGAGGATTCTTTCATTTGGAAAGGATACTGATTAAGAACGAGCGTCCTTTGTGTAAAGGGTTAGGTTTGAGCGTTCGGTTCAGCCTAGCGTGTCTAACGGTTGAAATAATGAAAGTGTATTTAGTAACGCTCGGTTTTTCATTCCAGCGTTCGTCATAGGTAGCGCTTAGTATTATACTGAGCGTTCGTCCAAATGAGCTCTCGGTCTTAAATCGAGCGTTCGTCCTGATTAGCGTTCGGTCTGATACCGAACGTTCGCTATAAATGAGCGTTCGTTCTATTTAGTGCTCGGTCATCTACCCAGCGTTCGTCCTAAATATCGTTCGGTTTGATATCGAACGATCGTCCTAAATAGCGTTCGGTCCGATACCGAACGTTCGTTCAAAGATTAGCGTTCGTTTGAGTAATGTTCGGTTTTGTAACTGAACGTTCGTCCTTATCATTGATTCCTGAGCGAACGTAAATAACGTTCGTCCTAAATCATTATTTGACGCTCGGTCACTGACTGGCGGTGTTGTCTCTTGAAATTAATCACGCTCGGTTTATTTATCTAAAGAAATTGTATTGTATCTATCATTGGGATTCAATCTAAAATCTTGATAATTGAAATATTCTAAGTATTATTCAGAACTTCTCGAGTCAATTCCCTTTTAATTGAGTCAAGTAATTATAACGTCCGTCAGAGGACTGGGGTTCGTTTCTTTTGTTCAGAAACGATTATTTCTCTGTACTGAACTAACGTTCGTCCTTATTTTGAAAAGGATGAGCGCTCGTTATTTTATGGAAGTGGAATAAAGAATGAAAATGTGAATAATGGAAATGGTTAAGATGTGTGAACGTTATTTTAAGTGAAATATTGAAAGTGGAACAGATTAACATCCCACGTGGCAGAGAGTGAAGGCAGAGATCAGTGATCACGTGGCATCGCCGTTTGCCACATCCACAAAAACTTAACACCGTCCATTTTTAAGGATTAATACTCAGAGTTTCAAAACTATAAGGACTAAAAACCATCAAAGTTCTGAGCAGGGACTAAAAACAAAATCGTCTGATAGATCAGGGACTAAAAACATATTTAACCCATAAAATATTAAGGAAAATGATACTTAGACAACAAATTTTGACAACATTTCGACACAGCACACGTGTCAGCGTTTGAGAGGGCCACGTTTTGAGGGAAAAAAGCTGCTGCGTTCTGAGCATATCTGATCAAGGCTGCTTCAAATTTGACGTGGCGAGGACGGGCACGGGCAGGCTTGCGTTTGTGCGTTTCAAATTTCAAATGGTTTTTTATCACTTCGTAGAGAGAGAAGCGGCGCGAACAACCAAAACGTTTGGAGAAAAGGGTGCACGAGCGACAGAGAGAGAACGAGTCCTAGCCGGAGTGCCGTCGTGCACAGCCCGTTCCGTTTGACGGCGCCGCAGCTCCGACGTGGAGCGCTGTTCGCGAAGACGGCATCGTGTTTCCTCCGTTCCGGCCCAGCGACCTAGGGAGGCGTTGAAGGTGTCGCTTCGTCCCAGGTGCTTCCGTCCCTGTCCCGGAGTGCCACCGGAGGTTCGCCGGACCTTTCTTCTAAAGAAATTGCCGTCATGAAGAGGCGGATTGCAAATCTTCTTGAACTTGGGGAAACGGTATGTATGTATTTTATCATTCTTAATTTTCTGATTTTTTATTTCTTTGTTCTACTGAAGTATCATTGTAAAATACAATATTTATTTTCCAATTCACTCCAGAGTAGTTGTAGATCATCCATTTGTTTAGGCAATCATTGGTTTTTTATGTGGCCAAGGAGTTGTGGAATTTCTTGCTAAGGGTAGTTCATATCCTTAAAAAATATTATCCAGTTAAAAATATTATGCTTAACTTTGGCTCCTTGACCTTTTTCGCATATGTTTATCATGAAAAGTGAGAGGTTTTTGATCGTGAAGCGGGTTAGTGTTATACACTATGCTTTATTCTACTTATATTATGTTTTGTTGTTTCATTATGTTTACATTGTTAACAACATGATGTAATATGCTGTTTGATTTTATAATTTATTTGATTTAACTACTTGGTTTTACTATTATAATACTGTTCAACTTATGTTGTTATTATGGTCATGATGCAAGATAGAATTTATTGTTTTATTATCAATATCATACATGGTGTTTGGTTATTCTTAGTGTTTGGAGAAACTATCTTTGGACCTCCATATTAGTTAAGTGTTGGATTTTGGGGCAGGTTATTAATTGTCAATTTTTCCTTGGCTCTTCTTTCTTCTTTCTATGATGTTGTCGATATTTAGGTTTATGAGAACGAGTGAAGGGTGCCAGTTTCGTGGTATTAACTGCTTAATGCTTATGCCTTCTACATTCTCCCCTTTTCAGAAGGATATGAGAAGTTAGCCCGGGCAAAAGAAGGTCCATCAAATCAACATTTGGCTAGTGGAGAAGCCTCTAGCACTGGTGAAGGTGATTATGATATGTTTGCTGACGAGGATGATAACAGTAAGCCATCTACAGATGAAAATAATACAGTTAGTCAATGTTCATCGGACGCCATAAATTCTGGCACTGAGGGTGGGTAAATTGGCCTCCAAAGTCTTTGTTACTGATTTTTATTTGATTAGTATTTACTTAACATTGTTCTACTTTTCTTTCAGGTGGAGCATTGCAAAATGATTATGTGTATGATGAATCTTCTGGGTATGGCTCTTCTCTTCCATGTAAATTTTGGGAAATAGTCTGATATACATGACATTATTTATCTTTGTTGTAAATTTCAAAACCAAAAAAAAAATCATTATGGTATTAAGGAGGTGGCAAAAGTTGAGGGTTTGTACCCACTTCTTCTTCTAATGAATTCTGTTACCAAAAAGAGCTGTTATAAGCTTGTTCTGACATCAATATTTGATGGTCCAGGTACTATTATAGCAGCAGTTTGGGCTATTATTATGATCCAAATACCGGGCTTTATTGCTCTGCAGCATCAGGACAATGGTACAGCACATTCCTTTATCATCTTTTCGTGTGGTTTGTCAATTTTTATCCTGAAATCTTTTAGCCTTTGTTTACAGTAAGTGGTGCCAAACATAGATGTGGATTTGGATGTGTGTTTAGTTGTTTGTTAAAATTTAATTTTGATTTGTGATATTTTTTGTTGGAAACTATATCAAGAGATGTGATATGTGTACGTCAATTTATAGATCTTTGGTGGCATAAAAACATGCAGGGTGATTAGTTGTATAATTAACACCTTTGGCTGAGAGGAGTGATAGGTGTAAATTTTACTTGTTTTTGTTGCTTAAATTGTTGTGCTTTTGAGTAAGTTTTAGTGTTAATTCTCATGAAAAGTATATAATTGTTGATATATGTTAGGACCTGGCGAGTTTACGAGAGACGAAGATATAGGAGGGAGAGAGAAGGGGACCGTACGGAAGAAGACAATGACCGAATGGTTGAAAGGGAGGAGCTTGATGGCCGAACGACAAGGAGAAGAGAAAGAGAGCAGAGCGAGCGGGACGAGGACGAGCGTCCTGAGCGAGTGGAAGCAACGAGGGGAGGGGACGAGCGGCCTGAGCGAGGGAAAGCAACGACGGGCGAGGACGAGCGTCCTGAGCGAGTGGGAGCAACGAGGGGCGAGGACGAGCGTCCTGAGGGAGTGGAAGCAACAAGGGCTGAACGAGCAAGGGACGAGCGGCCTGAGCAAGGACGAGCGTCAATCTGACAACAGAAGGATAGTATAGAAGGAAATATAATAAATACGCATAAATATAATAAATAAGGATAGATATATTCTTACCAGATAATTATAATAAATACGCATAAATATAATAAATAAGAATAGATATATTCTTACCAGATAATTATAATAAATAATAGTTATTATTATTCTCGGCCCTTTTTGGGAAGGAGTAATTAGTATTAATAGAGGAGGAACCTAGGGAAAAAGTTATGCTTTTGATTTGGGAATTTTGTAAGAGAGGTTATGCTCTCAGATAACTGACGGAGATCCTGCTCCCAGTTATTGTTTGTTTTCTTGATCCAGTATTCTTATTTAATAAAAGAGGTTCATTCAGCTATTGTTTTCATTATCCCTTGCTTGTGAAAGTGTGTGAAGACAGCGTTCTAGTTACATTCCAGATTCAGGCACGTAACAATATAAGTATAATTTTGACTGTTTAAATATTTTTTGATGCTTTTGTTTGTTTATTTCGAAGTAGAATAAGGATTGGATACTGTCAAAGACTTGGAGCGCATCATTTGGCTGTCAGCATCGAGAAGAGAACGCCCATCCAACAGCAAGCCAGGACGCTCGTCCAGCGCGCAGCGCAGAGGACGCTCGGCCAGCGCTCAGAGAAGGCTCGTCCAGCGCGCAGAGGACGCTCGTCCAGAAAGTGGACGCTAGTCCAGAGAGCGGAGATCGTTCACCCAGCTAGCGGAGAACGCTCGCCCAGACACTTGTCGCCCAGAGGGGACGCTCGTCCAGCGCGCAGAGAGGAGGCTCGTCCAGCGCGCAGAGGACGCTCGTCCTATCAACCATTTACAGCAGATATGTGGTGTGCTACGACTGTCTCATTTTTTGTGATTGGAATTGTTATATGGATTCTTGAACACCGAGTCAATAGTGACTTTCGTGGTCCTCCTAAGAACCAAATTGTAATTATGTTAATGTACGCTTTTGTAGCGTCATATGAAAACCTTTTACGGCCAGTTTATTGAATTTGGTGCAGCAATAGGTGCCCCAATGTTCATCTTTTGTTTAAGATTCTAAATCCATTTAACGAGTTATTGATGATTTGAATTAATGCAGTATAGACTAGGAAGTATTGCGGTTCAGTCATAGATGACACACGAAAAAAGGGGGGTTTTTTTTTGGATTGTTTTGCAAGGAAAATTAAATTAATTAAAAGTTGAAAGTTAAAAACAATTGACAAAATTATGAAAATTAAAAGCTGAAATGGCTTGCTGTTCTATGGGCGTCCTCTGCGCTGCGCGCTGGACGAGCGTCCTGGCTTGCTGTTCGATGGGCGTTCATTTTATGTGTTAGTGAACGTTCGTTGTCTACGATCTTATTCTCAGTTGAACGTTCGGTCTTTACAAGGCGTTCGTCATAACAGTATATAATAGGTTTTAAAACGGTTTGCTGTTTTAAAATAGTCCTAATCACTTCCCATCATCTATCGCTCGTCCTAGTCACTGTCCCTCATCTACCGCTCGTCCTAATCACTTCCCCTCGTCTACCACTCGTCCTAATCACTTTCCCTCATCTACCGCTCGTCCTAATCCCTTCCCCTCATCTACCGCTCGTCCTGATCACTCCCTCTCTCGTCTTGATCGCTCCCCTCGTTTAGGGCCCCAGTAATGATTCCCACGATCTTCACTAATGATTCCCACGATCTTCACTAATGATTCCCACTTAACAAACTTCCACTAATGTTTCCCACTCCACCAACCCTCCAATTATGTCTGCCTACCTAATGATTCCATTATCAACAGTCATCCAATAGTCTCCTGTGGAATTTCAAACCAATAGATGTGATTAAAACATGTAAGAACCGAAACAAAATTATCATTGTATCATGATTTGTCAACTCAAATTAACAAAATAAATCCAAGAACGACAAAAATAGTTTTGGGTCTATTCAAGCAATTAAAGAACTTGATCTCAATACTCTATCAAATCTAATGAACATATATTCTAAGCATAGTTTATGAGAAATTCGTCCAAAAAGACAGCATATATTGCAACAAATTTATGTATTTCTACCATCCAATGAATCAGTACAATCTAAGGAAGTTGGTTTACTGGCAAAAGAGATTTGCAAGTCCATAAAATATCATCAAGGGAAGGGAAGGGACCAAGTGGGACTATTTTTGGTCCGACGACACTCCGACGGCAGTCCGGCGGCCACCGCAAGGGTCCGGCACAGGGAAGGAAGCGGGTGGGAGGAATCGATACTCAAAACGCAAACTTGGTTGGCTGGGCCGGAGGGAAGACGATGCCGTCTTCGGTTCGTCTGCCAACACTGGCGCTGCGGCGACCCGCAAACGGAACTGCGTGGCTGGGTGGAAGACGACGGACACCGGCGGCACTGGATGGACCGAAAACGGCAACGTCTACGGGCGGCGCGTATCCGGCGACAGCTGTGGTGGCTGGTTCGAAGGAAAGAAGGAAAGAAGGAAAGAAGGTGCTCCATCAAATGTTCTCCGTTTTCTCTCTCTCTCAAAATATTTGAATCCCAAATTTTCGAAACAACCCTAAAATTTGAATCTGCCCCCAATTCTGTCATTGCCACGTCATTTTAATTTTTGAAACGCACACCCCAATCTGCCCGTGCCCGTGCCCGTCCTCGCCACGTCAGCGTTGAAGCAGGTTTCATCAGACTTTCTCAGAACGCAGCAGCTTTTTCCAACCAAAACGTGGGCCGCTCAAACGCTGACACGTGTGCTGTGTCGAAATGTTGTCAAAATTTGTTGTCTAAGTATCATTTTCCAAATATTAATAACATTTCTCCGCAAAGCCTCCCAGATGAGCAGGACCATCCACGTATCAAATGTTGTTTACACGCGTTTGCTTGCTGCTTTCTCTCGTCATTGCCGCCATCTGACGCTGTTTTGTTTGGTCTCAACATCTGTTTCCCCAAATAAAAATAAAAATCACTTTTTTACTTGAAGATTACCGATGGTTTCAGGTATGACCAGTCTGAATTTCGTTATTTCCTCTAAAATAATTTATCTTTATCTTAAATTTAATAATTATAATTCTTTTTATTATTTTAAATATTAATTAAATAACCTGACTTATTTGTCGTCTCTAATTAAAATAAACTTAACTTTAACGCATTAACAGTCAACGGTTTTCATTTTTCTTACATATGCATAACTAACTTAGTAACTAAGAGTGGTGTATATGCAAATATTTTTAATAAAATTTGGCTAATACTTGTGAATATTTATTATTTGAAAATAAATATTTTAATATTAGTTATAAATGAGTGAAATGTAAATATAGTATTAGTGAATTATTTGTAAGAAGTTAAAATTAAAATTTAATTTATATTTAATTAAAATTAATTATATTTTATTAGATAATATTTAATTAAAATAAATTTATAATTTATATTATATTTTTTCATATCTTTTAAAATTTTATAAAATATATGTAATATTAACATATATCTACAAGTATTTTAAATATTATTTATATATATCATATTCTTATTAATAATTAGGATTACATTGAGTTGAGTCAGGCACGTATAATGTTTAAGGATGACAAAAAAATTTGTGTCTGTAGATATCCGCGGATAAAATTCGCAACGAATAGTTAATATCCACGGATATTTACTATCCGTAAGTTGCGAATAGTGAATATTTTAATATCCGCTTATAAATGAATCGAATGTGGATATTATACTATCTGTATCCGCAAATATCCGGTTATCGCAAAAAATAATAATAAAAGTTTATATTATATTATATTAAGTTAAATTTAATTAAAATTAACATTAATTTATATTTTATATTAAATTTAATTAAAATTAAATTTTAATTTATATCTAATTTAATTTATATTATATTTTTTGTAATTTTATTTTAATATTTTATAAAAATATATTTTTTTAAATATTCGTAAGTATCCGCGGGTTTTAAAATATCCGCAGATATTTTTTAAGCGGATATCCGTGTAGGTAGTGAGTAGATTTTTTTTTATCAGGTCGGGTAGCGGGTAGACACTATCCGTATCCGATCGGATTTAAAAATCTACGGATACTTATTGGCACTCGCAAATATTTTAAAAAAGTATTTAATAAATTTTTAAAATAAAACTTGAATAAAATTACAAAACATTATATAAAATATATTATAAATTAAATTAAATATAAATTAGAATTTAATTTTAATTAAATTTAATCTAATAAAATATAAATTAATTTTAATTTTAATTAAATTTAACTTAATAAAATATAAATTAAATTTTTATTTATATTCTTTTGCAAGTAACATATATTCAGATTACAAATATTATCATACCCACACTCAATGTATTTATAAGTGAATATAAAATCTCCAACGTCAATAATAAATATTCATATAGACTAACTATGAGAATTTTATTTATGGTATTCGCATACGCTACTTTTTTTGTGATATCCTTATTAATAATGCATATCAATATCAGTTTGTTTCCATCCTCAACCGAGTGTTTTGAGTCTCCATTACTTAAAGAACGTGGGGGCTATGTTATTAGATGATGAAAAGATTAATGGTGATATATGAGAAAATGAAGTAACGATCCACAATAGATTAAAAGAGTAAAATATGCCTTATGATAGGAGGAAGTGGACAAAGAAGGTGACTCCAAAATCGTAAAAGAGCTAAGATTTTGAAATGAGATTGTGTGGGTAGAAGAGGTGGTTGTAAAAGAAAAATAGTGGTTAGAATTTGATACCAAGTAGAACACGAGATGGTGCCAAAAAAACGGATCGCTAACTTTATTTATTCAAATTATTAATTTAAACTGAAAATGTAATGATTAAACTAAGGACTGCGATATTCCAACAACAGATTTTTAACATTCTTTTGACAACGCCACGTGTCGCCACCTCATTGGTTCGTTTAAATTTTTTTTTTTTTTAAAACCTATGACCGTAACCCTTATTTTGAGTGAAAATCCTAAAATACCCCTTTCCCTTTCTCTGTTCCATTGCCTTTCCCTTTCTCTGTTCCATTGCAAACGAAGGTCCGTTCTCTTGAGATAAGGAGGAATACAGACCAACACCTAAAAGAAAGGATGCTAAACCAAGAGGAAAGAAGAAACAAAAAAGAGCTCGCAGAGAAACTTTTATGCGTGCCTTAGAGGAACAAGAATTTCTAATTGAAGAACTTAAAAGGAGGGTTGCAACTTTGGAGGCACAATTGGCTGAAGAGAAGGCAAGAAGGCAAAATAAAGATGACGTTGGACAAAGTGTGCCTCGTACAGAACCATCTGTGAACACTGGTTTTGTATCCCCTACTGACATTGACGGAAATGAACAACCTTTGAAGACGTATGTTAGGGTTGGATCACGAAGGCGTTACAAGGGAAGAGCACTTAGGACTCCATACACCGGGACCGTAGTGCTTAGAATAAAAAATGAGTGATTTGTGTATTTAGTTGATTGAAAATGTTATTTGGAAAGTAATGAAAATTGTAATCATTGTAAATAGATTAAGAAAACAATGTTCAATGTATTCGATTTGGTTCAATGAAATAAAATTTGAGTTTTGGTTTGAATTGGTCTCATATTTTATCTATTCAATACCATTGTTATTATGAGTTGTGGGTTTGTCGATTTCAGAATGTCGTAATTTTTTTTGTCTCCTAAGTTGCAGGCTTGTTTGTAACATGTTGGTGTTTGAGTGGTCATTTTGAGTAACATGTGATGTGATGTGAGTCCAAGGAGTGTGGGGTGACCCCTCATGAGTTGGGGGAGCAACCTGTGCAAGGAATGAGTGAGAGTGCTGAAAAAAGGAGCTGGTAATCGTTTACAGGACCTCTGTAAACGATTACCCGAGAGAAATTGCCAATTTGTACAGAAAGTCCAACACAGGTACTCAGTCAGGTGAACACAGGTCACCATTGGAAAAAAAAGTGACTTTTAGGCATTTTTGCACCTGTCTGAGGCTGGTGAAGGTGTTGCAGTGGTGGGAGAGGGTGGGTGGTGATGTGATGTGAGTCCAAGGAGGGTGGGGAGACCCCTCATGAGTTGGAGGAGCAAGCTGTGCAAGGAATGAGTGAGACTGCTGAAAAAGGGGCTGGTAATCGTTTACAGGACCCCTGTAAACGATTACCCGAGAGAAATTAAGAATTTGTACAGAAAGTCCAACACAGGTACTCAGTCAGGTGAACACAGGTCACCATTGGCAAAAAAAGTGACTTTTAGGCACTTCTGCACCTGTCTGAGGCTGGTGCAGGTGTTCCAATGGTGGGAGAGGGTGGCTGGTGATGTGATGTGAGTCCAAGGAGGGTGGGGAGACCCCTCATGAGTTGGTGGAGCAACCTGTGCAAGGAATGAGTGAGAGTGTTCAAAAAGGGCTCTTGTAATCGTTTATAGCACCCCTGTAAACGATTACCCGAGAGAAATTGCCAATTTGTACAGAAAGTCCAACACAGGTACTCAGTCAGATGAACACAGGTCACCATTGGCAAAAAAAAGTGACTTTTAGGCACTTCTGCACCTGTCTTAGGCTGGTGCAGGTGTTCCAATGGTGGGAGAGGGTGGCTGGTGATGTGATGTGAGTCCAAGGAGGGTGGGGAGACCCCTCATGAGTTGGTGGAGCAACCTGTGCAAGGAATGAGTGAGAGTGTTCAAAAAGGGCTGTGGTAATCGTTTACAGCACCCCTGTAAACGATTATCCGAGAGAAATTGCCAATTTGTACAGAAAGTCCAACACAGGTACTCAGTCAGATGAACACAGGTCACCATTGGCAAACAAAGTGACTTTTAGGCACTTCTGCACCTGTCTGAGGCTGGTGCAGGTGTTCCAATGGTGGGAGAGGGTGGCTGGTGATGTGATGTGAGTCCAAGGAGTGTGGGGTGACCCCTCATGAGTTGGGGGAGCAAGCTGTTATTTGCCAAAGCTGAGGCCTTCATTGGAAACTTCTACAAACAATTAAAGATGTAGAAAGAGATCTATCAGGAAGCCTTTTAGGAATGCATCACTTTTTTTTCTAAAAATAAATCATTTGAATTTTGCTAAATTGTATAAACACTGGTTCTGTTATGCTTCTGTTATATTTTTTCGTCATGGGTTTGTACATATTTTAGGCTAGAACCAAGGAATGTTTGTCAATTATCATATGATATTTCTGTTGAGAGAATTTTACAGTGTCAATTTTCATGCTTCCAAAACCAAAGCAATCCAAATCTGATTGGCAATATGATAAGTAACAACTAATGGCCAAATCAAATGCATCCTTCTTAACTTTGAGATCGGGAGAACTATCATGCTTCCTATACAAGACATTTGATATCAACGCCAAAACCCTTTACCGTAAAGCTCCTAACCATAGACCTAAGTATCCGTTGCAAGACATTCAAAATCCTCAACCCCTTGAACACAACCTGCTCCTAATGAATAAACACGCAAGTGAAACTTAACAGTAACCAACAATATCAAAGTGTCATAGACCAATAAAAATCTAATTCCAATAAGTCAAAAGGCACTGCATACGAATACTAAAATTTAATTTACAAAATATAGACCTTAACTCCAAGTTTTCACTGAGTTAACAGAGCTATCATCCACATATCTAAAACATAGCATAAAAAGAAAAAGAAAAACAAATTACTCTGACATTATCATATAACAGTTATCTTACTTGCTCATCATGAGAAAACTTGCAACATTATTCTAACATCATCATACAACAGTTATCTTACTTGTTCATCATCAGAAAACTTGCAGCATTTCTCAAACATTGTCATAAAACAGTTATCTTACTTGCTCATCATGAGAAAACTTGCAGCTAGCTCCACGAGTACAATCACCCCTTTGAAACGCACGACAAACGCCCCGTGCCTCCTGTTAGGATATTTATCCTATTTTATCATCATTATAGTGTGTCAAGGGTTACCCTATTTATCATGATTATATTATGTCTAGGATTACCCTATTTATCATGATTATATTGTGTCTAGGGTTACCCTATTTATCATGTACTTGTATATCAATTTATTCTTATAAATAGAAGATTGTGAGAGGGATCAATCAAGCCCTCTAGAATTATTTTACAGTTTCAATCTTAAGTTGGTATCAGAGCGGGTCGATCCCGCTCTGGTTTCTGTCTCGTAATATATATCTGTCCGGCGCCACAGTTCTTCATCGCCCGCCACTGTCCGCCGCTGCCCGCCGCCGGCCACCGTCAACCGTCGGCCACCGTTGTCCGTCGCCGGCCACCGTCCGGCCACCGCCGCCGGCCACCGTCGCCCGTCGTCGGCCACCGTCCGGCCACCGTCGCCGCCGGCCACCGTCGTCCATCACTGTCACAGTTTCCTTCGTCTAAACCCTTAGGGTTTTCTTGTTCCTCATTAGTATTATTCGTCTTCTTCAGAAATGGCGTCTGGCAGTACTCTTTCCTTCTCTGGAAGTCCATCAATTACCTCCGAGAAGCTAAATGGAAAAAATTATCTATCATGGTCTGCTGCCGTTGAAATGTGGTTCCTTGGCCAAGGGCATTATGACCACCTTGAGCGAGATGGAAGCCATGTGCCTACTGAAAAAGCTGATCAGTGGAAACAAGCAGATTTCCAGTTGTGTGCCGTGTTATGGCAATCAGTGGAACCCAAACTTCTTGTATCTTTGAGGGCTTTCAAAACTTGTCACTCCTTTTGGAAGAAAGCCCAAAGCATTTATGCCAACGATATTCAACGTCTCTATGACACTACGAACAAGCTTGCATCTCTTAAAATGGCAGACCATGATATGGTGTCCTTCATGGCTGAAGCCCAATCTGCTGTTGAAGAACTTAGGATGTTTTTGGAAGTAGATCCATTAGAGGATATCAAAAAGAAACTAGACAAATTTTACATGGTGTTGATCCTTCGTGCCCTACATCCCGATTTTGATCATCTCAGAGATCAACTTCTAACTAGTCAGGAGGTTCCCTCTATGGAAACATTGACCACTCGCCTTCTGCGTGTCCCAGTATCTCAAACTCATGAAGCGCATGAACTAGTGGAACCATCTGTCATGGTTGCCACACGAGGAAGAGGAGGACGTGGCACTAGAGGAGGAGGACGAGGAGGTCGAGGACGTACTCAATGCACATATTGTAAAAGGATGGGTCATACTCAAGAGAATTGCTACTCCTTACATGGTTTTCCTTCCAAAACTGCCAATATTTCGAAGACTGAAACTTCCACTTCGAAATCTGAAACCTCCACTTCTATGTTTTCTGAGGATGAATATCAAGAGTATTTAAGGTTAAAGTCTAACAGCTTGGCACAACCATCTCAATCTCCCAATACATCAACAGCCTGCGTTTCTCAATCTATGGAATGTCAAAATTCATGGGTAATTGACTTAGGTGCTTCTGATCACATTTCTGGTAATACCTCTTTGTTCTCATCTATTTCCTTTCGAGAAAAACCTCATTTCATAACCCTTGCAAATGGATCTAAAACTTCTTCCAAAGGAGTCGGTCATGTTTCTTTGTCTCCCTCCCTCAATCTCCACTCAGTCCTTTTTGTCCCTAATTGTCCTTTTAATTTAATTTCTTTAAGCCAGTTGACTAAAATGTTAAATTGTTCAATAACCTTTGATCATAAATCTTTTGTTATACAGGAGCGTGGTTCGGGGAGACAGATTGGAGAAGGATATGAAGCTGGCGGATTATACCATTTTGGATCTCGTCCAAGGGTGTCTTGTGTTGCTACTCCTAATCCTAAAGTGCTACATGATCGACTTGGCCATCCTCATTTGTCCAAATTAAAAAAGATGTGTCCTGAACTTAGTGGTCTCCAAACCTTAGAATGTGAGTCATGTCAATTAGGAAAACATGTTAGATCTTCCTTTCCTAAAAGGTCTCAATCAATATGTAATTCTAGTTTTTCCATCATCCATTCTGATATATGGGGACCTAGTCGTATCTCCTCTTTTGGTTTAGATATTTTGTTACCTTTATTGATGAATATTCAAGATGTACTTGGGTTTATCTTATGAAAAATCGTTCTGAATTGTTAGTTATCTTTACATCCTTTTTGAATGAAATCAAGAATCAATTTGGTCAAGTAATCAAAATATTAAGAAGTGATAATGCAAAAGAGTATTTCTCATCCTCCTTTTCTGCCATCTTGAGTTCCCATGGTATCTTACATTAGTCTACTTGTCCTCATACACCACAGCAAAATGGTATAGCAGAACGAAAAAATAGACACTTGGTTGAAACTGCTCGTACCCTTTTGCTTGGTGCCCATATTCCTGTCCATCACTGGGGGGATGCCATCTTAACTGCATGTTATCTTATTAATAGGATGCCCTCCTCCTCTCTTGATAATAAAGTCCCTTTCTCCATTTTGTTTCCTAATGATCCTCTCTTTCATACATCTCCCCGAGTGTTTGGCTGTGTATGTTTTGTTCATGACATGTCTCCAGGTCTAGACAAACTCTCCGCTCGCGCTCTCAAATGTGTCTTTTTAGGCTATTCTCGACTTCAAAAAGGATATCGGTGTTACTCTCCTGAAACTAAGAAGTATTACATGTCTGCCAATGTCACATTCTTTGAACAGACTCCTTACTTCTCTCCATCTGTTCAAGATGTTTCTATCCTCAAGCAGGTCCTTCCTATTCCAATGGTTGAGTCAAATAGCTCCACTGTCTCTGTCATTCCAAGTCTTGATCACAATCCTTCTACACCTGTTTCTCCACATATTGAGATCATCCCACACAGGGCCCCAATGGATAGTCCACCTCCCCAAGACAATGGTGAATCTCCTACTTCAGATTCTTCTCCCTCGTCACCTCCTCCCACGCCTCCTGGTGCAAATGATTCAGCATGGCCTATTGCCCTCAGAAAAGGTACTCGTTCCACTCGGAACCCTCATCCCATTTATAATTTTCTAAGCTATCATCGATTGTCGCCCTCCTATTTTTCTCTTTTATCCTCAGTGTCCTCTGTTGTTATACCCAAGAATGTGAAAGAAGCACTTGATCATCCTGGATGGCGACAAGCTATGATTACAGAAATGCAGGCTCTTGACCACAGTAATACTTGGGAGCTGGTGCCCCTTCCCCCAGGCAAAAAGGCGGTTGGTTGTCGATGGGTGTATGCAGTTAAAGTTGGCCCTGATGGTGAAATTGATCGGCTCAAAGCCCGACTTGTTGCAAAAGGTTACACTCAGGTTTATGATCTTGATTATTGTGACACTTTCTCTCCTGTAGCCAAGATGACTACTATTCGTCTCTTCTTTGCCATGGCAGCCATTCGTCACTGGCCACTTCATCAATTGGATATCAAGAATGCCTTCCTACATGGTGATCTCGAGGAAGAAGTTTATATGGAGCAACCTCCTGGGTTTGTTGCTCAGGGGGAGTCTGGTATGGTATGCAAATTGCATCGATCTCTATATGGCCTCAAGCAATCCCCACGTGCTTGGTTTGGAAAGTTTAGCTCCATTGTTCAAAAATTTGGGCTAAAACGCAGTGAAGCAGACCATTCAGTTTTTTATTGTCATTCTTCTCTCGGGAAATGTGTTTACTTAATAGTATATGTTGATGATATTGTCATTACAGGAAATGATGCGGTTGGAATATCTCAACTAAAAGAGTACTTGTGTAGACATTTTCAAACCAAGGATCTTGGAAGTCTCAAATACTTCTTAGGCATTGAAGTAGCGCAATCAAAAGATGGAGTTGTAATCTCCCAAAGGAAGTATGCTCTTGATATATTACAAGAAACAGGCATGATTGATTATAGACCGGTAGACAGTCCCATGGACCTAAACCAGAAATTAAGGACAGAAGAAGGTGAATTATTCTCCAATCCAGAGAGGTATAGGAGGCTGGTTGGCAAACTGATTTATCTCAATATTACAAGGCCAGATCTATCCTTTGCAGTTGGAGTGGTTAGTCAGTTCATGCAGGCTCCATGTGTTGACCATTGGAATGCTCTCATTCGCATTCTAAGGTATGTAAAGAAGGCTCCCGGGCAAGGATTGTTATATGAAGATAAAGGAAGCATTCATGTCTCTGGGTATTGTGATGCAGATTGGGCAGGTTCACCTATTGATAGACGGTCTACAACAGGATATTGTGTTTTTCTGGGAGGAAACATTATTTCATGGAAAAGTAAGAAACAGAATGTAGTAGCTCGATCAACCGCGGAAGCCGAGTATAGGGCAATGGCATCACTAACATGTGAACTTATATGGGTGAAACAATTCCTTCAAGAGATTAAATTTTGTGACATCCATACTATGAAGATGTATTGCGACAATCAAGCTGCTCTCCACATTGCATCAAATCCAGTGTTTCACGAGAGGACTAAACATATAGAAATTGATTGTCATTTTGTTCGTGAAAAGTTGTTGACCAAAGAAATATGTACTGAGTTTATTGGGTCAAACGATCAACTCGCAGATGTATTGACCAAGTCATTAAGGGGTCCTCGGATTGAGTTTATTTGTTCCAAGCTTGGTACATATAATTTGTATGCTCCAGCTTGAGGGAGAGTGTTAGGATATTTATCCTATTTTATCATCATTATAGTGTGTCAAGGGTTACCCTATTTATCATGATTATATTATGTCTAGGATTACCCTATTTATCATGATTATATTGTGTCTAGGGTTACCCTATTTATCATGTACTTGTATATCAATTTATTCTTATAAATAGAAGATTGTGAGAGGGATCAATCAAGCCCTCTAGAATTATTTTACAGTTTCAATCTTAAGTCCTCCCTCTTCTGCCGCTCTGTCTCCTCGTCTTCTTCCTCTTTCTTCTTGTACTTGTCAACATGGTCCACCCTAATAATTCTACCCATAATCTGAGCCCCATTTAAATTATCCGAGTTACACAAATAAACATCACAACGAAATTCACCATTGTGTCCATTAAAAAATAAAGAAAATAGAGACCCACCCACAGCAAGATTTGTGCTCCTTTGATCCTCATACGCAAGAAACGCAAAACCCTTTGATTTTCCGGTGCCCTTGTCTCTAACGAGATTAACATCAACAACCTCCCCATATCTGACTAATAAAAAAAATATCATTCAGATTTAAAAGAAAAAGAAAATAAAAAGAGTTGATGAATTGAAATGGAAAAGGGAAGCGAAATACTGAGCAAAAACGGCGAGCAGGTCACCTTCGGTGAGATCGAAGGGAATGCCACCGACGAATACGTAAGCGGAATCTTTGTACTTGGCGTGCCACGAAGCTTGTTCGCCAATTCCGAGTGCAGCTTCTCTGGCGTTGATATTCTGAGTGCGCTTCACCAGTGTTAAAGGGTTCATCTCTCTGCTCAAAACGAAGCAGTGCAAACAGAGAAAGAGGGAAATTGGGGGTTAGGGTAAACAAGTTTTTGACTCAAAGGTTCTATTTTTTTCTGCATTTGGACTAAATACGGATTTATTCCCTTCCACACATAAAATTCAAATTTACCTTCTGTCTCATTTTAATGTAATTTATTTGATCAAATTTTAAACTTTACAACTACAACTGCATTTGGTCAAACTTTCCTCTAATGTAAAAAAACAAATTAACTCAACAAATTATATTTTTTCTAAATTAAAATATATCAAGTTTAGAATATTTCTAATTTTAAAAATATAGAAACTAAAAACTTATGTACTTCTTTTATTCTTTGGTAAATAACTTTTTTGCTTTCACATTTATTCTAGTAATAATTTTAGACATTTCATAAATAATTTTTTTCTAAAATAAATAGTTTTACGAAAGTCACTTGTTTAAGAATTAAATAAGATTTACTGTAACATCCCAAAATATAGTGATAACCATAATCAGAATTAATTACATTAATCATTAAAACAGTGCAGTCTTTACAAGAAGATACTAGGTTCAGCACGTCGAACGGCTTAAAATACAAAATGTAATGTAGCCGACGGTATCCAAATTCTAAGACTAAACAAAATTACTAACAGCTACCACTTGTCGAGCACTCTAGGGCTCGACCTTAACCTCTACTTCAACCAGATTGGCATCTTCCAAAATTTCTTCTACCAGCGCCTCTTCCAGCAGCTCACTTCCATCTGCTCCCATCCACATGGATGATCATCGCAAGGACACGACGGACGTACAAAGCCAATCGACAACACAAAGAAGAGAACACAGGGTAAGCTTATTGAATTTAATTCAAGTAAAATCATTCATTTCATAGTACATCAACATATCAAATATTTCACAACATATGATTAAATCAATCCCTTAACTCAAATCCATTCCTGATACTAGACTGACCGTCCGGACTGTATGAATCTGTGTAGCTACAGGCGTCCTTGCACCCGAGTGGTGTAGTAACTGTATTACACTCGACAGCTGCCACTCGAGGTTAGTCCGTTTCTTACGTCGCCCATGTTAACTTATGGACTAAGGACCTCCTGCCATTCCCACACATGAACCACTCTCCTCTACGTGAAGACGAGTGTCACGGAATATCAGGATGGACCAAGCCAGCATTAGCATGCCCACAGTCATACTTTACCAAATTCCACATTCAACATATGTGAGTCGTTCCTCCCTGGAACGCTCGTACAACAATCATAAACATTTAATCGTCTCATATAATGTTCATCATTCAAAACCTTTCACTTTTATTCTCATTTTTTTGTCTTTCAGTCCGAGTACGTAAATATTGAACTTTCAGCCCTCTTTGTAACGAGGACGACCGAGAACGGGTGCTCGACACTGTCGGTCGACACAGATGAATGATCTGTATTAAGAAGGGTGCTCGACACTGTCGGTCGACACAGATGAATGATCTGTATTACGAAGGGTGCTCGACATTGTCGGTCGACACAGATGAATGATCTGTATTATCAAGGGTGCTCGACACTGTCGGTCGACACAGATGAAGGATCTGTATTACGAAGATGCTCGACATTGACGGTCGACACAGATGAATGATCTGTATTACGAGGATGCTCGACACTATTGGTCGACACAGATGAAGGATCTGTATTTCAAGGATTTTTCAAGAAAGAGTAAGAGCGCTTGGTGTAAGACCGAGCACTACCCAATACGATTACTATGTGTAAGGTCGACACTGCTCATTTTGAACTCTAAGTAAAAGACCTACATAACTCATGCTCGACCAGAATCCTTCCCAAATGAAAGTATTCCAATTCCAAGAAGTTTACTGGAACACCAAACGGTCGAGAACCGTTTAATGTCGGACACACATTATCATAGGGAATTTGATATTCAAGTTTCACTTACGTTCACTACTTCTAAGCATGTATATTTCATATTCCCACGTATCACTCATATCATACATTTCAACCAACATATACCATGTTCATGCAGTACAACAACGTTCGACCATGCATACTCAACCAATATACACTTCATACTTATAATCATATACCAACAATCAAATAACACAGTTCATACTTCATGCGACACACATAATGTTCATACAATACAAGACAAACATACGAATTAAATTTAATAAGCTTCCCTTACCTGAATAGCAGTGTACTCCCGAAAAGTAAGGTTTCGTCCGACCTCTAACAGCGTCCTACCCTCAGGTTTCGCTCGACAACTTTCACTTAATCTAAAACACCAGAAATCAGAAACAACTCAGACCTATAACCCATGCATGCAACTGAATCTTAGTTTGCATGTACTACAGAACAAACGTTCAGATCGACGTCCAGAGTCGAGTGACTTACCGGTTAAAGAACTAGGATCTGTTCGGTTCGGATTGAAGCTCACGGTGCCAGGAACGTTCCTACGGTTCTGAAACGTGATCGGAGAAGAAGAGGATGAGTTACAGTAAAGAGAAGGTGAAGGTTTCTAGAGAGAAGTTGGAGAAAACGAAAAGTTGGGTTCTGAGGAAGAAGATGAATGGTGCAGGTGAGAGAGGGAATTTTCAAAAATTCTAGTTGTGTCAACTCACGTTCAGTCGACGAACGTCTCCCAAGTTGACACCTGCACACCGAACTCTGAAATGGGAAGCTTCTCCCGCGACAGGTTGCGTGTGTGCATGCAGTGTTTGGTACGTTTTTAATGTTTCAGAGAAATGATGGGCGCGGCTTTTCCGTGTACGACAGAGAGGGAGGGGATCAGATTAGGTAGTGGGTTTTACTGGCTGAGTAATGATGTGGCGTGCATTAAGGGTGAGGATGTCAGAAAATTATCTTTGCTAAAATCAAGGGTCTTACATTCTCCCTAACTACAAAAATTTTCGTCCTCGAAAATTAAAACTTACCCGTAAACAAGTGCGGGTACAAGTCCTTCATGGCGCTCTCCACTTCCCACGTTGAGTCACCGGTTTTAGCGTCCCACACTACCTTCACCAAGCGAACGTCCTTTCCTTTGTGTAGCCTGGTGCGACTGTCTTCCACACGTACTGGTTGTAACTCCAGTGTTCGGTCTGGGCGCAATTGGACGTTTTCCAACTCCAACACATGAGAAGGATTAGCTATATACTTCCGGAGTTGGGAAACGTGGAAGACAGGATGGAGGTTCGACAGTTGAGGCGGTAGTGCAAGTTCGTAAGCTACTGGTCCGATTTTCCTCAGAATTTGATAGGGTCCGACGAACTTCGGGGATAATTTCTTTGGTCGCATAGCTCTGCCGACTCCCGTGGTTGGATTCAGTCTAAGGAATACGTGATCGCCAGCTTGGAACTCTAACGGTCTTCTTCTCTTGTCGGCATAGGACTTCTGCCTGCTCCTCGACGTTTTCAACCTCTCCTGGATTAACTTCACTTTTTCTGTCGTCTGTTGGATAAGTTCGGGTCCAGTTAGCACATTCTCTCCTTCCTTGAACCAACAAAGTGGCGTTCGACATTTTCTCCCATAAAGAGCTTCAAACGGTGCCATTCCAATGCTCGCCTGGAAACTGTTGTTGTACGTGAACTCCACTAGCGGCAGGACCTCATCCCAGGCGCCTAAGTGATCTAGGACACACGTCCTCAGTAAGTCTTCAAGTGTCTGGATGGTCCGTTCGGACTGGCCGTCCGTCTGAGGGTGATAAGCTGAACTCATCTGCAGTTTGCTTCCCAACTCGCCTTGTAACGATTGCCAAAACCGAGATGTGAATCTCGTGTCTCGGTCAGAAATTATGCTCGACGGCACTCCATGCAGACGAACAATTTCCTGAATGTAGAGCTTGGCCAGATTGGTCATCGACATCTTCAAATTTACTGCCAGGAAATGGGCGCTCTTCGTCAGTCGATCCACGATCACCCAAATTGAATCATGATTTCTGATCGTACGTGGTAGGTGAGTCACGAAGTCCATGGATATGCTATCCCACTTCCATTCGGGAATCTCCAGCTGCTGAAGTAAGCCGCCTGGTCGTTGGTGTTCAGCCTTTGCACGCTGGCAAGTTAAACATGATGCCACAAAACGAGCGACATCACTCTTCATTCCAGGCCACCAAAATGATTTCCGGAGGTCTTGATACATCTTGGTCATGCCAGGATGCATGCTAAGACGGCTGTGATGACCTTCCTCCAGAATAATTCTCTTCAGATCTCCATCATTCGGAATGCACGTCCGGCCGTTATAACGTAAGAAACCGTCCGTTCCAGTATTAAACTCTTTGGCCTGATCCGTACCGAGGGTATCAAATATCTTCACTAACTCTTCATCCTCTCGTTGCTTCGTTCTGATCCGCTCAAACACGTCGCTGGATATTCTAAGGTTACAACACTTGATACTGTTCGACTCCAACTCAAATTGTAACCTTAGATCTCTAAAGCTTTCCACCAAACTCAGCTCGCGCACCATCATGGACGACACATGCACCACTTTTCTGCTTAGAGCGTCCGCTACCACGTTCGCCTTTCCTGGATGGTAGAGTAGCTCGAAATCATAATCCTTCAAGAACTCAAGCCACCTCCTCTGCCTCATATTCAACTCCTTCTGATCAAAGAGGTACTTGAGACTCTTGTGATCACTGAAAACTTGGAACGTGGATCCATACAAGAAATGCCTCCAAATCTTCAGTGCAAACACGACTGCTGCCAACTCTAAGTCGTGTGTGGGGTAATTCTTCTCGTGAATTTTTAGTTGTCGAGAGGCGTACGCCACTGCTCGTCTCTCTTGCATCAGCACACAGCCCAACCCTTGATGGGACGCGTCACAGTATACTTCAAAGGGCTTGGACGTGTCCGGAATGATTAGTACTGGAGTGCTCGTCAACTTATTCTTCAACTCCTGAAAACGCTCTTCACACAAATCAGTCCACGCGAATGGTTGGTCCTTCCTGGTAAGCTGTGTAAGTGGCGCTACTATCTTAGAAAATCCTTCAATGAAGCGTCGATAGTAGCCCGCGAGACCAATGAAACTCCTTACTTCCGTGACCGAACGCGGACTTTCCCATTCCATAACTGCTCGTACCTTTGCCGGGTCCACAGAGATTCCTTCAGCTGACACAATGTGCCCCAAGAACTGCACGTTCTTCATCCAAAATTCACACTTTGATAACTTGGCGTACAGTTTCTTCTCCCTCAACACTCCAAGCACAATCCGCAAGTGTTCTTCATGCTCTTCATGGCTCTTGGAGTAAATCAGGATATCATCAATGAAGACCACTACGAACTTGTCCAGATATGGTCGGAATATCCTGTTCATGTAGTCCATGAAGATTGCTGGCACGTTCGTCACACCAAACGGCATCACTACATACTCGTAGTGTCCGTAACGAGACCTGAAAGCAGTCTTCTGGATGTCGCTCTCCTTCACCCTGATCTGATGATATCCCGAACGCAAATCAATCTTAGAAAACACCGTCGCCCCATGCAGTTGATCCAATAAATCATCTATCCTTGGCAGCGGGTACTTATTCTTGATGGTCAGCTTGTTCAATTGCCTGTAGTCTATACATAACCGAGAGCTGCCATCCTTCTTTTTCACCAAGAGCACAGGCGCTCCCCATGGTGATACGCTCGGCCTGATAAAATTCTTCTCCATCAGCTCTTCAATCTGCTTTTTGAGTTCAATCAGCTCTGCAGGCGCCATTCGGTATGGTTGAACAGAGATAGGTGCTGCTGTCGTCACCAAGTCAATAGTGAATTCAATTTCACGAACCGGAGGAAGTCCAGGGATATCTTCCGGAAAAACATCAGAGAATTCGTCCACTACCTTGGACGATCGTTCCTCATTCGCATTCACAACTTCACTGTCTTCGTGCGTCATGATGAGGAAACAGTTGGCGCCTTCCATAATATCTTCCTTCAGCTGACCGAACGTCACTGAAAGAACTTCCTCTACTTCACCAGGAAAGATTAATTTCTTCGCTCCACAATCTATGAGAATGCGATTGGCATTCAGCCAATCCATTCCCAAAATTACCTCTAAGTCTTTTAGAGGCAAACATATGAGGTTCACCTTGTATCTATGCCCTTCTACCTCAATAGGACATCTAACACACACAGTAGATGTCCTGATCTCACCAGCTGCTGGGGTCGACACCACCATATCAAACTGCATCTCGCTCTCAGCTATTCCCAACTTATCAACGCACGCCTTCGAGATGAAGGAGTGTGTCGCCCCCGAATCAAACAACACACAACATTGCTTTCCATAAATCAAGCAGGTACTGGTGATGAGCGTACCTGAACTCGCTGCTTCCGCTCCAGTAATGGCATACACACGTCCAACAGCGTGGGCTCGACCACCTCTCCCTTGCTGGTTCCTTCCAGCGTTCGGCGGCCTCATAACAGCGCGTCCGCCCATATTGCATTCACTCTCCAGATGTCCATTTCTTCTACATCGAGTGCAGAATTTACCTCCCATCAGCTGTGGGCAGGAAGAACGGTAGTGTGGTCCTCCACACTGGAAACAAGTAACGTTCACTTGCCCAGACTGTCCGACAGGAACGATTGCTTGTGATCCGCTTGCATGAGATGGTTGACTAGGACGAGCGTACGGAGTCCTGTTCCGGTTCAGATTGGGCCTCGACAGAACTGGCCCCCTTGACGCTTGTTGTTTCTTATGTCGTTCCACCTCAGCCATATTTTTCTCTAACACCTTGGCTCTCTCCACCATGGCTGGGAACGACCGAATGCACAAACTGGATATCAACACCTTAAGATCACTTCTTAGCCCGTTTTCAAACTTTCGGCACTGCCACTCCTCACTTGTCGCCATAGTATTGAACCTCACCAAGTGCTTGAACTTATTTGTATATTCTGAAACTGACATACCCCCTTGGACCAGCTGTAGAAATTCCACCTCTTTTGCAAACCGAACGCTGTCAGGGAAGTATTCTTCATAAAATTTACTTCTAAACACTTCCCAAGTGATTGGTTGTTGAGTGTCCATCAGAATGGCTCTCGCGCTTGCCCACCAGTGGCTCGCTTCTCCAGTCAATAAATACTCCGTGTACGCCAACCTGTTCTCATCTGGACATCTCTTGGCGTTAAAAATCCTCTCTATATCCCTCAGCCACTGATCTGCCTCATCAGGGAGGCACTTCCCACTGAATTTAGCCGGATGATGTTGGAGAAAACTCTCCAAGCTCCACTCAGCAGCAGGTTGGGCAGCGTTGGAAGAGGACGCTCCCGGCGTGCCTCTGGTGGCGGCAATGAGTTCCATTAATTGTCGCTGAGTAGCTTCGGAGTTCTCGCGTGCGGCCTCAAGACTTCTTAAAGCAGCTGCGTTCTGCTCCATTAGTGTAGCATTTTGTTGTTGCAATCGTTCGATCACGGTTTCCAACAATCTGGCACTGTCGGTCGTATCCGATCCATTGGGTGGTGGAGGAGGAGGAAGTCTAGGCGCCATTTGTTCTCTGAACACAGAGAAAAACGAGCGTTAGTTCTGTCCAAGAGTTAAAATAATAATAACTCATTAAACATATAAAAGCACACAGCAAAAACACAGTGCACTCATAACCCTACAGTGTCCTTTAAAAGAACAAAACTGCTTTGATACCACTAATGTAACATCCCAAAATATAGTGATAACCATAATCAGAATTAATTACATTAATCATTAAAACAGTGCAGTCTTTACAAGAAGATACTAGGTTCAGCACGTCGAACGGCTTAAAATACAAAATGTAATGTAGCCGACGGTATCCAAATTCTAAGACTAAACAAAATTACTAACAGCTACCACTTGTCGAGCACTCTAGGGCTCGACCTTAACCTCTACTTCAACCAGATTGGCATCTTCCAAAATTTCTTCTACCAGCGCCTCTTCCAGCAGCTCACTTCCATCTGCTCCCATCCACATGGATGATCATCGCAAGGACACGACGGACGTACAAAGCCAATCGACAACACAAAGAAGAGAACACAGGGTAAGCTTATTGAATTTAATTCAAGTAAAATCATTCATTTCATAGTACATCAACATATCAAATATTTCACAACATATGATTAAATCAATCCCTTAACTCAAATCCATTCCTGATACTAGACTGACCGTCCGGACTGTATGAATCTGTGTAGCTACAGGCGTCCTTGCACCCGAGTGGTGTAGTAACTGTATTACACTCGACAGCTGCCACTCGAGGTTAGTCCGTTTCTTACGTCGCCCATGTTAACTTATGGACTAAGGACCTCCTGCCATTCCCACACATGAACCACTCTCCTCTACGTGAAGACGAGTGTCACGGAATATCAGGATGGACCCAGCCAGCATTAGCATGCCCACAGTCATACTTTACCAAATTCCACATTCAACATATGTGAGTCGTTCCTCCCTGGAACGCTCGTACAACAATCATAAACATTTAATCGTCTCATATAATGTTCATCATTCAAAACCTTTCACTTTTATTCTCATTTTTTTGTCTTTCAGTCCGAGTACGTAAATATTGAACTTTCAGCCCTCTTTGTAACGAGGACGACCGAGAACGGGTGCTCGACACTGTCGGTCGACACAGATGAATGATCTGTATTAAGAAGGGTGCTCGACACTGTCGGTCGACACAGATGAATGATCTGTATTACGAAGGGTGCTCGACATTGTCGGTCGACACAGATGAATGATCTGTATTATCAAGGGTGCTCGACACTGTCGGTCGACACAGATGAAGGATCTGTATTACGAAGATGCTCGACATTGACGGTCGACACAGATGAATGATCTGTATTACGAGGATGCTCGACACTATTGGTCGACACAGATGAAGGATCTGTATTTCAAGGATTTTTCAAGAAAGAGTAAGAGCGCTTGGTGTAAGACCGAGCACTACCCAATACGATTACTATGTGTAAGGTCGACACTGCTCATTTTGAACTCTAAGTAAAAGACCTACATAACTCATGCTCGACCAGAATCCTTCCCAAATGAAAGTATTCCAATTCCAAGAAGTTTACTGGAACACCAAACGGTCGAGAACCGTTTAATGTCGGACACACATTATCATAGGGAATTTGATATTCAAGTTTCACTTACGTTCACTACTTCTAAGCATGTATATTTCATATTCCCACGTATCACTCATATCATACATTTCAACCAACATATACCATGTTCATGCAGTACAACAACGTTCGACCATGCATACTCAACCAATATACACTTCATACTTATAATCATATACCAACAATCAAATAACACAGTTCATACTTCATGCGACACACATAATGTTCATACAATACAAGACAAACATACGAATTAAATTTAATAAGCTTCCCTTACCTGAATAGCAGTGTACTCCCGAAAAGTAAGGTTTCGTCCGACCTCTAACAGCGTCCTACCCTCAGGTTTCGCTCGACAACTTTCACTTAATCTAAAACACCAGAAATCAGAAACAACTCAGACCTATAACCCATGCATGCAACTGAATCTTAGTTTGCATGTACTACAGAACAAACGTTCAGATCGACGTCCAGAGTCGAGTGACTTACCAGTTACAGAACTAGGATCTGTTCGGTTCGGATTGAAGCTCACGGTGCCAGGAACGTTCCTACGGTTCTGAAACGTGATCGGAGAAGAAGAGGATGAGTTACAGTAAAGAGAAGGTGAAGGTTTCTAGAGAGAAGTTGGAGAAAACGAAAAGTTGGGTTCTGAGGAAGAAGATGAATGGTGCAGGTGAGAGAGGGAATTTTCAAAAATTCTAGTTGTGTCAACTCACGTTCGGTCGACGAACGTCTCCCAAGTTGACACCTGCACACCGAACTCTGAAATGGGAAGCTTCTCCCGCGACAGGTTGCGTGTGTGCATGCAGTGTTTGGTACGTTTTTAATGTTTCAGAGAAATGATGGGCGCGGCTTTTCCGTGTACGACAGAGAGGGAGGGGATCAGATTAGGTAGTGGGTTTTACTGGCTGAGTAATGATGTGGCGTGCATTAAGGGTGAGGATGTCAGAAAATTATCTTTGCTAAAATCAAGGGTCTTACATTTACTATTAAAAATAACTTATATTTTGAAGTAAATTATTAAATAAATACGTAAAAATAGAAAATTTAATTATTTAATTTAAAAATTAAAAATAAATAAACATAGATAAATCGATCGATAATGTCGTTATGGTAAAAATGTGAAATAATGTACAGTTGCTAACAGAATTTGTCGAACTTTTTAAAGATTGAGTACAAGATGATAAATAAAAATTTCAAGTTATTGAAATAATTTTTTTCTATTTAATATTATTGGCTTAACTTCAATAAAAATTATTTAAAATGAGACTAGATTTATTAACTTAATTATTGGTTTTTTTATGGGAGTAGGCAAATCAGTCTATTATATTATCATAATAGATAGATTTTAAAAAAATTACAAAAATAAACAAAATGTGCATGTTTAATGAGTGATGATTAATTTGTATTGGTACTAAAAAATCATATTTAATGAGTTAATAATGTTTTTAATAAATCATAATTTTATTTAGGAAAACAAATTATTTACTTTCTATATGTTCTTACTAATTGTTTCGGTGGATAATTTTGGGACCGAGAGACTAACCTGTTGATGTGTTTGGGCCGCTCGCTCGCTTTCAAACTCCTGCTATTGGCCGATCGGTGTTGGCACAAACCGATCGGTCTTCCTCTTGACGTGGGAGGATGTACCTGCAAAAGGTACTCCGACGCCCAAGTTAGGCGTGTGATTTGAAGAGCCTCGGCTCTTAGTTGAATATTTAGCGAATGGTTATCCCTATTGAGTATTTGAGAGTAGCGTAGAGTGAATAATGCGTAAGTGGAACGTACCTGGCTTTTGGCCCTGGCTTTGTATTTATTATTTTCCTAAACTGATATGAGCCCAATAAAATATAAACAGAATAAGATATAAACAGATTACCTGGATATCCGGTTGGTTGTTGGTAACCACTCGGTTAATATTTTATACTGTACACTAATCAATTCTGATTTTTACCTCTCTTTTTTTTTTCATTGTCTATAACTTCACATTTAGTGATTTTATTCATTGATCCTATTTTCTTTTTTAACATTACTTTAATATTCATTTTGACACATTACTACTAATTTATTCTTATCTCTTATATGATATGCATGCGTCTTGTAGTTATTTCAAGTAGTAAAAGAAGGTAGTTAATATTATTTTCCTTTTGTGCAATAATGTGTCTCTAATAATATCATGGTAATTTTTCATTGTATAAATAAGTTTTATATATTATTAAGCTTTTACCCAAATCCTAATCAACTACATTGATCTTAAAAAAAAACTTTTTTAATTGTTCTATTAATTATTAATCTGAAAATAATAAGTTTATGAAAAAGTTTAAATTTGGAAATTAAATTAAACACTTACTAAAAAAGAGCAAGAGACTTTCAAGATACTCAAATATCGAGTTTATTTTATTGAAATTTGGAATCAAGTTTTATTGCTTTAATTCATTCCTTTTTAAATACTTATATCTAGTAGTATTTTTTATATATTATAATTTTTTATTTAAAAATGTATAGATGTGTCAACTAAACAAATATGAGTCAAGCTATTCAAAACCCACAAGAAGAATTGCATCACAAAAAAGAGCTATGGATAAAATTTTAAAAGTATATAAAAAAAATGAAAATACATGTGAGTGTTTTTTGAAATAGTAAGATAATAACAAAATTGATATGAGTAAAAATAATAATAAAAAAAGAGAAGTAGTTAGTAACAAGGATATTTTTGATTTTCAACCATTATAATATACAAAATGAGTTAATAAATTTATTAGCGGATGAAACTAAAACAGAAATTATAAAAAAAATTAGGGATGCAAAATATTATTTAATCGTACTTAATTGTACTCAAGATATAAGTCATCAAAAGAAAATGTCTTTTGCATTATGATGTGTGGATATTTCATCAACTCTAATACAAGTTAACGAGTATTTTCTTAGAATTTTTAAAAGTAGATGATAAAAGTGGAAATATCTTTTTAATGATATTATAGATTAATTAAAATAATGTTAGACTTGATATTAATGACATTAAAGGACAAGATATGATAATATCTAATAAGAAAAGGAAACAGTAATGTATGAAAAAAAAATATATATTGACATTTATCTTAATCATTTTATATTATGTGGTTGTCATAGTTTAAACTTAATACTTTATGATATGGCTAACTCTAGTCCTAAAGCTACATTTTTGTGTGTTACATGTAGCATTCCAATTTAAGATGTGACCAGTAAAATATAAAACTTTTCAACTTGTAAAAAAATTAAATTTCAACCATTTCAAATATTGAAGTGTCTATTAAAATCTTAAAATAATGAAAAAAAAAGCTAAAAGAAATTCAAAATCTAATCCTTATAAATAATTGTTATGAAATAATAAAATATTATGTTATTAACTAAGGAAAAACATTTAATAACCCTGAAAATTCTCCAAACACTCACTCATTGTTTTATTCATCAACTAGAACATTTGCAAAATTGTTTACTTTCGTATAACAAATAGAGTTATACGATCATCACACAAACACAAACAAGCAATGGTGAACTAACAAAATAAACATTAAATAGTAATACATCACAATACGACAATTATAAAGTAAATTCTACATTTATACAACCCTAACCACAATCAAATCAAACCATTCATTCAATCCTTTCAAACCCAGACTTCTACTCAAACAAACCATGCCAACACTATCAGTCCAAGCACTCTTATATCCTTTTTTGTACTTCGACCACTCATCCTGTTTACTAAAATAGGGTTTGCATACCAAAACAAGGTTTTCTTGTCACTAAAACAAGGTTTACTCACCCAAGCAAGACTTTCCTGATCACTAAAATAAAATTTATTCACCAAAACAGGAATTTCTTGTTCACAAAAACACGGTCTACGGACTAAAGCAAGACTTTCTCGATTCCACTACCAATGAATACCTAAAAAACAAAGTATCGACAATTACACACAACCAACATCACAAAATGGTTCATCATATAAACATCACAACACATTCAAAGCCACATTTTCATCCCATAAAAAGAAAATACGTGGTAAGATAAATAAAATGTTGCAACCCTTATATAAGAGATATGGCAACACCAAAAGTGCACTCAATGCATACTATAACATACAATAATTCTTATGTCTAAAAATTCATTCCCATGCCTGGACCCTAGCAACATGTTTTACCCCATGATAAACCTTAAAACACAATCCAACATTACCACACAAACTCAAAATGGAAAAGAAATCCCTAGCGGTTCTCCCCATTACAAATTTACCACATACAGAGAAACCAATCAAACCACTTAAACCCCTCCCCCCCTTCTCACCCCCCCCCCCCCCCCCCCCCTCCTTCCCCGGGTGTGCACACGACAACATACAATATGGTTAACATAGTCCTACCTTTGAATGAAAAAGACAAAATATAACACTAAAACACTTAACTTACACCAAAACCACATTAATTCATAAAGTTATCATAATATCAAACACACCCACTTAACTACTCTAGGGAAAATGCACGTAACCACCAAAAACGCATTAGGCCACCCCACCCAAAGACATGCAATGTACCCCTATAGTTCCAATGCACCTCAAGGCATGTTCTAATGAAGTCCTATACAACATAGTAGCATAGCATGATCACCTCAACAACTTGGTTTATATAACAAACCTAACCTCACCCTTATCGAAACCCTGTAGAAAAAAAAAACCATGTATCCTTTCCATTTATACTCGTGTGTGTGTGTATATATATATACCTCTAACTCTACATGTTCACAGTTCAAAATAATTTGTACATGGAGCCTGTAAGCTAAACCTTCTCATGCATGATCACTTTAACATAATCTCAATCCAAAACTACATGCCTCATGTTCGACCAACCTACACCTAGACCCATATAGTATAACCACCTCTTAGTTAGACTGAGAAACTCAACCACCTCCACCCCTAAAATGTGCGGCTACAAAGACCCATACCTTGTGACGTAACCAGTGTTGCCTAACGTGAAAGTTCAACAAAACCCTTCACCTAATGAACCATAAAAACCCTTATGCACCCTAGTAAATGCTACAACCCCACACTAAAATGCAGTAAATACAATGTTTCCCTACGTGGAAAATAAGGAAACCATTGCACCACACCAAGAAACCTAGAAACTCATGTTGTTCAACGTGAATACCATGAGACTCAAGTCCCATGCAATCCATTTTCATACATAAAACACTTGTAACCCTATATTATATATAATAAACTACATAACTTTGCTTGGAAGATCCACATGCACACATGTTCTATAACTACCTCAAAGGTTGTAACCCAACCCATCATACATGCAACCAACTATTATACTTTCACAACATACGTCAAGAAGAGAAGGGAACATGTGATTTCATATAACCAAAACAATCATATATATATATATATATATATATATATATATATATATATATATATATATATATATATATATATATATATATATATATATATGTATGTACAGTATAAAATATTAACCGAGTGGTTACCAACAACCAACCGGATATCCAGGTAATCTGTTTATATCTTATTCTGTTTATATTTTATTGGGCTCATATCAGTTTAGGAAAATAATAAATACAAAGCCAGGGCCAAAAGCCAGGTACGTTCCACTTACGCATTATTCACTCTACGCTACTCTCAAATACTCAATAGGGATAACCATTCGCTAAATATTCAACTAAGAGCCGAGGCTCTTCAAATCACACGCCTAACTTGGGCGTCGGAGTACCTTTTGCAGGTACATCCTCCCACGTCAAGAGGAAGACCGATCGGTTTGTGCCAACACCGATCGGCCAATAGCAGGAGTTTGAAAGCGAGCGAGCGGCCCAAACACATCAACAGGTTAGTCTCTCGGTCCCAAAATTATCCACCGAAACATTTTGGCGCCCACCGTGGGGCCGAGCGTCAAACCCAATGATGACCACGAGGAGCATAGAGATGCAACGAAGGCACGCAGAAGAAATTGCAATGTTGAGAGCAGAGCGAGGTCGTGCCGAACGGTCCGCACAACACTCGGAGTCCACAGCCGATCGGGGTAACAACCAACACAATGATAACGCTGGAAGTCGTAATCAGCAGCCATCTCGGCATACTGACCCGAACGATCGGGGAAGAAGGGAGTCATCCCCCTTACGAACCGATCGGCCCTCCAGTCTGCTCCCTTTCACTGCGATCATCATGCAAACTCCAATGCCAGAGAAGAACCCTCCTGTGTTGGATAAGTATGATGGATCGACAGATCCCGACAATCATCTCAGGATTTTCACCAATGCAATGATGTTCTACACGGACAGTGATCCGGTTATGTGCAGAGCCTTCTCCTTATCACTCAAGGACGAAGCATTGGAGTGGTATAACACTCTTCCCCCAAACACAGTGGATTGCTTCGCCACTGTGGAAAACCTTTTTAAAAGGCAATACGCCTCCAATCGTAATCAGGAAGTAACGCCAGCGGAATTGGTAAATACTAAACAGGAAAAGGGAGAAACTTTGAAGGCCTTTATGAAAAGGTATATGGAAACTGCACGACGAGTTAAAGAGGTAAGTCAATCTTTTATCATCACCAATTTGCCTTCATGTCTAAGACCAGAGTATTTTGCTGAGAAATTATATGCACGACCGCCAAAAACTATGGAGGAGCTCCAAGAACGAATAGCAGAATTCATCCGCATGGAGGATATGCGAATTTCACAAAGAAAGCGACAACAAGAAGCTGAGGCAACCGAAGGTAGAAAGGACGGTAAAAGACCGTTCAACAATAATGGTAAAGCTGGGGAATCTCCCCGAACGTTTAAGTTTCATCACTATACAACCCTCAACGCACCTAGGGCAAAAGTTCTTGAAGAAGCTCTAAACACTGAACTTCTCACACTCCAAACGAAACCATCTCCAAGATATGCAGATGAAAGGAAGAGCTGTCATTTCCATCAGAATCGTGGGCATACTACAGAAGAATGCATTACGCTGAAAAACGAAATAGAACGTCTCATTCGGGCAGGACATCTCCGTAAGTACATACAGGAAAAAAGAAGAAGTCCCGAACGAACGTATCGGAATAACGCACGGGGGCGCGACTATAGTCACAGTCCTACTCGACATCGTGAACGATCGGTTCGCGGAGTTATAAACTGAAGAGAGGAATCCAAATCTCTATTTAATATCATATTTAAATTCTTGATTTAGACTTTTGTTATTTTCTTAAACATTCATTATGCAATAAATAAAACCGAGCAATTCATGCTCGAACATTAAGTTACCAGTTTCATTCAAGAATTTCGTCGTCAACACTAAAGCTCAAGTCTGTGACCGAGCGGTAAATCCTGCTCAGCAGAGAGGTAAAGCCCTCTCAAAGCCGAACGGTAAAGCCCGTTCCCTAGGAAGCACTCCTAGGTCAAAGACCGAGCGGTAAATCCCGCTCGGGAGAGAGGTAAAGCCCTCTCAAAGCCGAACGGTAAAGCCCGTTCACTAGGAAGCACTCCTCGATCAAAGCAGAGAGGTAAAGCCCTCTCGATTAATGTTGAAGATCGAGAGGTAAATTCCTCTCGGTTCCTGTTGAAGGACGAGCGGTAAATCCCGCTCGGTTAATGTAGAAGGTCGAGAGGTAAATCACTCTCGGTTAAAGTAGAAGGTCGAGAGGTAAATCCCTCTCGGTTAATGTCGAAGGTCGAGAGGTAAATCCCTCTCGGTTAATGTCGAAGGTCGAGAGGTAAATCCCTCTCGGTTAATGTCGAAGGTCGAGAGGTAAATCCCTCTCGGTTAAAGTCGAGGGTCGAGAGGTAAATCCCTCTCGGTTAATGTAGAAGGTCGAGAGGTAAATCCCTCTCGGTTAATGTCGAAGGTCGAGAGGTAAATCCCTCACGGTTAATGTCGAAGGTCGAGAGGTAAATCCCTCTCGGTTAAAGTCGAGGGTCGAGAGGTAAATCCCTCTCGGTTAATGTAGAAGGTCGAGAGGTAAATCCCTCTCGGTTAATGTCGAAGGTCGAGAGGTAAATCCCTCTCGGTTAAAGTCGAGGGTCGAGAGGTAAATCCCTCTCGGTTAATGTAGAAGGTCGAGAGGTAAATCCCTCTCGGTTAATGTCGAAGGTCGAGAGGTAAATCCCTCTCGGTTAATGTCGAAGGTCGAGAGGTAAATCCCTCTCGGTTAAAGTCGAAGGTCGAGAGGTAAATCCCTCTCGGTTAATGTAGAAGGTCGAGAGGTAAAGCCCTCTCGGTTAATGTCGAAGACCGAGAGGTAAATTCCTCTCAGTTCCTGTTGAAGGACGAGCGGTAAATCCCGCTCGGTTAATGTTGAAGGTCGAGCGGTAAAACGCTTTCAATTCCGCAAATGCAGCCTCCCTCAAACTCATCAGTCCTATAGTTAACCACGGCTAAAGCCAAACGCTTAACTCGGACTTGGGGGGCATAGTGTACAGTATAAAATATTAACCGAGTGGTTACCAACAACCAACCGGATATCCAGGTAATCTGTTTATATCTTATTCTGTTTATATTTTATTGGGCTCATATCAGTTTAGGAAAATAATAAATACAAAGCCAGGGCCAAAAGCCAGGTACGTTCCACTTACGCATTATTCACTCTACGCTACTCTCAAATACTCAATAGGGATAACCATTCGCTAAATATTCAACTAAGAGCCGAGGCTCTTCAAATCACACGCCTAACTTGGGCGTCGGAGTACCTTTTGCAGGTACATCCTCCCACGTCAAGAGGAAGACCGATCGGTTTGTGCCAACACCGATCGGCCAATAGCAGGAGTTTGAAAGCGAGCGAGCGGCCCAAACACATCAACAGGTTAGTCTCTCGGTCCCAAAATTATCCACCGAAACAATTAGTAAGAACATATAGAAAGTAAATAATTTGTTTTCCTAAATAAAATTATGATTTATTAAAAACATTATTAACTCATTAAATATGATTTTTTAGTACCAATACAAATTAATCATCACTCATTTAACATGCACATTTTGTTTATTTTTGTAATTTTTTTAAAATCTATCTATTATGATAATATAATAGACTGATTTGCCTACTCCCATAAAAAAACCAATAATTAAGTTAATAAATCTAGTCTCATTTTAAATAATTTTTATTGAAGTTAAGCCAATAATATTAAATAGAAAAAAATCATTTCAATAACTTGAAATTTTTATTTATCATCTTGTACTCAATCTTTAAAAAGTTCGACAAATTTTGTTAGCAACTGTACATTATTTCACATTTTTACCATAACGACATTATCGATCGATTTATCTATGTTTATTTATTTTTAATTTTTAAATTAAATAATTAAATTTTCTATTTTTACGTATTTATTTAATAATTTACTTCAAAATATAAGTTATTTTTAATAGTAAATCTTATTTAATTCTTAAACAAGTGACTTTCGTAAAACTATTTATTTTAGAAAAAAATTATTTATGAAATGTCTAAAATTATTACTAGAATAAATGTGAAAGCAAAAAAGTTATTTACCAAAGAATAAAAAAAGTACATAAGTTTTTAGTTTTAATATTTTTAAAATTAGAAATATTCTAAACTTGATATATTTTAATTTAGAAAAAATATAATTTGTTAAGTTAATTTGTTTTTTTACATTAGAGGAAAGTTTGACCAAATGCAGTTGTAGTTGTAAAGTTTAAAATTTGATCAAATAAATTACATTTAAATGAGACAGAAGGTAAATTTAAATTTTATGTGTGGAAGGGAATAAATCCGTATTTAGTCCAAATGCAGAAAAAAATAGAACCTTTGAGTCAAAAACGTTTACCCTAACCCCCAATTTCCCTCTTTCTCTGTTTGCACTGCTTCGTTTTGAGCAGAGAGATGAACCCTTTAACACTGGTGAAGCGCACTCAGAATATCAACGCCAGAGAAGCTGCACTCGGAATTGGCGAACAAGCTTCGTGGCACGCCAAGTACAAAGATTCCGCTTACGTATTCGTCGGTGGCATTCCCTTCGATCTCACCGAGGGTGACCTGCTCGCCGTTTTTGCTCAGTATTTCGCTTCCCTTTTCCATTTCAATTCATCAACTCTTTTTATTTTCTTTTTCTTTTAAATCTGAATGATATTTTTTTTATTACTCAGATATGGGGAGGTTGTTGATGTTAATCTCGTTAGAGACAAGGGCACCGGAAAATCAAAGGGTTTTGCGTTTCTTGCGTATGAGGATCAAAGGAGCACAAATCTTGCTGTGGGTGGGTCTCTATTTTCTTTATTTTTTAATGGACACAATGGTGAATTTCGTTGTGATGTTTATTTGTGTAACTCAGATAATTTAAATGGGGCTCAGATTATGGGTAGAATTATTAGGGTGGACCATGTTGACAAGTACAAGAAGAAAGAGGAAGAAGACGAGGAGACAGAGCGGCAGAAGAGGGAGGCACGGGGCGTTTGTCGTGCGTTTCAAAGGGGTGATTGTACTCGTGGAGCTAGCTGCAAGTTTTCTCATGATGAGCAAGTAAGATAACTGTTTTATGACAATGTTTGAGAAATGCTGCAAGTTTTCTGATGATGAACAAGTAAGATAACTGTTGTATGATGATGTTAGAATAATGCTGCAAGTTTTCTCATGATGAGCAAGTAAGATAACTGTTATATGATAATGTCAGAGTAATTTGTTTTTCTTTTTCTTTTTATGCTATGTTTTAGATATGTGGATGATAGCTCTATTAACTCGGTGAAAACTTGGAGTTAAGGTCTATATTTTGTAAATTAAATTTTAGTATTCGTATGCAGTGCCTTTTGACTTATTGGAATTAGATTTTTATTGGTCTATGACACTTTGATATTGTTGGTTACTGTTAAGTTTCACATGATACCTTCCCCGTGTTTAATAAAACTAATTGCAGTCTTAACAGAAATGGAATTATGGAATTGAATTGCATTCACGTTTTGATTTTTATTCAAAGATCAGCGTTATATTGGTATATAATGTCATATGTTCCTGAATGTTATTATGTAATGAAGGGGCATTGTTTGACAACATGTTAATAAATGGAAATTTGGCATTGTTTGATGAACCACTGTTTTGAATGAGAATTTTATATGTCCTGACTGTAATCTAAAATTGTAATGAGTCTAATTTGATATAGTTTGTAAGTTTGCTCATTGTAGTGTATTAATGGTTGATACAGCTTAAGTTCTAACGTGAAATCTGCATGTATTTTCCTCTGTCATCCTGGCTTTCAATTATTGAGTATTACACTTTCTTTACCCAAGAAATACTTAAATGACTGCATTTCTCTCTATATGTACAATTTACATTCCTTCATACACGAGTGAATATGCATTATACGGAAGCTCCATTTGATATAAACTAGCTTCTCAGGATTTCCTCCCTCTTGCTATTATTGTTGGCAGCATCAACAACTAGTTTAGACCTCCACTATCAAATTTTGGATATTAGCGGAAATTTAAATATTAAAATTTGAGCGAGGGCATTTTAATTGAAATATATCCTAAGGAAAAGTAGTGTAATTTGCTGCACTTTGTTGTCGTGGTTGTTCGGTTGAAAATTGTTTCTCCTCCTTTTTGATTTGCCTATAGTTGAACTTTTGAAGTTGTGCTGTAAAATGTTCAAAATTTTGGAACAACATCTTACATACAGAGGGTTTACGCAGCCACCTTTTCATCTTTTTTACTGTCTTTGTTGTCATTATACAGAGAGCTGCAAATACAGGTTGGGGTCAGAAGGAAGACAATCCAAAATGGGGTCACGACAAATTTGAGGGTCCCAAAAAAGAGAGGGGATTTGGCACCAATCAACCAAATCATAATTCAGAAACTAGAGACAGAGATTCACGTTCTAAAGCCCGTTCCAATGATGCTGCATTCGACAACCAACCTAAGAGAAGTGATAGAGAAGAGAGGTCAAGGCGGTGGCGTGATGATGATGATACATATAAGGGAAGGGAAAATAATAATAGAAGAGAAGAGAAAGGATCAAGAAGGTATGGAGATGATGAATTTGAACATAATTCGAGAGAAGAGCGATATAGGAGAGAAGAAAAGAAATCAAGAAAGGATGATTACGATGATATTCCTGAGCAAACAGATCATCGTAGAAGGGAAGACAAGAGGTCAATAAAGCCAGATGATGGTGAGTATGAACTCAAGTTGAGAGATTCGGACATAAGGGAAGATAAAGGACCCCGGAGGAAGGATGAGGATGATTTTGTAAGCAAGGCAAGAGAACCTCATAGTAACAGGGAAGACAGAAGATCTCGAAAACACAGTGAAGATGAATCTGCACCAAGGTCAAGAGAAGATTATGATAGGAAGCAAGATAACAGGTTTTATAGAAGTGATAGTGATAGACCAGAGTCAAAAGTAAGACATGATTTTGAGAGGAGGGAAGAGAAAAGGTCAAGAAGGTAATGACAGTATCGAGGTGGATACGAGCATATCATTCCTTTGTTGTGGAGAGAACCTAGTTTTAGAGTACCGGAAAATCATTTGATAACCTGAAATGTGATTCAAAGCTTCTGGAATGTCTAAGTTCATTTTGTTTGTCTGATGATTTTCACTGCTGCGAACAGTGATAATCTTACTTTTGGCGTGGCTGGTTTGATAAATATTTTCGTCGGTTCAGCGATCTCCAACTACCAATGTTAATGTATCACTTATAGACAGGTCAAGTATTTTGAATTAACAAATTATATTTTTTCTAAATTAAAATATATCAAGTTTAGAATATTTCTAATTTTAAAAATATAAAAACTAAAAACTTATGTACTTTTTTTATTCTTTGGTAAATAACTTTTTTGCTTTCACATTTATTCTAGTAATAATTTTAGACATTTCATAAATAATTTTTTTCTAAAATAAATAGTTTTACGAAAGTCACTTGTTTAAGAATTAAATAAGATTTACTATTAAAAATAAGGCTTAATTACCTACTTAGTCCCCATGTTAGGAGGTAATTTTCTGTTTAGTACCCGGTTTTAAAAATGTAGGCATTTGGTACCTATGTTTTGAAATTTGTATCAATTCAATCCTATCCAGTTAACGGCGTTATAATTGATGCGAGAAATTAAGGACGTTAATGAAGATGCATTCAAACATTTGATAGCTATTCCACCCAGGTGGACGAGCGCTCGTTCGTCATCTCAGCATCCACTCATCAATTTTTTTAACGCCGTCCAGCCAACTTAACGGAAAGGACTCAATTGATATCAATTTTCAAAATTAGGGACCATTTTGATACACTTTAAAAAACGAGGACCCAATTGAGAAATTCGTACATAAATAGGGATGTAGTAAAGGATTAAACCTATTATATAATAAAGACGTCAACATTCAAATATAGAGAACAATCAGAATATGACGTGTAATTTAAGTGTGAAATTACAATCATCCAAATAAAAGGAGTGAAAATTTAAACTTGAACAGTTGAAAGGATTGATCACTACAAGTGTTCAATCAGGAAATTTCTAAGAAGACTACTCTGCAACATCAGCAACCTCCAGCTCTTGCTCCAAGGGACTCTCCTCGACAACATCTGCTCCCATCCAAGTGGATGATTATCGCCAAAGAAAATATATCCAAATTGGCACACAACACAAACAATGCAAGGGTGAGTTAGATATAAAAAGCATGTTATACATACAACATAGTTAATTCATGTCATCATACGTAAATACATATACAGGAATAATTAAAACATACTCATTAACCCACATCTCATACCCTCATACAACTCATCTTTACACCTACATAGTTCAGCTGGCACTCCCCAACACTATGTAAGGTAAATCCACACATACGACTCATATTTATGCTCGCATAGTTCAGCTGGCACTCCTCAACACTATACAAGGTAAATTCCCAACACACGATTCATCTTTACATCTGCATAGTTCAGCTGGCACTCCCCAACACTATACAAAGTAAATTCCCAACACACGACTCATCTTTACACCTGCATAGTTCAGCTGGCACTCCCCAACACTAGCAAGGTAAATCCCAACACACGACTCATCCGGATTTTGTATAACTGTCGAACTATTGGTCGTCTTTGCACTTGCATAGTTCAGCTGGTCTCTCTCCAACACTAGCAAGGTAAATCCCCCAATCTGTCTATGTCTAAATTCAAAGACTATAGACGAGGACCTCCCTCTACTCTCACCACTCACATTGTTCTTCTCTACTTGAGTATGAACAATGCTTTGAGTTTAGGGATAGACATACCATTTCAAAGCTCCATACAATTATACAGAACAACCACAATACTTCACATAACCACTTTCGTCCATCTCTCCCCGAGATGTCCGAATCATACCCCAAATCCATCATTTACATTTATCTCATTCATTCACATACTTTCACTCATATCACTTCTCAATATATAAATATTAGTACACATAATTCAACTCAAAAGAAAAATAAACTTATACAACATAATTTGTAGAATACTATTTGGAAGACCACTATTCACTTAACCCTTTATGGAACGAACGTCATTGGACGAACGTCGT